>NC_072487.1:31474937-31779844 GCF_027574615.1 Eptesicus fuscus
CCCTGAGACACAAAAATGTAGAAATTAGGCCAATTTATGACCATATAGTGGCTTCCAGATGTTCAAGTGAAAGAGTTACACACCTCTCACTTTAAATCAAAAGCTACAAATGATTAAGCTTAATGAGGAGAGCCAAGAAAGATTGAAAGGTTAGCCCCTTGTACTAGTCAGCCATGTTATGAATGCACAGGGAACGTTCTTGAAGGAAATTAAGAGTGCTGCTCCAGTGAACACATGAATGGTAAGAGAGCAAAACAGCCTTATTAGTGATATGGGGAAAGCTTTAGTGGTCTAGATAGAAGATCAAACCAGCCACAATATTTCCGTAAGCCAAAGCCTAATCCAGAGCAAGGTATTTACACTCTTTAATTATTTGAAGGCCGAGAGATTGAGGAAACTGCAGAAGAAAAGTTTGAACCAGCAGAGGTTAATTCGTGAGATTTAGGAAAGAATTCATAACATAAAAGTGCAAGGTGAAGCAGCAAGTTCTAATGCATAAGCTACAAGTTATCTAGAAAATCAATCTAAGATAATTATGGTGGCTATAATGAATAACATTTTCTGTGTAGAGAAAGCAACTTTATGTTGGAAGAAGATGCCATCTAAGACTTTTAAAGCTAGAGAGGAAAGTCAATGCCTAGCTTCAAAGGACAGGCTGACTCTCCTGTTAGGGGCTAATGCAGCTGGTGACTTTAAGTTGAAGCCAATGCTCATTTGCCATTCTGGAAATCATTGGGCCCTTAAGAATTATGCTAACTCTACACTGTCTGTGCTCTATAAGTGGAATAACAAAGCCTAAACCATTTGCTGAATATTTTAAGCCCACTGTTGAGACTTATTATTCAGCAAAGGCGATTACTTTCAAAATATTACTGCTCATTGATAATGCATCTGGTCACCCAAGAGCACTGATGAAGATGTACAATGAGATTAATATTGTGTCATGCCTGCTAACAGAACATCTATTTGCAACTCCATGGGTCAAGGAGTAATTTTGACTTGCAGGTTTTATTTAAGAAATACATTTTGTAAGATGATAGCTGCCAAAAATAGTAATTCCTCTGTTGGATCTGGGCAAAGTAAATTGAAAATCTCTGGAAAGAATTAATCTTCTAGATGCCTTTAAGAACATTAGTGATTTATAGGAAATAAAAATATCAACATTAACACGAGTTTGTAATCATACAGGGTTTTATTCTAACCCTCATGAATGACTTTGCGGGGTTCAAGACCTCAGTGGAGGAAGTTACTGCAGATGTGATAGAAATAGCAAGAGAACTAGATATAGAAGTGGAGCCTGAAGATGTGACTGAATTACTGCAATCTCATGATAAAACTTTAATGAATGAGGAGTTGCTTCTTGGATAAGCAAAGATAGTGGTTTCTTGAGATGGAATCCACTCCTGGTGATGAGCAGTGATGATTGTTGAAATGACAACCAAGGATTTAGAATATTACATAATCTTAATTGATAAAGCATTGGCAGGATTTGAGAAGATTGACTCCAATTCTTAACAAAGTTCTACTGTGATAAAAGGCTATCATACAAAATCACATGCTACAGAGCAATTGCTCATGTAAGGAAGAGTCAATTAATGTGGCAGACTTCATTGTTGTGTTACCTTAAGAAATGGTCACAACCACCTCAGCTCTCAGCAATCACCACCCTAATCAGTCAGCAGCTATCAACAGAGGCAAGACCACCAGTAAAAAGATTATGACTAGCTGGGCTTAGAAGATGGTTGACATTTTTTTAGCAATAAAGTATTTTAAAATTAAGGTATATGCATTTGTGGGTGTTTGGTTTTTTTTAGACGTAATGCTATTGCACACTTAATAGACTGCAGTATAGTATAAATATAACTTTAATATGCACTTGGAACAAAAAAAATGCATGTGACTTACTTTATTACCATATTCACTTTTATGTAGTCTGGAACAGAACCAGGAATATCTCCAAGGTATGCCTACATTAATTAATACTGTTTTAAAAATACATTTCCTGCCGAAACAGGTTTGGCTCAGTGGATAAAGCGTCAGCCTGCGGACTCAAGGGTCCCAGGTTCAATTCCGGTCAAGGACATGTACCTTGGTTGCGGGCACATCCCCAGTGGGGGGGTGTGCAGGAGGCAGCTGATCGATGTTTCTCTCTCATTGATGTTTCTAACTCTCTATCCCTCTCTCTTCCTCTCTGTAAAAAATCAATAAAATATATATTTAAAAAAAAAATAAAAATACATTTCCTAAATCTGACCACTGAAAGGGATCTAGATTAGAAGTGATGACATCTCAGTAGTAATAAGCATCCCTGGTGCCCAGATTTTGGTCTCCAAATACTATATCCTACTAAAAGGGATCAGATCTCTTTTAAGTAATATGTGATTTCTGGTCTGCAGCGGTAATTGTACAAGAAGAGCCTGGAAGCTAAGAAGTATTTAAAGATTAGTAGAGTAATTTCAAATGGAGCTGGATTTAAGGAGCTTCCACAGACCAGATTTGGGACAATTTGAACATCAAATAATAATAATAATCAATAGTTAATTAGGAAAACTTAAATATGGATTAGAAATTAGGGAGTTATATTTTTAGGTATGATAATGGTCTTGGGTTATATGGGAAATTTCTTTAATTTTTAGAAATGGATGCTAAAATACTTATGGATGATATGTCATAATGTCTATAATTTTGTAATAGGTCAGCAAAAATTTAGATAGATAAAGGAAAGATGGCCAATTGTTAAAAATTGTGACCATAGATCGTGAATATATGGGTGTTCATTCTTCTAATTTTCTGTATATTTGAGATTTTAAAAATAATGTAAAATATTTTAAGCTTAAAAATACATTTATGTTATATATGTATATTATATGTGTAATATACATTTTAATTCGTATGTGTTTGTGCAGAGCACCATTCACAACTTATAGATGTTTAAAAATGTTACTTCCCTTCCTTAGACTAAAAAAAAGAAGAAGAAAACAAACCCTATTCTTAGCTCAGCTTAATTTTTATTTTTAGAATCAAGTGGTTTTACACAAACACACATGTAAATAAATGAACAAACAAACTTTTCACTCCATACTTCCTTCTACCACATTGATTTACTAATTGATTTACTTGGCTCCCCTTTGTTGTATCAACAGAAGCTTCAGCTTTTAATTCACTCTCAATAGTGCCAAAGACATTTTGCACTTACTCAAATTATAAGGTCAGAGAGAGAGAAAGTGGGGGAGAGAGAGCATGCAATGAAAAGACAGATGGATGGGATGAGAGATGAGACAGATGAGCCTCTCTCAAAACAAGCAATAGAGCCATAATAATAAAAATGGAAAAACAATTCAAGGAGAATGGTTAAAATCCTAAGAGCTTGACTGTCCAACTTGCTAGAAATATGACAGGAGGTGACCTTTACTCACCCTAACATACCTAAAATCAGAATCCTAATAGAAGGTCACCATGGCCTATTTACAAAAGCAGGCGAAGGTCATTCAAGTATTAATTCATGTCTAGATCAAGGAATACATAATCAGTCACTCATTCAACAGATATTTATCAAGCTCACACTGTGTGCCAGGCTTTTTTCCAGCAACAGGGGATATATCAGAGGACAAAACACACCCAAACCCTTGCCTTTGTGGACAGATAATAAACAACAAATAAAGTAAATGGGGCAGGGCTTGCAATTTAAAACAGGATGGTTAGGATGGACCTTACTGAAATGGCACCATTTGAGCAAAGACTTATAGAAGGTGAAGAAGGCAAGTGTGCTAATAAATAGGAAGAACTTTACAGGCAAAAGGAACAGCAAGTGCAAAGGCTGTGTGTCAGCAAGGTACCTGGCAAGTCCCAGGAATGGAGCAGAGGCCGGGGGCTAAGAGTGGAGTGAGTATATTGGCAGGATGAGGAGTCAGGGGTTACAATGACTTGGTCTCTGAGGGCCTTGAATACCATGAAGATTTTGGATTTTAAAATGGGAGGCAAGGAAAGGCTTTCAGTAGAGGAGGGACACAACCTGACCTTTATTCTTAAAGAATGGCTCTGGCAGCTGTGTTGCAAATAACTGGAGTGGGGGAGGGGGTGGAAGCAGGGAGATGAGTAATCAGGTGAATGGTGATGGTTGCTTGGATCAAGGGGAAAGCAGTGGAGTGTAACAGTAAATGTAATTGGATCAGATGCTTACTGTGTGGAGAAGTACAAAGGGAATATATTTAGTTCCCTAATTTTCAATATCATATGACAAGATGTTTTGGTTTTCATCTAGAGATAAACTTGATCCAACATTTAAACTCTATCAGTGAAGTATCTTGTGTGTTTCTGCAGAGTTTATGGAACAAGGTAATGGGAAGTATCTTTTGGGCTGATGGGGACAGGGTGGAATGAGTACATAGAACAAGGACCCAAGGGTCCAGAAGGAATTCCAGGGCCCTGCTATATTGTATGTCAATACAAATTTTGTTTAAAACCTTTGAGACAGTCTGCCCTTCCTGAGGTGCCAGAAAAAGTATGCTTTTGTTGTTTTTCACCAGTAGTAGCAGGCTCACTCGGGTGGTGGTGGGGGGGGGGGGGGTGGTTCCTAAATCTTTTTAATGGGAGTTACTTAAAAGCGCTTGGCATTCTTCCTGTTGTTAAAAGCAAAGATATGAAGTGAAACTGTAATTCTGAATCAAGCGATAGAGTCAGAGACTTGACCTGATTGAGAAACAGAGCTTAGATATTGAAGAAGAGGGAGTGAGTGAATCAGGTCCAAGCTTCACCACCCTCTGAGTGACCCCTACAGTGCCCTAAAACCACAGGTAAACACATAGACACTGGGGTTGCAGATGAAGTTTTTTGACTAACAGTTTTATTAAGGTGAAATAAACTGCAAACAATAAACTGTAATGAAGTGTGTATATAAAGAGCCTTGACATGTGTACACCAGAATCAAGACAATGAACATATTCATCATCCCCATAGCTTTCCTAAGTTCTCCTTGGCAATCCCTTCTTTTCCACTGTTCCTTGATCTGATTTCTGTTAATACAGGTTAATCTGTATTTTGTACAGATGTCCAGAGCTCTTTTTCCTTGTAGCTCTCTCCTCTCTGCTACTCTATTCTGAAAACACTGGTCACCAAGGTTTCCCTGGAGTCTTAGCTTCATTTCCTGAACTGAAAGATGGAGTCTCCTGGGCTCCACCTGGGTTCTTGATCCCTAATGTGGTTTAGAAATTTTCTCTCAAGGCACTCAGTTGTTTACCTTCTATCACGATTAACTGTCTTGCCCTGGCTATTATGGTTCAGTGGTTAGAGCGTTGGCCTATGCACCAGTGGATTGTGGGTTTGATTCCAAGTTAAGGGCAAGTACCTGGGTTGCAGGTTCTGTCCCCAGCCCCTGATGAGGTGTGTGCAGGAGGCAACCAATCGATGTGTCTCTCTCACATCAATATTTCTCTCTCACCCTTCCTCTCTCTTGTCCCCTCCTTTCCTCCCTTTCACTCTCTCTAAAAAAATCAATGGAAAAGAATATCCTTAAGTGAGGATTAGCAAAAAAGGATTACTGTCTTTCATTGCCTGATTCTAAAGTCTTGCAAACTTTTGTTTTATGTATTTTATCTTTTGGTTTGTTTGTTTGTTTGTTTGTATGTTTCAGGTGGAAAGTAACTGTCCATGTTACTCTATTTTGGCCAGAAGCAGAGGTCACTGGTCAAGTGTTGAAGTAGATCTGTGTTGCTGGCTAACTGCAGGCTCAGGAGTCCTAGAGGCTGCGCTGTTGGTAGCAGAGCTGGAATTTTGTTTTAGGGATTACAGAGCTTGCCTTTTATATTTTTACACTTGGCCTGGAAGTTGGTTACAGGAACACCAGTGGTCAGGAGTACCTTATAATTTCTTTATTTGATATTACAAGTTAAAATTAAAGCAGTTAAATGCGGCTATGTTACCTCTTTTAAAATGCAAGTTCCCTTTGGGAATTAATGTCTAATAACCTGCTCCTAACAACTTAATAACTACCAATTATTGGGAGTATACTGCTACATGCCAGGTGCTTTGTTGAACATCTTATAACCACTAATTCATTAAAACTCACTCTGATCCAGTGAGGTACATTTGAGCTTAAACAGATTGGCAGAAGTTGAGAAACTTGCCCCTGGTCCCAGAGCTCTTGAGAGGATTAGAATCTAGATTTAGATGTCACCAACCTCTTCTGTTTAAATTATGGCCCATGGACCAGCAGCATTAGCAGAATCTCAGGCTCTACTCCACACCTACTGGATCTAAACCTGCCTTATAACAAGGTCCCCATGTGATTTGGATGGACAGCTTGAGAAACCCTGCTCTAATTTATGTTCAACCTGTTCTCTCTGTCAGCGGAATGAGGGAAGCACTTAAAGAAGGTTAAGATTT
This sequence comes from Eptesicus fuscus, assembly GCF_027574615.1. NCBI lineage: Eukaryota > Metazoa > Chordata > Mammalia > Chiroptera > Vespertilionidae > Eptesicus > Eptesicus fuscus. Next base: position 31,481,319 of record NC_072487.1, read on the forward strand.
AAAGACAAGGTAGGCAGGATAATTGGAGGTCTTAGAACACTGTCACAGCTCAGGTAAGGGTGGGGTACCATACTGAGTACTTACCAAATGCTAGCTATTGTTCTAAAGGGCTTTACAATGTTAAGTGACTTAATCCTCACAACTATTAGGTTTGTCCTCATTTTATACGTGAGGAACATGGAGTCCAGATGTTGCAGAAGACCAAAGAAAAACCAAGCAACGCTTTTAGAGAAAAGGAGTTACACTGTTTAATACACTGGCAGACTCAGTGGAATAACTTCCCAAATCTGAGTAAAGTAACATGCAGGGGGCTTCTCTTTTATATCTTTCTGGGGTCTTTGTCCCACAAACATGGATTATGCTTCCGGTCCTTTTTGCAGCCTTGCAAGAAGGCCCCCAGGTGTTGGGGGTCTCCAGACCATAACTGATCGTCTGGCCTGGCGCCAGCGTTAATGAACACCCCCCCCCCTCCTCTGGGGCAGTGCACTGTTCACAGTTTTATGGCCTCTATATTTAGATAACAGGTTCTGCAAGACCAGTTTCTGGGAAAGAGGCAGTGACTTAATTATAGATTATCAAGAATGTACACTGGGCTTGCTGGCACAGATCCAGATTGCTAGCCCCCCAAATATCAGGGTTACATTGGAATTAGACCTTCTTAGCCTTCTCAAGAGAGTTTAAGTGATTTGCCCAACCAATTTATTAGTGGCAGTATTGTAATGTAACCTCAGGCACAGTGGCTCCAGAGTCTAAGCTCCAGATCGTGCCCTTACATTGAGAAAGCTTAGTGAACCTGGGCTGAAGGTGGGAGAAAAAGTCCCAGAACAGAGAAGGGGAGGGGAGGTACAAAAAACAAACTTGCCCTGTTTTGCCAGGGAGAGTTCTGTGCATAGTAACAGAACCCGATAGTGTGCTGGGATCTTTACAATATCTAAAAAAGTCTATTTCTTTTGCATATCTGAAACTCAACATGCTATATTTGCAGGTGTGCATAATTAAATTGTGCTGAAGATTTCTTGTCTATTAAAAGAAATAATGAAGTAATGAGAGTAATAGTTTTGGGTATACAATTTTCTGCTAATTCTATGGTGATCAGAAAAACAACAACATACTCTCTGAGGCTTTTTTGTGTAGTATAAAGCAAAGAGATAAAAATATATGAGCTACTGGCCTGCATTAAAAGGATAAAGGGTTGCTGATTGGTATTTCCTTTTAGGCTTTATAGAGGCTTTAAATTTAAAATGACTTTGCAGCTTGCTGACATCGGTGAGACTTTTTTACTCTATCTAGAGTGGCTTAATTGTGCTCATGCTTATTTGTTAGGTTTACTGAGATATATTTAGATATAATTTATAGTCCCTCCACCTAGAAGAAAAGAAAACAAAAGCACAAGTCAGCTGGCTTCAGGGCCACAATTCAAGGCCTGTGTCTTTTATTATGCATTGCTTCAGTTAATTAGCTTTCTAATTGTGATTTATTCTAAATTGTTATTTTAAATCCATGCCCAGAGACTGTGTTGAGGTGATATTCTACTTTAGAAATAAAAGGGATATGGTTCTCTGCCTTTAGTTCTGAGAGCTACACTGTTCAGGATACCATTGTTTCTGCGCATTCTTTTCTCACACCAACCCTGATTCTTTTTGCTATTCCAAGTCAGAACTTGCCCATCAACCAGAAAATGTGACTATCCAGCTCCATTCTGAGAAATCGCCCATCTTACTCTATTTCCCACCTGGTTATATTCTGCTCTATTTCCACCTAGTCCTTTTCTTGATTTTTGCTCCCTCCTCCTCCTCCTTTCTCCTCTTCCTCCTCTTTTTTTTTTTTTTTTTTTTTTTTTTTGCTAAATGTTTCCCTTTTAGACTTGCAGTTCATAGTTCATTACACTTTTGTCCTGGGACCTCGGAGTCCTAGAGCACTTCAGCCTTGGTTCAGCCTTCTGGCTCCTCCCAGTCTTGTCATGAATTGTTCACTCAGTTTTAGCCCCTTGCTAGCCAAACCTTGGAATTAACCTGCTGGACAAGTACCTCGGCTGGGTGTATTTGGAACCCATAGGTGAGGGACAGACTTGTCCATCTCCTAACGCTGCCAAGTCTGGGCAAAATTGCAGTGAGAACAGGTTTAAATTCAGATAATAGTATTCTCCTTTGGGTTTGTCCTCTCTTTGCTCCCTCTCTTTCTCGCTTGTATCTGGAAATTTTCATGCCATTGAGCACCTCTATTCCCTTCAGAACAGCTCTGATCTGAGTCCCTCTCTCAGAGTAACCCTTCACTGGGTGACAGGTATCTGGTCTGTTACATCTGAGCATGAATATCCTTAAGAGCTACTAATGGATTATGCTTCACTCATATAAAGTAATTGTGTGTCTTAATTAGCCATCTGAATGGGATCTTCTAACTCATGTTAATGCCTTCATAGAATAAGGTAAGATGTACGCAAATACAGTTCAAAGAAAAACAAAAAATATCAATAGCAGTAACACCTCTAGGAAGATCTGACATTCTGACACACGTTGTTATGACTGTCTGCTAGCTGTCCTCCATATACTTATTTCCTGGGAACAAAGCTGCTGAGCTGGAGACTACATTTTCAGCCCTCCTTGCAGTTACGTGTGGTCATATAAGTGATAAAATATTTGAGGATACGATAAGTTTGAATACTGTGTTACTTGCAAATTAAGATAATTTTTTGGCTCTGGTCTTTGTCTCTATTCGCCACATCGTATGGTGAGAATTTGACTTGACTACCCAGAGGCACATGCCACCTACTGAAATGGCAGAGCCACAAGATGGAAAGAACCTGGGTCCCTGAATGATTTCATAGGGGAGAACTGCTCCACCAGCTTATACTGGATAGACTGTTACATAAGAAGTAAGTTTCTATCTTATTGAAACTACTAGAGGCCCAGTGCACGAAATTCATGCATGCGGTGCGGTCCCTGGCCAGCAAGTTAAGCACGAGCGTCTGGTGTGGAAGGGCAGGTCCCAGCTGACCTCTGGGCCCTGGGCAGCACCTGGGCCCCCAGACCCTCTGCGCACCCACCTCTGCCTGAGTCACAGCGCCCGAGTCCCCATGGGGAGATGCGGTGAGGGCAGCCGAACGCCACAGGCCTGGGTGCGGCATGGTCCTCTAGGATGCCCAGTGGTACCTGATGGAAGCTGGACAGGCAGCGCGCTCTCTCCTGGCTGGTCTCGCAGACGGGCTCCTGCGTGAACCCACAGGGAGCCTGACTGGCCCCTGCGGTCCTGGCAGCTGCAGCTCTGCTTACCCGGAAGAGGAGGCCCTGCAGGTGCAGAGCAGGCTCCTTGTGGGTGCCTGGCATCTGAGCACGGGGGCTTCCCTGGCATGCAAGCCCTGGCATCCCAGAGGAGGGTAATGGGGAGTGAGAGAGAACTCGGTGGACTCCTCGCATTTTCACCGCACCTTCATCCCATCACCCTGCTCCCAGGTAGCTGGTGAGAGGTCGTAGCCCCCCCTCCCCCTGCCAACTGGTCGCAGCGGGAGGTGGGTTGCACCACCCACCCCCAGTTCCCCATCCCAGCCTGGGGCTGGCCAGCTGCTGATCGCTGTCTGCAGGGCAGTTGGTCAGGGCTCCCTTCCCAGCTCCCTCAGCACCTGGGAGCCAGGCAGAGGCACCACCCTCTGACACTACTGCTGGTTGCCATCTGCAGGGCAATCAGCAGGGTGATTGGGCCCTTGCTCGCACCTGCCTTGGCCTGGCGCTGCCCACTCACCTGCTTCACCATCCCGCCACAATCCCGCTCTCATCGGGGGCCTATCGGGGCCAGCAGCACCTCCACTGCAGCCTGCTGCCAGGGCTGCATTGCAGATGCCTGCCAGGTTCTGCACCGCCCCCTGGTGGTCAGCACACATCATAGTGAGTGGTCGAACTCCTGGTCGAATTCCCAGTGGAGGGGACAATTTGCATATTAGACTTTTATTATATAGGATTGCCTTTTGTGTCCTTTTTGTTATAGCAGCTTACCATTATCCTAACTAATACATAAATCTAGAAGAGAAAAGTGTCTGAATCATTCTAGGAGGAACTAAGGTTTGGAAACCTAGATTCTAGATATTTAGCATTAGAAAAGTTCTAAATCTCAGTCTTTCCTAGGAAGATAAATTGATTTGTTAAGGAGTCCTTTCTGTCATTATAATTGTGGTTTATGGAGTATTAACGTTCATCAGAATCACCTACATGGCTTTTAAAAACACAGATTGCTGGGCAACACTCCCTGACTCTGATTCAGGAGGTCTGGAGAGGGCCCAAGTATTGGCATTTCTACCAGCTGATGTTGCTGGTCTGGGGACTATTCGGAGACCCCACCCCAAGTACCTGTCTTTCCTCTAACAAGTCCTTGAAGAAAACTTGAGCCAACATTGGCTCGATTGGGCACTCACATGTAAAGGCACTATTGAGGCCCTGCCCCGTAGCCCGTGGCCCTAGTTCTCCTATAGTTCTGGTGGATAGTTGCTGTCCACACTTACAGCTTCCCAGTTCATGAGCTTCTCTGTTTCTCTGCCTGAGGGCTTTGTCCAGCACCAGGGAATCCTGCTCAGCCTGCCTATGGAGCAGCCCAAAGTGCTGGGGATTTGTCTCTCCCAGTAGAGTTCTTGATCAACAAGAGATACTGTTGATGGGTAAATACCCAAATTTCCCCAGCCCTGAGTGGGACAGTTTTCTGGAAGGTTCTTTGTGATATCTTGAGGGTTCTCAGAGGACAAGACTGAATGGCCATAGCAAAGTTAATGATACCTTTATTGCCTTTTCTTCCTTTCTTGTCTCATTTTCCATACTCCCTCACTCTTGGTTCCCAGAATATCTCAAAATAAACTATCTGCACCCCAGTCCTCCAACTAGGATCTGATTTGGGGTAGGAGGATCCAACCAGAGTCATTGATTGGTTGTCTCCTGCACACACCCCGAGAACATGCAACCCAGATACGTACGTACCCTTTGATGCACGGGCTGATGCTCTACCACCGAGCCACTCTGGCCAGGGCTGGAGAGTCTCTTATTATTGGAAGGCCTGGACCATATTTCAGTAGGAACATATGAGAGGCAGTAAGGACCAAACCTTAAAAGAGTGAGCTATGGAGCCAACCACACTGCTTGATTCAAACCCCAGATATGCCACTCACTGGCTGAGATGTGTCTTTATGCCCTAGTTTCTTTACCTATAAAATCAGGGTAATAATAGTTTCCACCATATAGAGTTTGAGAAATGATTAAATGAGTTAACACAAAAAAAGTTCTTAGACAGTGTATACACATAGTAAAATCAATAAATATTAGCTTTTTATCACATGTTTGGGGCCAGGACTCCAGAATAATGGAGGAGGAAGCTTCTCATCCTCTCCAAACCTGCTGTTCCTTCTCTTCGTGTCAGGAACAGAACAGCCATCTCTGTCACTTGCTGGAGCAGACAGCTGGCAGAGAGCTATGTGTTCTCTAATTGTTTAGTGCTTTATGAAAAGTGAAATGACTCTCTTGTCCTTCTGTTAGCCTGTTTTCCATGTTGATTTTGATAAATTATCAGTTGAAAACTTTTTTAAATGGGGGAATGAATACAATAAAGGACAGTCTTCATCATTTAGTCATTACTAATGGAAGCTTCCTAATATGCATTATGCTGGTCACAATCCACAGCATGTGATAAAGGAGAGTAAAAATACTATTTTCTATAAAAAATAACTTTAAAAATATTTTTTATTGATTTCAGAGAGGAAAAGAGGGAGAGAGAGCTAGAAACATCAATGATGAGAGACAATCATTAATCAGCTGCTTCCTGCACACCCCTTACTGGGGATCGAGCCCGCAACCCAGGCATGTGCTCTGACTGGGAATCGAACTGTAAACTCCCTAGTTCATAGGTTGACATTCAACCACTGAACAACACCGGCCGGGCTATAAAAATACTTTTAATACAATGTATCCTTTGTGGGCAAATTTTTGGGGAAAAGATACAAAAACCAGCTATAACAATTCTACTTACTCCTGTGATTTTTGTATATTTCCTTATCTGGAGATATATATGTGTGCATATATATATGTATATATATATATATATGTGTACACACACACACACACACACACACACACACATATATAAATTGACAGATAAATAAACGAGATCGTGCAATACATGTCACTTTATAACATTTTTAACTGAATATAGCATGAACAGCATTCTGTGTCTTGAAATATTTTTTCACAACATTATTGGATTTTCTCTAATTTTATTCTCAGGAGATGGCTTATCTTGAAATCAAAAGGATACCTCACTATCTAACAAATGTCTCTGAAAAAAGAGAAAAACAAGAGATAAAGGTATCTATAGATAAACTAGAGGCCCGGTGCATGAAAATTCATGCACTGGAAGGGGGTCCCTCAGCCTGGTCTGCCCCCTCTCACAGTCCGGGAGCCCTCAGGGCTGGGAGGTGACCTGGTGATCAGGGGAAGGCAACGCCCCATCACACCTCTGCTGCTGCCACTGCTGGTAGTGCAAGCCTTAGCCAGCCCTGGTTACCTGCGCCTCAGGCGGCCCTGGGTGGCTGGGAGGCTGAGGGTACTAGGGGACTCCAGAGGCAGGTGTGCGGAGCGGCTGGGCCCTCCTGGGGGTGGGCCCAGCCTTGCCATTCACCTGCTGCCCCAGCAGAGCTGAGGGGACTGGGCGCTGCCATCTTGTGGCTGTGGGCACCACCATCTTTGAGTGTGGGGAAGTCAATTAGCATATTCCCTCCTTATCAGCCATGGGCGCCACCATCTTTGTGACGGTGTGAGGGTCAATTAGCATATTCCCTTTTTATTAGATAGGATGTCCATACAGAGCTTAAACTGATTAGCTGAAAACAGCCTATAGAGAAATGTTTGCCACATAATTTTTTTGAGTGGGACTGAAATCACCAAACCTTTTCCTAAAACTGCTTAAACATAATGTTCAAAGGATTTTTGTTTTTTTAAATTCCCTTTTTTGGCCCCTATCTTCCCATAGGGAGAGTTACTAAAGATGGGTTAAGATAGAAATTTTATCAACATTAGCAAGGAGAGTTATAAAATTGATTAGGTAGAATATGAACTGAATTGTAAGCTATGAAATAATTCTGATTTCAATTGTGGGGAACAGCAAGGAGGCAAGGAGTAGAATATGAACCAATAGTTTGTTTGCTAATGAAAAGGCCATGAATATGAGCTAATTACACAAAGTACATTACTTTGCAGAACTAGAGAGAAGAGGGTTTACTGTTTCAGGTACATGATGTAGCAGGCATAAAAATTTACAGACTCCCTTCACTCTCAGATGACAGGGACACACTGTTCTACCTACCTCCCAAGAGAGGGAAGCTGCCTATATTGTTCTTTCACATACTGTGGAAAATCCAATGGTAACATACCATCAGCCCCAAGCAGCCTAACCCAAAATTGATTTCTAACATTTATAATTAGTTACAAAGTTTTAAAAATGTACTAAGTGTGCTAATATAGTATACAAAGGTTTTAATGGAAAAAATGAAGGATAAAAATAGATTAAAGGATTTTGTCTATCTTTGAGTCATGGCTACCACTATCCTAATTCAAAAATTATTTGACTATAGTAGTTCTTTGAAGAACTTGGAAAGAATGAGAGACCTCATTCATGTAAAATCCTTTTCATATCATTCCAATTGTCAAGTTAGCAAGAATGCGTACCAGGAGAGGTCAAGGTGATTTGGAGTGAATGGTGTGCCCTGCTTCCCATCCAGGAAAACAATCTGGATGTGGAATTTAAAGAGAAATGAAGGCAGGCAGAGGAGTTGGGAATCATGTGGTGGGGAAAGGGTAATGTTGAGAACTGTGAAACAGAGAATTTGACTTGTATATGGAAACAATAGATGTCAGTAATGTCTTTAAAAAATGATGACACAATCCAAGTGGTAGGAAAGATGCAAGATCTTGTTTTGATATACTTTGCATAGGATGTAGAAGTAGAAAGTGAGCAAAGAGGATGAAAAAACTTGACATACTTATTGAAAAGTGAAAAATGAGTCTTTGGGCAAAGGAGAAAGGAAGAAAGTGTCTTAGATAAGAAAATAAGACACAACATTTGCTAAGGATCCAAATATGTGAAGTAAGCAACAGAAGGGTAAAAGACAGTGTTAAGCATCTTTGATTTGGGCCTTGAAAGAAACTTGTATTCTTAGAACTGAGAGGAGGAGATAGAGGAAAGGGTTAGAATTATACTAACCTAGATGATGGGAAATAAGATGCTTGACTTTCAGTAAGCTGAGGAGCTCAAGTCAAAGTCATTGTGATGGTAGAATTGATGCAAATTTCTTTACATTAATGTTATTCTATTCACAAGAAAAAGTACAGAAGAAAAAATTGGCCTGCTTCATTGTTAATGATAGATCAGCTGAAGCTCAAATATTAGATATCTGTTTGGGAATATCAGAATTGGTTTGTGAATTGGGTCAGTTCAAACATCTTTTGTCTAACCAACTGTTGGGTAAAAGGAGGTGAACTGATATTAGACCTGGGAATGGACTTCAGTAAAATAATTATCTTTGCATTTTACAAGTGTTTAAATTTCTCACTTCTCAAATTTTTGCCTCAGAGAAACTAGTTTGTAAGAAATTCTTTCATGTGCTAACATTTCAAAGCAAAGTAAACCTTAAACAAGGCAAACAAAAGCTTTGCTTAGGCAAAATAGCATAAACAGCCTTGAAAACAGATACATAAACAGGACATAAAGTATTAACTTAGGCTGATTGTTATTTCCTTTCCTCTTATTTGATTTGCATATAAACAGCAGTGCACCACTCATTTAATCCTGTTTCTGGCCCATAAAGACAATTTTCTTTCTCTTTTTATTTTTGACAAACAAGCATTTTATGAGAGAGAGAAACATAGATATGAGAGAGAAAAACAAATTGGTTGCCTCCCACACACGCCCTAACTGGGAATCGAACTGGGTATGTGTCCTGATCAGGAATTGAACCCGCGACCTTTCAGTATATGGGATGATGCTACAACCAACTGAGCTACACCAGCCAGAGAAAGTAATTTCCTTTTGATATTTCTATTTATTTTTTTCTAGAGGACATGAACTATTATTGGTTCCTGACAAGATATAAATGGAGGCCATACTCAATCTATACATCATCAATAATATTAGATGGGACCATAGAATTGACTCGAACCTGTATTGGAGGATTTTGAAGCTAGCAATCAACACTATCAGGCTTTGGCTCTCTTGGCCTTAGGAGCTACACTAGGAAACTGGATATACCACCTTTTAAAAATTACTATTTTCTACTTCACTCTTATACTGAGGGATTTGACCATAAGGTCATTGTTCCATATTATCACCACTAAGGTCACAATGAATTTTCATGAAAGGACCATTAGATAGATGGCATTGATTGTTTACTCGGACCAGCTATTGAAAAGCTCACTTAACTACTGAATCCACTTAACTATTTTGAATTGACCACTCAATTCAGATATATAGCTCAAAATGCAGACAATTGACCAAATCATTAAAGGAGAATTTTTAAAAATTGCATTGAATCAACAAGTGGTTTGGTTGAATTATCCAAAATGAGTCATATATAATATCTCATAGCCACAAAGAAGAGCTCATTGTTACCACATAGAATTTCCAACTTAGTTGACCTGAGGCTGGCATTTTTCTCTGCTCGTTTTAAGGGAGTCTTCCAGGCAGGGAAAAATGTGAGAGGGAGAGACTGAGCTGGGATTTGAGCGTAAAGAGGAAATTGACTGAGAGGATATGGAAGGGATGGTGGTTCCAGGTATCCAGAATAAGAAAGGAGCAAGTCTTAAAGAAACACAGTAAGTAATGAGGCAGTCAATTTCTCTACCATGAATGTCCCTCTTCTTCTCTTCTCTATCCAGCTCACCCCACTACTTGCTTAAAATTCAACTAACACATTATTTTTGCAGGTTATTCTTCCTTGGCCTAGCTCCACCAGGCCATGTTCATTTATGACCATTGTCTTTCTTCTCTGCCTAACCTAATCATTCATTCATTCTATAAACTCAAGACTGTGCGTCCAAAGACTGTCATCACGGTGCTAGGTTAGGTACCTGGATTACATAAACAAGACATAACAAACACATATTCATGAAGCTTATAATTCATTGAGAGAGACAGAAAATGAACAAATAAGCAATAAAGTAATTACAAATTGAACTGACTCACTTTACTAGTAGATAAGGGAGTCAGGTAAAAACTTCCCAAGGATGTAGCAATTAAGCTGAGATCTGGAACTGATGGAGGAGGATATGTATGGGTGTGTATGTGGCTAGGTGAGTAGATGGAGTCTAGATGGAGGGAAGGAGGTGGATGGTGTGAGCTGGAGGATTCCAGGATGAGGAAGAGTAAGTATAAAGGGCCTAAGGGGGGAAGACTGACTTTTGTTTCAACTATTTTGGAAAGTACAAAGTAAAGCATGATTCCTAGGATGCTGGCTTTATAAAATGTCTGGGGAATTAGATTACTACTAAAATGGGGAAGACTGTTGAGTGGATGCTGTGGTATGCCTCTTATTTGCCCTGTGGGAAGTTAGCCCTCATTCCCTCAGCTCAGGAAATGGTTGCTAAGTGCTTACAGCTGTATCTCTCTCTGGGTAGTTCCCTTACTCAAGGTAACACCCCCCTCAGGCACAGCCCACAGCCAATGACTGGTAGTTGCAGAGGTTCAAATGCTTAGCCCTCTTATCTCAGGTTGGGACATCTCTGTAGGTCCCTCTCACAGAGAACAACTCTACAGTTCCCCATGCAATCAGCTGAGGCCATTGTTACAACTCCCAAGATGGCCCTACTTCCCTCTGCCCATTCCTGCTTCTCTGATTCCCTCACAGGTATTTGTTTTGAGAATGCTCCCTGATAAACCTCCTGCTTGCAGATATTCCTCTCAGACTGTTTTTCTAGAAATCCAACCTAAGGCAACTAGCAAGATCAGGTTTGGGGTGGGAAATCAAAATTCCATTTAATCTTACAATTTCATTTGTTAACTACACCTCAATAAAGCTGATAAAAAATAAAGTATATATCCATGCAAAATCCCATTTTTTTTAAATTTAATAAATCTTTATTGTTCAGATTATTACAATTGTTCCTCTTTTTTACCCCCATAGGTCCCCTCCACCCAGTTCCCACCCCACCCTCTGCCCTTACTTCCCCCCCTCATCCATAGGTGTACGATTTTTGTCCAGTCTCTTCCCACACCCCCACACCCCTTTCCCCACAAGAATTGTCAGTCCACTCCCTTTCTATGCCCCTGATTCTATTATATTCACCAGTTTTTTCTGTTCATCAGATTTTTTATTCACTTGATTTTTAGATTAACTTGTTGATAGACATGTATTTGTTGTTCATAATTTTTATCTTTACCTTTTTCTTCTTCTTCCTCTTTTTAAAGAATACCTTTCAGCATTTCATATAATACTGGTTTGGTGGTGATGAACTCCTTTAGCTTTTTCTTATCTGTGAAGCTCTTTATCTGACCTTCAATTCTGAATGATAGCTTTGCTGGGTAGAGTAATCTTGGTTGTAGGTTCTTGCTATTCATCACTTTGAATATTTCTTGCCACTCCCTTCTGGCCTGCAGTTTCTGTTGAGAAATCAGCTGACAATCGTATGGGTGCTCCCTTGTAGGTAATTAACTGTTTTTCTCTTGCTGCTTTTAAAATTCTCTCTTTGTCTTTTGCTTTTGGCATTTTAATTATGATGTGTCTTGGTGTGATCCTCTTTGGATTCCTTTTGTTCGGGGTTCTGTGCGCTTCTTGGACTTGTAAGTCTATTTCTTTCACCAGGTAGGGGAAGTTTTCTGTCATTATTTCTTCAAATAGGTTTTCTAGGTTTTCAGTATCTTGCTCTCTCTCTTCTGGCACCCCCATAATTCTGATGTTGGTATGCTTGAGGCTTTCCCAGAGGCTCCTTATCTTCAAATTTTTGGATTCTTTTTGCTTTTTGCTTTTCCGGCTGAGTGTTTTTTGCTGTTTTGTATTTCAAATCTTTGACTTGATTCTTGCGGTCCTCTAGTCTGCTGTTAGGTCTCTGTATAATATTTTTTTATTTTAGTCAGTGTATGTTTAATTTCTAGTTGGTCCTTTTTCATATCCTCGAGGGTCTCGCTAAATTTATCGGCCTTTTCTAGGACATTCTTGAAAAAACCTTATAACCGTGGTTTTGAACTCTATATCCAGTCGTTTGCTTTCCTCCATTTCTTTCATTTGTGATCTGTTTCTTTGTCTCCGCATTTTCGCTGCTTCCCTGAGTTGGTAGAGTAGCTTTGTGTTATAGGTGTCCTATAGGGCACAGTGGCTCAGCCTCCCCAGTTACCTGAGGTAGACACTCTTGGTGCACCCCTTTGTGGACTGTGTGCTCAGCCTTGTTGTAGTTAAGTCTTGATTGTTGTTGGTATCACTGGGAGGAATTGACCTCCAGGCCAATTGGCTGTGAGGATCAGCTGTGTCTATGCTGGGAGAACTTCTGTGCTGGAGACACCCTTATGAGGCAAGACTTGCAAAATTGCAAAAGCCTCTGTGCTCAGCTTGGATGGGGAGGAGTTTCAGGGCGGAGCAGACAGCCTTGGTTTCCCATCAGCCCTGCCCTATGAGGCCCCTGGGTCTCAGTGTCCCTCAGTAATCGCTGCAAGTACCTCTAAGAGAAAGCCGCCCTCGAGTTTCGCCCACTGCTAGACAGTCCAGTTTCTCCCCGAATGAGTCTAGGTTCCCAGAAACTCACCCGGAACTGGAGTTCAGTGCAGTCAGGAGCTTCCATCTCCCTCCCACTTTAGAAAGCCAGCCGCGCACTCAGCTGCCCGTGCACAGAGCCGCCCGTCCTCTCCGCGTGCGCGTCTCCGTACCTCAGCCTTTTGCAGCTCCTCTGAGTCTCAATGTGCTTTCCTCTTTCCTTCTAGTTGTAGAATTTCCACTCAGCCAGCTTTCCTGTGGTTCTGGATGGTGTCCATTTTGTCTTTTAGTTGTAGTTTTGATATTGTTGTGTGAGGCAGCAGTTTAGGTGTTTACCTATGCCGCCATCTTGGTTTCTCCCAAAATCCCATTTTAGAAATACCAAGTTCAGAAATACCAAGTTTAAGATGCCTTTGAGATATCCAAGTAGGTCTTTAAGTATACAGTTCAGGAACAGCTTCTGCTGTAGAGATAAGTTCTGGAGTCATCAGCTTAAGAGGAGTATTTGAAGCCATGAAAATATATGAGATAACTAGAGCTGCATTGTCTAATACAGTAAACACTAGCTCCATGTGGCTATCAAACACTCAAAATGTGGTTAGTATGACTGATGAACTAAACTTTTTATTTTTTTATTTTATTTTTTTGGTATAGGAAAAGGTGGAAATTTATTGGGAAACAAGCACAGACTCCCACCAGGGGAGGGGGAGAGACCCTGAAATAAAATTTTTAAAAAAGTTTTTTTTTATTGATTTCAGAGGAAGAGAGAGATAGAAACATCAATGATGAGAGAGAATCATTGATCGGCTACATCCTGCACGCCCCTCCTCCCCCAGTGGGAATGGAGCCCGAAACCCTGGCATGTGCCCTTGACCGGAATCGAACCTGGGACCCTTCAGTCCAAAGACCAATGATCTATCCACTGAACAAACCAGCTAGGGCTTAGTTGCCCTAGGGCTTACTTTTAATTGTAAGTAATTTAAATATAAAAAGTAATATTCAATTCAGTTATTGGAAAACTTCTTTAAATGTTTGAAATAACTTGGGTATGTGAATCTACTTTTTCTACAGTAAATTTTATGAAATCTAAATACAGATCAAGTATTTACAATGAAAATTTAGCATTGAAATTGGGAAGTGCAGCCCTAACAGGTTTGGCTCAGTGGATAGAGCATCAGCCTGCAGACTGAAGGGTCCCAGGTTTGATTCTGGTTAAGGGCATGTACCTTGGTTGTGGGCACATCCCCAGTTGGGCAGGAGGGTTGTAGGAGGCAGCTGATCGATGTTTCTCTCTCATGGATGTTTCTAACTCTCTATCCCTCTCTCTGTAAAAAAAAAAAAAAAAAAAAAAATAAAATATATTTTAAAAAAAGAAAGAAATTGGGAAGTGCAAAGTATAAATTACACACTAGAGTTTGAAGATTTAGTGCAAAAAATGTAAAACAGTTTTTATTATATTTTTTTACATGTTGAACTGATAATATTTTGAATGTACTGGGTTAAATAAAATGTAGTCTTAAAATTAATTTTCCTTTTTCTTTTTTAAATGCAGCTACTAGAAAACTAAAAATCACAGATGTGGTTTGCACTATATTTCTGTTTAACAGCCATGAGCTAGAAAGACTGTGTACACAGAGATGAGAACATGGCCTGTGCTAAGACTGAGTAGAGGATAAAATTCCAGCAACAGGGACAGAAAGAGTGGCTGGTGAGGGAGAAGGAAAATAAGAAGGGAGGGTGGTCAGGATGAAATAAAGCATGTTTCAAGGATGGAGTGATAACCTGTGTGGACTGCTATGAAGAAGAAGGGTTAGATGAGGAGAGAAATGTTTCTGTTGAATTATATGGAGAGAGGATCTGGTATATATCTGAATCCCCAGTATTTAGCATATAAAAAACACTAAGTAACTCCTTATTTGATGAATTCTTCAGTGAATGCATTGATGAGGTGAAATGAAATGGGCTGACTTACAGTTTCCAAGTCAGAAGAAGAAATAGCAAGGATAAAAATTCTAACATTTCATTCTGTCATTTCTCCATAAGACAGTTTTTTAAACTATTTAATTCAAAAGATTGTGCAGAAGAAAACAAAAGTATAACTATGTGAGGTGATGCATGTTAAATAAACTTAGTGATATATATATATATATATATATATATATATATATATATATATATATATATATATATTAGAGGCCCGGTGCACGAAATTTGTACAAGGGGAGGGGGGGTGTCCCTCAGCCCATCCTGCACCCTCTCCAATCTGGCACCCCTTGAGGGATGTCCAACTGCCTGTTTAGGCCCAATCCTGGCAGTTGGACATCCCTCTCACAATCCAGGACTGCTGGCTCCCAACCGCTTGACTGCGTACCTGCCTGATTGCCCCTAACCACTTCTGCCTGCCAGCCTGATCACCCCCTAACCACTCCCCTGCCAGCCTGATAGACGCCTAACTGCTCTGCTACTGGCCCGATTGCGCCTAACTGCTCTCCCCTGCAGGCCTGGTCGCCCCCAAGTGCCCTCCCCTGCTGGCCCAGTAACCTCTAACTGCCCTCCCTTGCCAGCCTGGTTGCCCCCAACTGCCCTCCACTGCTGGCCTAGTTACCCCTAACTGCCCTCCCCTGGAGGCCTGATCACCCCCAACTGCCCTTGCTTGTAGGCCTGGTCCCTCCCAACTGCTCTCCCCTGCAGGCCTGGTCCCCCTCAATTGCCCTCCCCTGCAGGCCTGGTCCCTCCCAACTGCCCTCCTCTGCCATCCCAGTCACCCCTAACTGCCCTCCCCTGCTGGCCTGATTGCCCACAATTGCTCTCCCCTACCGGCCATCTTGTGGTGGCCATCTTGTGTCCACATGGGGGCAGCCATCTTGTGTCTTGGAGTGACGGTCAATTTGCATATTACTCTTTTATTAGATAGGAGGATATATTACTACATTCTATGCCTTAATATAATACAATGTTATATGTCAATTATATCTCAACAAGACTGGAAAAAGAATTGTGTGAGTCCTCTTCTGGGGAATGGCTGTGTGAACAAATTTATGAGGATATTTTTAGTATAGGGTTAAACTTAGTAAAGTTACTTAACCTCTTTGAATTTTAATCTTCTGTCTGAAATTGGGAGTATAATGTCTATATTGTGGAATGTCTATGAGGGATAAATGAAATTACTGAATTTTTGTAAAGCACTTATAGTAATTTGCCTATAACAAAGCAAATGCTCAACAAATGTAGCTTCTACTATTGTCATTGTTAATGTTATTATTGTTAGGTTCAAATTTGGTTCCCAGGAGTTAATTTTACTCTGTACCTTTGCCCAAAGGTCAGCCATTTCACAATGCTTATTAATGAGCACATAATGGGGGACAGAGAAAATGAATATGTCAGTGATAGTAAATAAATTATATGTGGCCCATACTCACTACTCCTGTACCCATAGCAGACATAAGTAAGCAATGGTGGTATCTTTCCTGTTAAGCCACAGCACAGCCTCAGAATCCTTCCCAACACACTTTCAGGCAGCTCCCAGAGCAGAGATTCAGAGTGAGCACTTGAGATGAAACCTGGTGAAATAGAGTTGTCTCAATTATAACAACACACAGAGGAAAAGTGAGATGAAGTATGTTATGTTTTTTAAAAGATAAAACAATGTTTTTAAAGAAAACAAATGAATTGATTAATGCAATGAGCAGTGTGTTCTGATAGGAGATTCAAGGATTATCAAAGTGTCCTTTTCCCAGGTATTGTTTTGTCATAGTAAAGGAAAATGTTGAGGCTGGTTTAGGGAAAAAGACAATCCAGCAAACCATATGCTGAACACAATGTTTTCAGTAACAGCCACTGAATAATCAGGGAGACATCATGTCCTGCCTCTTAAGTCCTTCACCTTGCTCCTCTAAATGGAAACACAAGTGCCCGAGGATATTTGAAGCATGACAAGCATTGTAGCGAGGGCTGATGTAAAGCTCTGTAAAGAATTTCCATGCCTGATCATGTAACAGATGGCTCCCTACAAGAATCATTTTAATATTAAACAGACAATTCAGGCCTATGAAAAATTCTGCTATAAATCTGTAATTGAAAATGTTAAAAATCTATGCAAAAAGACAAATTTTGCAAAGACTATAAATTTTTACAAGGAACTTCTCATGCATTTCAGAGCTTATGTCAAAAGTAGGCATGTCCTTTTATTATTTCTTTTAGAGTAGATTTAAGATCAAATGGAATGTCTGTAGACTTAAAAAAAATTGTCACCCTGACTGGGTGCCTTAGTTGGTTGGAGCATCATCTCATACGCCAAAAGGTTGCAGGTTCAATTCCTAGTCAGGGGCACATACCTAGGTTGTAGGTTTGATCCCTAGTTGCGGCATATAAGGGAGGCAACCTATCAATGTTTCTCTCTCACATCAATGTTTCTCTCTCTCTCTAAAAATCAATAAATTCATATCATCCTCAAGTAAAGATAAAAAAAATTGTCTTAGTTGGAGAGAAAAAAAGATGTGTAGGGAGGATTGGGATGGGGTGTGTTTTATTTCATTTAATTGATCTTCTCATTTGCTTATTGTCACGGAAAGCCGACCTCATCCCATACTGACCCACAGGCACTCCTTGTCCATCAGTGCCTTGTGGATCAGAGATCTTCTTGCGCACTGTGGATCCAAAGCTCATTCATTTTTGATACTGTCCTTTCTAGGAATCTGGAACCTATGACCTTCTTGCTCTCCCACCATTCCTGTTACTCTGGCAAGGGCCATGAGGGTCAAGGGTTGTAAGGAAATCTTCCTGAGATCCTCAAGTTGTTGGCCGCTGAGAGTTTAGTTCAATGATTAGACACGATTTAGCCCAGTCCTAGTTATTGTTGATATTTATTTTTCATCGCTACCCAATACATTTCCCACCAATTCTTAGCTCAGAGTAAACTCTGATCCCAGCATTTACCCATCTACTTTCTTTGTGGAAAAAAGGGAGATAAGACCTGCCCCACATCCCACATCCCACTCCTAGAGTATGACTCACCCTTCCTGCCTCTATGATACTTCTTCCTTCTGGCACTAGGTAGCTGCTTTAACCCTTGTAGACTCTAGTTTCTCTTAGGTCAGAACTTTTTAAAAAAAATTTAAATAGGTATATTTTTATTTTAACATAATTTTTAGAGAAAAAAATTAACCCATCAAAGCCACAGTCTCATGGATTCTTTATTGCAAAAGATAAAGCTGAGGAAAAGCAAAGTGAATCCATTTATTTTAAAGATGCAAGACAATGTGAAGGGAGGAGACAAGAACAAGGACACAGATGCCTACCTGAGTCAGACTGTGTGGAACCAAAGGATACTTAATGGTCCAAACAAAGAAAGTTTAAGACAATCATCTGGCCTCCACATGCATATGTAAACAGTACATAATAAGACTTCCTCTCTCTCAATCTCTCTCTGTCCTTCTCTTTTCCAGGCCAAAGACTCTTCCTATTCAGACATTGCAAGACATAACTTAGCCAAATTCCATGCTGTTGAGCTAGGCAATATAACCCTTTAGCCCTTTTCCTGCACCATATCAATAAAATCACTTAAGAGTTTATGAGTCAGCTGTGTTTGTCTTCCATGTAATACTCAAGTCCTTTACAGAGCCATGGCAAATAAAAGAATGTACTGAAGTTTTGTTGGCTTTCTTTTTGTTTATTTTAAGTTACTTACTTTATATGTAATGAAAGCAGGAAATATAAATGCACTTTGGGTGTGGTCAGCCCTAGGTGTCCTTTGCTTCCTAAATACAAAGTCTTTTGTTCCCACCATTCACATCTTAGGAGACTCTCAAATCAACATGCCTTTCTTGACTCAGATAGCCTACTGGACATAAATGGTTCCCATCAGGAGCCCTAAATAGAGGAGGGGCCCATCCACATTCTTTGTGGAAAAAAGGTTTAAGTTCTTACATAATAAAACTCCACAAATTTTTACTTTAACAAAGACAGTACTTACTATATGGCAAGATGTGTTTTAAGCACTTCACAAATATAAATCCAATTATTTATTCATTTATTTATTTATTTAAAATATGTTTTTATTGATTTCAGAGAGTGGAAGGGAGGGGAAAAAGAGTTAGAAACATCAATGATGATAAACATCAATGATGAGAAAGAATCATCCATCAGCTGCTTCCTGCAAGCCCCCTAAATCAAGCCTGCAAACTGGGAATCAAACCAAGACCTCTTGTTCATTGATTGATGCTCAACCACTGAGCCACACCAGCAGGGCCAATTCATTTATTTTTTAAATATCCTTAGTAACTCCATGGCTAGGTACATTTTTATATCCCCATTTTATAGATTGGGAAGCTGAGGCACAGAGAAAATAAGTAATGTACCAACAACCTCACAACTAGTGAATGGAAATTTAAACCAGGGTTCATAGGTTCACATGTTTTTCATCACTAGCCTAAGCTTAAAGATGTTTTTGAAAAAGGGCCAGCCCTCAATTGTAGATCTGTATTAACTCTAGAACCTGATGTAGCGGAGTGAAAACAATACCTTTACACCATGAAGTCCTCCAAGGAGAACAGCACAATGTAGTCCTCAAACACATACATATTCACACAGCATATACACACATACACATGCAGGACCTGCCTCATGGGTGAATAACCTATGCAATAATATCACAGGATCCTGCACTTCGAAGGACCCTACACTTAGTTTAGTGCTCTGCTGCAGCTGATTTGAAATTCTTAATAATTTTTGAACAAGGAATCTTGCATTTCATTTTGCACCAGGCTCTTCAAATTATGTAGCCAGTCCAATATACACATACATGAGGGGTCCCTATCATGATTATTAAGGGTAAATTTGTGGCTTTCTATTAGTATATCCCAGATTATTCACCAAAAAACTAGAGTGAATAGATGAAGGGATAGTTCTGAATCTTTAAACTATTTGTGTGCAAGGCACAATAGAACATCTTTGCCAGTGAGCAATCATCCCTGCAATGAAGCATATCTGCTTATTTTATGCCTCTGATGTCATCAGCAGCATACCTTGTAGAGTAATTGAAGGGGCTCAGAACAGCCCTCCCCAAGATGTGCCACTTAGGCATGTGAATAATTTTTAGCTGAAAGCAATCAAGACCCTGTGGGTCCAAAAGAAATGATTACCTCTCCCTTAAAGAAGTGAAATTTGGGGCCTGGCCCATAATAAGTTATTACTAGAAATAACATTTTATGTCTTATCTATATGACAGGGCAAACTTCTAATTACTAAACATTTGCTCTTACTACCCTGCAGTGATCGCCCTCACCTCTGAAGCCCCGAGGCATCTTACCTCATCCCTAGCTCAGAATGCCATACATACCTCATTTTAACTTTCTGTCCCTAAACCTCTTATATGGGGGAGGGAGTCTCTGACTCTCTCACGTGTGTAGGATTCCCATATGTACATTGGTAATTAAATTAGGTTTTCTCTTGTTAATCTGTCTCATATTGACTTAATTATTAGACTAGCCAGAAGAACCTAGGAGAATAGAGAACATTTTCTTCCTTCCCTGCCTATTCTTGAGAGAGGCTGACAGCAGAAATATTCTGTGTTGAGATCACAAAACTTAATTCCCACTACCACTGAGAATTGGCTGGTTCCTCTATTTTGTCTGTAGTTATTTATGCTCCCCCTGAAGGTCAGTATAAATTAACTGTTTAGGAAGCATACAAATTAATAATCCCATCAAGATTAAATTTAGTCCAATCCAATAATTTAAATGGTCCCTGTAGTGAAGTTTAGTCTCTCTAGGAAAAAAAGATGTTTGTGTCTTTAAAAAGCCTATCCTGTTTCCTGCTTGTTTCTCTAAAATGACATCCCTGTGTTTAGTTAGGGGCAAGAGAGCCAGTGCATCTTCGTGAGGGTATGAAGTTGGGCCAGGGAAGAGACACATGCTGCTCTGTGGGTGTGTGCTGGCTAGAGCCCACTTGTGTCTCTGTGATGATGTTCTGTGCCCACCTTTGTAATCCTTGCCCTGCTGTCTTTGAATGCTACATTCTATTACTGATTTGACTCAGTGATGCTGCTGTGTTTTGTGTCTCCTCACTCAGTCCCTGCAGCTCTAGATCTCACTGAACCCCTAGCTGTGTTGTGTCTCAATCTTGTCTTTTGACTTGGCAATTCACCCCAGCACCTCACCCAGCCACGACAGACCCCACAGAATGCCCACTGATTTCAACTCAATATCGGCAACTCATAAGAATTAAGAATAGCTTGGGAATGCTAAACTGTAGGCGCTGCTTTCTCTAACCCTGTTTGTCATGTTTCTGTGACTGTGCCCTGGCTTACCTTTGGGTTTGTCATCACTGGCTTGAAGCATTTCCTCTGCCTTTCAGTGTAAGCCCAGAGAGGACAAAACCAGGACATTTATGTCCAGGTGCAACATTCCCCTTCCCTGTCTCCTTTCCTTCCCTCTCTTCCTATTATTGTCAGGGACTAGATGGGTGGGTTTTTCTCTCAGTTCTATGACATATCTTTTTTCCTTTCTGGCTGCAGATCCATCTTAAGGACAGGCTTAGCCTTGTTATGTAAATGGTACACACAGGATTTTGGAAAAATCCTTTCTCAAGAAAATAACCTGGCTCACAGGGCATTGTCTTGCTGCACAATCCGATTTCCAATGTCAAGAGTTGAATATTACCTCTTCTGTTTGCATACCTTCTGCTTTACTTTCTAATCTCTTCTCAGACAGATGGACACTGAGGCTTATTAGGGTAAAGGTCTTATAACCAGAAAGGCAAACGAGAACACCGTATTAATGTTTAAAATTATTCCTCATGTAAAAACTGTATTCCTCACGATTTGCTCTGCTTAGGAGTACACTAGAACCGTGATGTCTTGTTAGAATAGGTGTTTTCCTCCCCGACAAAGGAAGGCTAGGTGTCAGATCCGTACACTTGCACTTTGTTCCACTTGCTGGTCTTAAATGCACTTCTGGCAGGATTAGAATATAACATCCTCTATAGGCCATTGACTCTTCCTATTGTAAACATATAAGAATCAGTATCAATTGTATTGCTTAGGAATTACATTTGATTATAACAGAAATCCAAAAATAATGGCCTTAAACAAATTAGATGTTTTATATTCTGGTTAATGAAGGAACACTCCTAGCCTGCCCTGCAGTTAGACAGAGCCACATGACTAATTCTGTCCACTGAACTGTATGGGGGAAATGAAGTGTTTTGTTTCTGGGCTGAAGCATAGCAGAGCAGTCATGTCACCTGAGGAGCCTGTGTGTTCCAGATGGTGGAGCCGGGCCCCTTGGGTCCCTGAAAGATGTGTGGATCAGAGCTGCCCCAGTACCTGCAATGGATATGAAGTGAGAAATTAACCTTTGTTGTGTTAAGCCTCTGGTATTTAGAGATTAAATTGTTACTGCAGCATAATCTAGCTTAACCAGACCATTAGAAATGGGAAGGGCATAATGGGGGGATGAGGACATGTATGTAATAACTTAATCAATAGAGAAATTTTAAAAAAATTTTAAAGAAATGGGAAGGGCAAAGGACAAAGGGGATGTGTCATCTTCCTCCTGCTCATGTTTAAGGAGACTTTATGAAGTCTCACTCATTTATATCTGACTAGAGGCCCGGTGCATGAAATTCGTGCATGGAGGAGGGTTGTTCCTCAGCCCAGCCTGTACCCTCTCCAATATGGGACCCCTTGAGGGATGTCCGACTGCCCATTTAGGCCCGATCCCACTGGGCAGTCGGACATCCCTCTCACAATCCAGGACTGCTGGCTCCCAACTGCTTGCCTGCCTGCCTTCCTGATTGCCCCTAACCGCTTCTGCCTGCCAGCCTGATCACCCCCTAACCACTCTGCTGCCAGCCTGTTTGCCCCCAACTTCCCTCCTCTGCCGGCCTGGTCACCCCTAACTTCCCTCTCCTGCAGGGTTGATCACCTCCAACTGCCCTCCCTTGCAGGCTTGGTCCCTCTCAACTGCCCTCCCTTGCAGGCCGGGTGCCTCCCAACTGCCCTCTCCTGCTGGCCATCTTGTGGTGGCCATCTTGTGTCCACATGGGGGCAGGATCTTTGACCACATGGGGGCAGCTATATTGTGTGTTGCAGTGATGATCAATCTGCATATTACTCTTTTATTAGATAGGATAGAGGCCTGGTACAGGGGTGGGGGCCAGCTGGTTTGCCCTGAAGGGCGTCCTGGATCAGGTGGGGGTTCCCTTGGGGCGTGGGGCGGCCTGAGTGAGGGGCCTGTGGTGGTTTGCAGGCCGGCCACGCCCCCTGGCAACCCAAGTGGAGGCCCTGGTATCTGGAATTTATTTTCCTTCTACAATAGAAACTTTGTAGCCTGGAGCGGAGCCAAGCCTACGGCTCCCTCTGAGGCTGGCAGCCATTTGTGTTGGGGTTATAATTGAAACTTTGTTGCCTTAAGGGGGTGGGCCCCACCAGGGTGTGCAGAAAGCTTTGTTTCCCCTGTTGCTGGCGGCAACCCTGGCCTGCTCTCTCAAGCTCCATTCTGCCGCCATTTGTTTGAATTTGTTTACCTTCTATAATTGAAACTTTGTAGCTTGAGTGGAGGCTTAGGCCTGGCAAGGGCAGGTGGAAAGCTTGGCTTCCTCTGTTACCTAGGAAACCTTGTTCTCTGTGGCTGTAGCCATCTTGGTTTGGGTTAATTTTGCATGCTCGCTCTGATTGGATGGTGGGCGTGGCTTGTGGGTGTGTCGGAGGTGTGGTCAATTTGCATATTTGTCTATTATTAGATAGGATTAGCCAGAGCTATGTTACAGAGCCACCCCACTTACATGGAAGGCTAAGAAATATATTTCTTTCTTTTTTTAAAACAACCTCACCTGAGGACATGCTTTTATTAATTTTAGAAAGAAAGGAAGGGAGAGGGAAAGAGAGTGAAACATCAATGTGTGAGTGAACATCCTAGAACCTCCTGCATGTGCCCAACCAGGGATCAAATTCGAAATCTGAGTATGTGCCCTGAATCTAACCAGAGACCTTTCAGTGTAAGGGATAATGCTTCAACCAACTGAGCCACATGGGCAAGGGCAGTAATATATTTCTTAACTTGACATATGCTGCATCTAATAATATCAAATTTTGTTATTAAGGAAAAATAGGATAGTTTTTTGGGTAGTCAGCTAGTGCTATTTGCCATAGTTATCCCTTTGGTTACCCATCATTCAGACACACAGTAATGTAGAAATAAGACTGGTACTAGCTCACAAAAGCCAATAGTTAAAATTTCTGAAATTTTGTGTTTATGGTTAGATACAGTCATTATTAAGAATTAAATTTGCATAGACTTAGAATTAAATTAAAAGCAAAGGGAACACATACTAAAAACGTATTAGTTTCCTAACTATTTTACTACATTTTGCTAATACTGGTGCTCTGTAAGTTTACATCTATTATATGATATGGTGATAACACTTTAAAATATGATACAGCACATTTGTTCTAATTCTGCCCTCAATAATATTCTGATGTTATCTTGAAATCAGCCACAGTGGGAGTATTTACACCATGGTAATGAGCAAGTACTATAAATCAGGGCTTAATTTACTGTTTCATTGATTGTATAGACTTAAAAATGATAAAATATTACTAATGCAAATTATACTTAAAAGTATTTTGTGATAATAGCCTTGCATTGTAAACAACACCAAAAACTGAGGACATTTTCTTTCAGTATTTGAAAACTTGCAGTATTTGAAACTTGGTCACATCACTGATGAACAAGTGGAATTCTGGCAACCATCTTTATTACTTGAATTTCATTTTACTCAGTAACACAAACATAGCAACCAGCTTTTATGTCTACATGTTAGAACTACACTAATTTGTCAACAGCTTTGTCAAAAAAAAAAAGCATTCTGTGAGAATCAATTGGTTATAAGGAATTTACAATAAATAATATTACATATTATTTGTAAATTACATGCTACACACCCTTTATATCAATAGCAAGGACTGTCTATCTTGCCATGGGATAACTTCCTTGGTTGGCCATTCTAGCTGAGCCTGGATATTCTCTCTGGGATGACTTCCCAGGATCCTTGTTCCCCATTTATGGGGTTCTTCACTCTGATGTGGTTTGGTAAATGGACCATCCCTTGGATTACAATACTCTCAAAGCCAACTTCCTATTGGTATAGTTTTAGGGACCAGGGACTGGTATTAAGGGTTTATTAGCCATAGGGTTTATTAGACATAGGCTGTTTCAGGCACATCTTGGAGGAATAAAAGTACTTTGGAAATACAGTTCTTGGTGAACAGTATAGTTTTGCTCTATTTGCTTCTGGTAAAGTCCAAGTTTAAGAAAACTTGTCTAGAAGTAGATTTTAAGCCTGAGGCATCTTCTCCTTTAATTACAGGTCTCTCTACTCTGTTTATCTCCCTGCCCTGGGCTCAATAGCTGTTGCTTTAAGACTGTCCACAGGCTCAGACAGGAAGGAAAAGTCCTTGATCCCATCACTGCCAGAAGGCTTTGTGACTCTTTCCAAGGCAGCACCAGTATCTAGGCTACTGTTTGTTTATCACTATTAACAACTGCTTCAAGGTTGAAGAACAGAATAGTTGGCTTCAGGACTACCTTCACCCTAATGTGTAGACTACATATAGGTGAGGAAAGATTCCCTTGGAAAAATTGTGATTCCTTCCTTTTCTGCTTGCAGCCTGAGTAGCTCTAGTCTGATGTCATCTCTTCAGTAGGAGTTTGCTGAAAGTGGTAGAGGTATCATATGACAATATATATAGTGTTAGCTATAATTTATCCTAGTCCTACAGCTTTAGCCCATTGCTTGCATTCCAAGTAATGCAGGCAATGATGGCCTCAAATATTCTGCTGGTATATAACAAAGATCACAAGTTTTCCAGTTCAAAATAATCCCAGTCCTTATTGCCAAGGTACCATTTCTACCAGCAAATCAATTATACACTTTAGGATTGCTTAAAGCATCCTACTTTTAGATACCAAATTCTGTTATCAGAAGTTATGTATCCAGCTTTGAATCATAGGAAATTAAAAACCAGTAGCAAAAACATATTAATAATTTTTTTCTATAAAAAGCCTAGATACAGTAACACAGGGCTGGTATGACAGCTCCACAACTGTACCAGGTGGACTTCAGCGTTTTATCCACCATCCAGAGGGGGAGAGGCAGAGGACAGAGGGTGCATACAGTATTGATCTAGTCTCCTTTTAACGGAGCTTTACTAAAAGCCCTATGTGTAAAATAATAGTAATAATAGTATGTAATAATAGTAATTTCTGGTAAAATGGATAAAGATATCACCACAAATGGAAATCTGACAAAGCTACACAGACATATTAAGTTCGATTTTTTTTCTACAACTATAATTATCTTTTTATTAAAACTGGAATAATTTATAAAGAAGCTCTCTGGGTCAGTTGTCAAGGGTAACACTAATGTCAAATTTTGGACATTGGTAACCACAGTAGAACTTTCATAAGGGTTATAAAAATGATAATTATCTATTGCTAAGAGACCCACCTCAACTTTACAGTTCTATAGCAATCTCTGCATTTTATAAATTCAAAAGGACTTCCCAGCTTGGGTCCAGTAATTTCATTTTCTCTAAAATATCAGTGTAATCATATAAGAGAGAAAAAGACCCCAAGAGAAGTTCTCTTGCTATTAGCAGTAACATATATAAAACTCTTCTTAGGAAACGACCATTAATCATGTAATTGGAAAGAGTCCTGCAAAGTCATTTATACCATCTTGGACAGACAAATGAGCATTCTAACCTTAAAAATATATCCAAAGAAGATTTAAATTGTTTTGTTGGCTTAATTATTATGGGCACTGCCTTGGAGTTATGTTAAAAAGCATTGATGAGTCTAGTTTTTTTAAGAGGTATTTATTGAGCATGTATGTGCTTATAACACTGTAGAATAATCAAAGCAATGTGAGATATTGTCTTTGGAACAATGACAATGTAATCTAATCTATATATATAAAAGCCCAGCGACCGTTATGGCAAAACGAACAGAACGACTGGTGGCTGTGATGCGCACTGCAGCAGCCAACCAGCCTGATCCGGGCCCTGATCGCCCACCCTCTCATCAGCCCAGGCCCCAATTGGCCCCCAACACCCCTAATGGGGCAGGGCCAGCCGGCCAACCGCCTTGGCTAGCAGAAATTTGAGGTCTGGGGACCTTAGAGGTGCTCAGTCTTGGGCAGCTGTGCGGTCAAAGCCCTCCTTTGGTGGAATTGGACCCAGATTCAGGAATGGAGTGGGGAGGCTTACCTGGTGACCACCACAGTCCCCGCAGGTCACGCACAGCAGCCGGGTGTCTGGCCCCTGTCGGAGCAGCAGCAGGAATAGGGGCGGCAGAGCACAGGGGCAGCAGCGCCCAGGAGCCAGGAGGCGCAAGGCCTGACCCAGGAGCTTACCCTGCCTGCTGGGCCCAGCAGCACCAACAGGTGGGCTATGGTGCGCATCGAGGTGCTGGGTTTGCACAGCCAACCAGATGGGAACCGAGCTGGGAGGGCGAGGCCCCACTCCAGCCAGAGCCCCGAGCAGCGTGGGCAGGGCCGGAGCTGGATACACTGGTGAAGTGGGCAGGGATGAAAACCAAACACCTTTTCAGCCTTGGCCTTGGAATTCTGTGGACAACCAGTGTACTGGCTACCATTGAGTCAGAGGTCAGCCCCCTTCAAGAGAGAGGACGTGGCAGAAAGTGGCAAGGCCATCTTTGGGAAACACAGCTGCCATGGTATTCAGTAACTATGAACAGATAATAATCTTTGGTCTGTGTTCTACAGAAGAGGAAGCTGAGACTCAAAGAAGGGAGCCTTCTGCAACACCTCACCCACTTTTCATACCTGACCCTGTACAGCATTGTTTTTGTTGAAAGTAGAGTATCCAAAATGTTTTTAGATCTTTGCTATTATAGGCAGAAAAGAATTTAGCACAGGGAATTGGTGCTTGGGAAATCATTGAAAAGCTGGAGGAGTGGGTAGTAGGCTGGGCCCCCAGGAAAGACTCCCTGACCAGCAGGAGGAGCTGCCCCCTCAGCCACAACTGAATTCTAGGACACTCTGGCCCAGCTGTGACCTGGGGATTGGGAAACTGCTGCCCCCACAAATGCCTCCCAGCTCCCACAAAACAGGTTACTGGGCACTGCCTCTGCCACAACTGCCTATGCACAGCCTGGATTCTGCTGCAGAAAACCTCCATATCTCTGCAAACATGATCACCAGCAGCAAACAGCCCAAACTGCGGGAAGATGCCTCTGCCCCACTTCTGCCTTCAAAATATTGTGCAAGCGCATCCAATCTGCAGATATGAATTCATATCCAGAAACCTAGTTACAGAGGAGTTTGGGCAATTTCAGACTTTCATCTAGGGGTGAAATTTTGACAATGTACCTCATGTGCCTGGTATTGATAAAAATGGGGCCCGGCTGGTGGGGCTCAGTGGTTGAGCATCGATCTATGAACTAGGGAGTCACAATTTGATTCCTGGTCAGGTTTCAGGCTCAATCCTCAGTAGGGGGGTGCAGGAGGCAGCTGATTAATGATTCTTTCTCATCATTGATGTTTCTATCTATCCCTCTCCCTCTGAAATCAGTAAATATTTTTTTAAATGTGGTCATTCTGTATATATGTGTTATAGCAAGTTTTCTCCTTCATAATTCACTAATGTCTTTCCTGTTAAAACCATACTTATATAACATTATTTATTTATCATTCATTTTAATTAATCTCAGAGAGAAGAAGGGAGAGAGAAACATTGATGTGAGAGAGAAACATTGTGCCATTGTTTCCCACACTCACTGGACTGGGAATTGAATCTGCAACCTGGGCATGTGCCCTGACTGGCAATTGATCCACCACTTTCTGGTGTATGGGACAATGCTATGCTGGTACTCTGACCCCAAATTCCAACCTCCAGAACTGTGAGAAAAATACATTTCTGTTGTTTAAGCCACACAAATTTATGATATTTTATTATGGCTGTCTGAGCTGACTAATCTATATATATAAAATCCTAAGTGACCGAACAACTGGTCAACCAGTTGCTATGACGCACACTGACCACCAGGGGGAAGATGCTCAATGCAGGAGCTACCAGGGGGCAGATGCTGACTGCAGGAGTGGTCACGGCGCTCCCACAGCCAACCTCCCATGGCTGGCCAACCTCCCACGGTCCCTTCCCCCAGTCTGCCAGCTTCGATCAGGCCAATTGGGGCTGGCCAGGAGGAGGGACTGCCAGAGGTTGGCCATCCATGGGAGGTTGGCTGTGGGAGCATACTGACCACCCAGCCGGCCTGTGGGAGGGACCTCAACCATGCACGAATTTGTGCACCGGGCCTCTAGTTTAAGAGATAAAAACATTGCAATGGAGGAATTTTCCATGGTGTTAAATGGCTGAAAAGAGATGCCTAGAGGAGGGAGACTATGTTGGGTTTGATAATCATTATTTGGATAATGAATCCCAGGATGGAGAGCATTCCCATACATCCAGTTATTTTATCAAATTCTCCCTGTTTTTCATTCTGGACACTTCTCTCACCCCTGCGTCCACTCTATCCTCTTTGATGTTGTCCCCACTTCTCCAGTCAAACACCAGTTTTCAGCAATTTATACTCAACATTGTGAGAGAATGATCTTTAAAATGTAGACATAATGGCTTTTCCCAGGGCTGAGATTAGGGTGAGTTGAGTAAAGCACCCACCTTGGGTGCAAAATTTAAGAGCCTCCAGAAAATTTAGTAATCAAGATAACTAACATTCTAATGAAAAAGTTTTGCAAAGTTAAAATCAGTCCATAATGAACAATCAATGATGAACAAAATGTCAACATTTTAAATAAAAACTGGATCCGACAGTGCCATGCTAAGTCATATTGGAGTCTGAGACAAAAGTAAAAATGTGTGCCCCTAGATACATGTATTTATGTATTTTTTAAATGGTTGTTTTCTTAGAACATTAAGAAAACTTAAAAAATATTGGAAAGTTATAAAGAAGGCATATTAAAACTCACAACATTATTATTTTAAGTTTAAATATTTTAATTATATCAACAACAAATCTATAATAATAAAAGCATAATATGCAAATAGACCAAATGGTCAAACATTAGAACGACCGACCGTCTGGATGACCTTCTGGACAAAGCTGGGGCTGCAAGGATGGCCAAGGCAGCCAGGGCTGTGAGGGCAGCCTACGCTTGCACGCATTTCGTGCATCGGGCCTCTTGATTATTATAATTTCATTGTCCTTGCTTTGATGAATACAAACTTACCAATTCAGTAATATTTTTATATCTATTTCTTTCCACAATGTCTTTGTTCATATTACTACCTTTGCCTGGAATATCCTTGCCCAAATGTATGCCTAGTAAATGGTTATACATTTTCCAAAAATAAGCTTTTCATGAACCACGCTCTCCTACCTGCTATCCTCAGGCAGAATTGACCACTCTTCCTTTGTGCTTTTCACTGTAGCCTGTATTTACCTCAGTCAAAGCACCAGTAACACTTCAGGTGTATGTATTTTATTATTTGTCTTCCACTAGAATAGGGGACCTATGCTAGTTGCCTGCCTAGGCTCTTATTCATTGTTGAATCCACAGTGACTATTACAATGTCTATGACTCTATAGAAATTTAATATTTGTTGAGTGACTGAATTAATGAGCAAACAAGGGTGAAAATGTGTTGTGTGTTCAAAGAAAAAGAAGTAGAAAAGCTTTATTGGAAGTTAGAAGATAAAGCCAACATTTATGTTTAAATAGCCAACATACATAGTATATTACTACAAAATATCCAAGTCATTCAATGTAATTGATTGATTAGTTGTTTAATTGAATTATACTTAATTGTGTGGTACACTACCATTTTAACAAGCCTAATCTCTTTGCCCTCTGTTGAAACGGGAGAACTTCAGGCAGAGATGAAATGAAAGTCTATTGAAATAGTTTGTGTCTAATATGATAGAGGCCTATAAAAAGGTGGTAGAAGAAAACAAGGACAGCATAGTCTGAATGGGAAAATTATAAATAAGTATTCCATTGTATTTGATAACTAGAAGGTGGGATGCCATGTGAATAATTTATACCCCACTGCAGTCTTTCTGAGATTTTACGTAGCTAAATCTTCAAACATCGTTCAGAGCCAAGGTCTTTGTTTACACCCAGTTCCATTTTATCCATTAAGCAATAAGGTGCCATGGCTAGGGTCCATAAGGTTTTCAAGGTCCTATAAAAATGTTTCAGACATTACCAAAAAAAAAAATACTGATTTCAAATCAAATAAAGAAAACTGCAATATTAAAATTAGCAAGTGTTTATTTAAATCTACAAAACAATGTTTGAAACTTAAAAAATATTTTATTGGACTCTGGTTGGTTAGAGTGTCATCTCAATATGCCAATGTTATAGATTAGATCTCTGTTCAGGGTACAAACGAAAAGCAACCAATGAATGCATATATAAGTGGGATAACAAATCAGTGTTTCTCTCTCTCTCTCTCTCTCTCTCTCTCTCTCTCTCTCTCTCTCTCTCTCTTTCTCCTTTCTCCTCTCCCTTTGTCTCTCTCTCTAAAAATCAATAACAAAATTTTTTATTGGTTCCACAAAATGCAAAGAAGGTAGCATCATTGAACTTAACTAGTGTTTAATTAAATGTCTCTAAATTGTGGCATTAGGTTAAGTAGTTGTAAATTCAACTCAGCTATTCTGTATATACTAGAGGCCTGGTGCATGAAATTCGTGCACGGGGGGGGGGGTGTCCCTCAGCCCAGCCTGCACCCTCTCCAATCTGGGACCCCTTGAGAGATGTCCAAGGCAGTCAGACATCCCTCTCACAATCCAGGACTGCTGGCTCCCAACTGCTCGCCTGCCTGCCTTCCTGATTGCCCCTAACCGTTTCTGCCTGCCAGCCTGATCACTCCCTAACCACTCCCACGCCAGCCTGATTGATGCCTAACTGCTCCCTAACTGCCCTCCCCTGCAGGCCTGGTCACCCCTAACTGCCCTCCCCTGTAGGCTTGATTGCCTCCAACTGCCCTCCTTTGCAGGCCTGGTCCCTCCCAACTGCCCTCCCCTGATGGCCATCTTGTGGTAGCCATCTTGTGTCCACATCTGGGCAGCCATCTTTGACCACATGGGGGCAGCCATCTTGTGTGTTGGAGTGATGGTCAATTTGCATATTACTCTTTTATTAGATAGGACTAGCGTTCCCGTTGCAGGAAAAATCCTGCAATAGGGTTTCCTGCGGCACTCTACCCCGCCCCGCCTGCTCTCCTCCCTTGTCCCCCGGCCCGCCTTCTCCGCCAGCCCGCCCCGCTCTCCTTCCTTTGCCCCCGGCCCCGCCTCCGCTCCTCCCTTCTCCTCCCCCCAGCTTGCTTGCTTCTCCGCAGCTTTGCTCCCTTCTGCATCTCTTGGCTTCTTTCTACGCTGTCTTGATATGCAAATTAGCCGCCATCTTTGTTGGGGTAATTTGCATACTCGTCCTGATTGGTTGGTGGGTGTGGCTTGGCTGGTGGGCGTGGCTTGGGCGTAGCGAAGGTGCTGTCAATTTGCATATTTGTCTATTATTAGGTAGGATAGAGGCCTGGTGAATGGGTGGGGGCCAGCTGGTTTGCCCCGAAGGGTGTCCCGGATCAGGGTGGGGTTCCCTTGGGGCATGGGGTGGCCTGTGTGAGGGGCCAGTGGTGGTTTTCAGGCCGGCCACACCCCCCAGCGACCCAAGCAGAGGCCCTGGTATCTGGGGTTTATGTATCTTCTATAATTGAAACTTTGTAGCCTTGAGCTGAGCCAAGCCTCCTGCTTGCTCCGTGGCCGCAGCCATTTTTGTTGGGATTTATTTATCTTCTATAATTGAAATTTTGTAGCCTTGAGCAGAGGCCAAGTCAGGCCAGGGCTGCGGAAGCTTGGCTTCCTCCATCGCCAGGGGCAACTCAAGCCTCCTGATCTCTCCAGCTCCGTGGCTGCCGCCATTTTTGTTGGGATTTATTTATCTTCTATCATTGAAACTTTGTAGCATTGAGTGGAGTCCAGGGCCGGCCAGGGTGTGCGGAAAGCTTGGCTTCCTCTATTGCCGGGGAAACCCAAGTCTCCTGCTCCCTCCGTGTCCGCAACCATCTTGGTTGGGTTAATTTGTATACTCACTCCTGATTGGCTGGTGGCCGTGGCTTGTGTGTATAGCAGAGGTATGGTCAATTTGCATTTTACTCTTTTATTAGATAGTATTACATTAACAGTGGAATGTGAGTGCATGTGAGTCAATGCCTATAGGAAATGGCTACAATTACAATGGTTTCTTAGCATCTGAAACTGAACCCTAAATAAGAACTTGACATGAAATACCATATTCTTAATCTATTTTTTTCAGTTAATACTGTGTTAATTTCATTAAAAGATTTAAAAACATATTTCAATTAAAACAAGTGCTATTAATGGAGTATCTAGTCAGTAATTTGGAGATGATGAGGTGATTTTATCTACATATGCTTATAAACTACTAGTAGCCCATTTGCAGGAAAAATCCTGCAAGCGGCTGCTGCGGCCGCATGCGCTGCCGCTGCCGCCGCTGTTGCGGCTTCCGCGCCTGCGCCCGCGCCGCTGCCACCCGCCCCGCTCTGCCCCACTCCGCCCCGCCCCGCCCCGCCCGGGCTTTCCCTCTGGCAGCCATCTTGCTTTCCGCTTTTCCTCCCTCTTCCTTCTAAGTTGTCTTCAGTCTTCACTCCTCCCTCCCTCAGCGTATGCAAATTAACCGCCATCTTTGTTGGGTAATTTGCATACTCGCCCTGATTGGCTGGTGGGCGTGGCTTGGACGTAGTGAAGGTGCGGTCAATTTGCATATTACTATTTTATTAGGTAGGATACTCTGCTTTTACCCCAATGAGAATGGGGAAGCTGGTTTTGGATATAATGGATAGCAAGTATACTTAAGTTGAATTTAGTCACTGAATAACAGAATGGTTCATAGGGTCATTAACTAAAAAGCTGGCTCTTTAAATTACATAAATTACTACACTTGTGCCATTTTTAGAAACTTGTTCTTTTTTTTAAATTTATTGTTTAAAGTATTACAGATAGTAGTGCATATGTCTCCTTTTTTCCCCAATGACCTTCCCCCGTCCTCCCCTACCCCCCGGCACATGCCCTTACCCCACACCCCCCAGTATCTTGTGTACATTGGTTATGCTTATATGCAAGCATACAAGTCCTTAGGTTGAGGACTCCCTACTTAACCATGTAACGAATTAATTTACAGAGCACTGATCTTATCCAAACATAGTTGATTTCTCTCTCTGGCAGTGGCATGCATAGATGATAGGGTAGTATTGTGAGCATCACCCTCTCATTTGTAAAAGCCTGGGTCCTACCTGTGATAGCTTAGCAGGTGTGATTGTTACATTGGTGGATGCTAAAGATGACTTGTGTTATAATTCTACTAGAGGCCCAGTGCATGAAGATTCATGCACTTGGGTGCGTCCCTCAGCCCAACCACCCTCTCACAATCCGGAACCCCTCGGGTAGGGTCCCAAGGCCTGGCCTGAGATCAGGGCCTATCGGGTCTTTCCTTCCCAGGTCTGCAGGAAGCTGGCCCCACCCCTGCCTCTGCCACTGCTTGCCATCTGTGCAGCACTGCCTCCCCTACCCTGCCACCGGCGGCCTCCCTCTGCAGGCGACAGGCTGGGGTGCAATGGATTGGCTGGCCTGGGCCTCCCTCTTTCTTTGCTGAGGGGTGGGGCCAGCCATGCAAGGGGCTGTCTGCCTACCTGATTGCCCCTAAGCGCTAGCCTACCTGCCTGATCACCCCTAACCACTGGTCTGCCTACATGATCACCCCTATCCACTCTGCCTGCCTGCCTGATTGCCCCTAACAGCTTGCTTGGGGGTGGGGCCAGCCCAGTGAGGGTCTGTCTGCCTACCTGATCACCCCTACCACTGGTCTGCCTACATGATCACCCCTATCCACTCTGCCTGCCTGCCTGATTGCCCATAACAGCTTGCTTGGGGGCGGGGCCAGCCCAGTGAGGATCTGTCTGCCTACCTGATCACCCCTACCACTGGTCTGCCTACCTGATCTCCCCTAACTACTTGCCTGCCTAAATGATCACCCCTATCCACTCTGCCTGCCTGCCTGATTGCCCCTAACAACTTGCTTGGGGGCGGGGCCAGCCAAGTGAGGGTCTGTCTGCCTACCTGATCACCCCTACTGCTGGTCTGCCTACCTGATCTCCCCTAACCACTTGCCTGCCTATCTGATCACCCCTAACCACTGCTCTGCCTACCTAATCACCCCTAACCCCTCTGCCTGCCTGATTGCCCCTAACCGCTTGCTTGGGGGCGGGGCCAGCACTGACTTTCAGTTGGTCAGCCTCTGGTTGTCGCAGGAGCCGACCGCTAGTTGCCTGCCATCCGTCGCAGGCTCTCTGCTTTTGTTCAAGGCCAGAAAAGCCTCCTGTGGAGGCTTTTCCAGCCTTGGGCTCGGCCGCACCACAGTGGCCCGGATCGCAGGAGCCGACTGCCAGTTGCCTGCCATCCGTCGCACCCCAGCGTCGCCAATCGGCCACCCTGGCCACCCCGAGTCCCGCCCCCTGCGCCTCCACTGGCCCAATCGTGGGCATAGCGGAGTGATGGTAATTTACATATTACTCTATTATTAGATAGGATTAGTGTGGACCAATGTCTGCAGTAACTAAAGGCACATCTGGAACTGACTACTCAGACACCATTTTACAGATAAGTAAACTATCTCTCAGCAACTTTACCTGGCTGACTAGGAAAATGGAAGTTTAATTCATAGGAAAGGGAATGGTCTTTGCTGATTTTCCTTCCATGGAGTGGATTCAAGGAGGTTTAACTCAGGAAATAACGTAATTTGAAATTTGAATAATTTAATTCTGGCTTTCTCTACTGAGTCAATTGAACCAAGTTATTCCTAGATAATAAATCACCAGAAATACTCATTTGCTTGGCTTACCCTGTGCTGCCCCCACAAAAAGCTTACATTTTCCTAAAATTCCTACAAATGATTGACAGAGACTATTTCCTCAACCTCTGAATGCTACAAGACATATGCTTTTTTTATTTTCTCTTCCTTGTACAGATTAAACATCCAAGGTGGGTGATTTCCCCAGGGTCACATGGTTCTTGAGTGCTAAAGCTTTCACTACATGTTACATTTTGTGTCTCTGGTCAAAGGATTTTTTCCACCTGGGTCTCCATATACCCATGGCTCTTTCTTAATTCAAATTCTGAAAAGGCCGAGTAGAACTGTTAATGCTCACATTCAACAAAAACATCTGTTCTAGGCAGTTGCTGACTGACTAGTAATATTCATCTTCTCTGCCAGATCTAAATTAAACCTGGGAGAATTTCCACATTTGCCAGTAAACTATTAAAGTTTCCATATTGGAGTGTTTTCCAGAGAAAAGAAATAGCTCACATATCTCTTCTTAACGCCTATAAAGAAAATTGCCCCCAAAAGGTAAACTGTGACTTCTTGTGGGCGGGAAAGAGGATTTCACAAAAAGTGGACTCACTCTTGCTTTGTCTAAGAAGTTAATTCCTTTCCCACCTCCAAATCTGGCAGCAATGTATGCGAATCTTATATAATAAAAGCCTAATATGCAAATTGACCGAATGGGGGAATGGCTGGTCATTATGATGGGCATTGACCGCCAGGGGGCAGACGCTCAAACAGGAGCTGCCCCTAGTCTGCAGTTCCCAGGCCAGCCAAGGCAGGTGCCAGCAGGGGCCCCTGATTGCCCTGCTGGTCGCCCCACACAGGGAGGCGACTGGCGACGGTGGCGGGGCAATCAGAGGGCGGGGTTGGCGATCGGGTGGTGCCAGGCCGGTCATAGCGGGTGCCAGCAGGGGCTCCCCGATCGCCCTGTGGGTCGCCTTGCAGATTGGCCCTGATTGCCATCCAGGCCTAGGGACCCTACCCATGCAAGAATTTTGTGCATCGGGACTCTAGTATCCACATGTTCTGCCTCCCTCATTACCATGGGTGAACTGAACATCCAAGTTCAGCCATTACACTTGTGCACAGAATCCCATCCTTGTTCTTCTTCTGGTCCTCTTTTCTGCTTGTATTATCAAAATTTTCCTCTCTCCTGGTCCTTCACATTAGCATACATAGATGCTACAATATCTCCCATTAAATAAAAATCTCCCACCCTTTCCTCAATTTCATATTCTCTCTAGCCATGTCCCATTTTTTGCTACCTTCTTTATTGTGAAATTTCTCCAAAGGGTTGCCTAAAGTTCTTGTTTTCATTTCTTCACCTTTTATCTCTCCTCAGCCCACACCAAGCAGATTGCCATCAGTACAATTCTGCTGAAACCCATCTTACAGAGGTCACCAGTGTTAGGGTGACCATCTGTTCTTATTTGCCAAGGACAGTCCCAATTTACACTAATATTTTGGCAGAATTATTGATAACTTTAATTTCACTTTTTAAAAAAATCATAGTTTGGACTATAAATTACATGGGTTATAAATCATTACACCAATGACCTCCATCTTGTAAATTTTACTGGTTACTTCTCTGTGCTATTTTTCTCAACATACTGGCTGAGCTCTTCATTGACCTCTAAGTGTTGGCACACTGCCAGGCTTTCAAATCACCTTTCACCTCTCCTCATTTCTCCTCTCATCTCTACCCATATTCTCTCCATAAGTCATCTCATCCACTCCCATAGCTTTGAATATTACCATCTTTGAATGGTTCACATATTTATATCTCCATCTCTGACATCTACCCTGAACTCTAAACTCACATTCATTGCCTATTTGGTAGTTGCACTTGCTTGTCTAATAGGCATCTCGAATTTAGCATATCCAATACAGAACTTTCAATTCCCTTCCATCCTTTACCTATTTTTCCTTAGGGCTTTTACTCTAAATAAATCACATCACCATTATCTCAGTTACAAGACTAGAAAAAAAACTATGCTTCATCCTCTTATTACTCTATTTTCTTCAAAACCCATAACCAATCTTCAGCAAGTTTTATTGACTATATCAAAACCTATCATCAACCTTACTGCTTTCCATCTCTCTCACCATATGCATCATCCAAGTCAGGCTGTGTTCTTACCAGCACTTCCCATGGATTTCCTGCTTCTATTCTTGCTTTTCTGTCACATATCAGGTTATGTTCCTCTTCCAATTGAACATTCCATCGACTTTCTATAGAATAGTAAGAATAAAATCTAGACTTCTGCCCACTACTTCAAAAGCTCTGGTTGCCTCCATTTCTTTAAACTTATAGATTAGGATTCTCTTCCTTGTTTTCTCTGCTGTATCACAATGGCCTTTGTGCTGTAGAATAAACAAGCCAAGTGTCTTCCTGCTTCAGGAATTTTGACCTCAAAGGTTCCTCCACCTGGGGCGTTCTTCCTCTGTGCCTCCTAATGGCTTTGCTTCCTCACTTCATTCAGGTTTGAAACCCTACTTAATGTAGCATACCCATCACTCTCCATCTCTTTACACTGCTTCATTTTTCTTTCTAGCTCTTATCACCACTGAAAATTGTACTGCCTTTGAGTATGTTTATTTTCTATCCCCTCCAATATAAATTCAGAAAATAGAACAAGGATTTTCTCTTTCTTGTTTATCCCTAAATCCATAGTGTCTAGTTTAGTATCGCCATACAGTAGACGCTTAATAAATATTTGCTGAAGGAATGAATGAATCAGTTCACAAATGAGTGAATTCAGAATTCTGAATACTCCTGACCTCATCAAATGTCTATTCCCCTTTATACTTGTTGAATATTGATCCCATTATATGTAATTTTTTAGACCTGACTAGGTGACGGATATTCCCATAGGCTGTAAACTCTCAAAAGGCAACAGTTGAAGTGGCTGATTCATCAAATTTAGCCTCTAAAGAGCTACATATCTGAGTGCCTAACTTTCTTGTATCCTTTTTACAGTCCTCTACCAGTTGAGCTATTAAAGGCCCCACTTGTTCCTTTTAGACATGTAGACATTTCCATATCTGTAAAGACCACAATGGAACAGCCCTGAATTCTCTTCATTGCTGGTTTCTTACTCAATCGCCACATATATTTGAATTTGGTTTCACATCTGACTCTAAACCTACCTTTAGGTGAGGGTCGGGGTGAGAGAGAGAAATATATGTATAATTTCCTAGCTCCCAAGAGAATGAAAATATATTGAAATTGTCAGAAGAATAACAGAATAGCCAAAAGTATATAGTAAATTAGTTATTTGTGGAAAAAATAGGCATTATCATCTTTTACCAGTAGAAATATCTACTATGACTACATCTGAGCAATTAGTATTTCCTCTTAAATTTTCACTTTGTGACTCCCTCAGGCTAGTGAACTTTAATTTGCCAGTGTACCTTGTTCTTTTAGTGGTCTACATGAGCATGTTCTTGTTCTGAAAGCCTCAGACCCAGTAGTGGCTCTTTAGCTGGCATTTCAGCTGGAACAAATGAAGCTCTTTGTTAATTGTGTGGAGTAACCTGGGCACATGCAGAGTTTAAAATGCTCCATAATATTTTAAATATTATAAGCCAAGAGCTATCTAAATTACAGTATAAATAAGGTTTGTGGTGACAAAATATTTTAGTACAAGGACATCAATTCAACTGAAGAAGGCACAGATATCAAGGTTTACCGTGGCCTAGATGAAATACCCTTGAAGACTACCAGCTCTTGCCCTGATTCTACATTCCCTAAAGGAACTTCTTGCTATTAATTTGGCCTCCCAGTAATTCAAAACTAGAAAGGAAGTGTCTCCAAGTCCTGGCCAGGTGGCTCAGTTGGTTAGTGTTGTCCCTATATGCCAAAGTTTCAGGTACTATCCCCAGTCAGGACACATAAAGAATCAACTAATGAATGCATAACTATGTGGAAAAACAAATCATTGTTTCTCTCTGTCTGTCTCTTTTTCTTCTCTCTCTCTCTCTCTTTCCTTTCCTCTCGCTCTCAAGTCAGTTTTTAAAACAGAAAGTATTTCCATGAGATTCTCCTCCAAAATAAGTTAATAACTAGTCATTTGACCTCAGCCTTTCAAATATTAATATCTTCAAATTCAGTAAATTTGTCTTATTTTCTATGGAAATAATCAGCAATATATTAAAAAACAATATTAGAATGCTTATAACATTATTTACAATGGTAAAAAATATTGGAATAACAAATGTTACATGTTTAAGAGTGGTCAGGTAAAATACTCAATGACAAATTCTTAGGTATGCTATCAGTAAAAACATACTTTAATGTCTAATATAGAAAAATGCTCATAGTATGAAAAATATTTAAGATAAAACTACTTGGTATGATATATTATGTGTGTATGTGTGTATATGTGATGTAAAATATTGCAAAGAAAGATAACAAAATGTTAATGGTTGCATCAAATGATAATTTAAAAGATGGTTTTTATTCTACTTCATATGCATTCTCTTCTAATATATTTTTTCTAATTACTAAATTTTGCATGAGTATGTAATACCTTTTAAATCAGAAAACTATACATAAATTTACATCTATTTATGTGGTTTTGTCAAACATCATTTTTTTCTGAGATATGTTGTGTTTTTTCTACACATTTTCAGAAGAGTAAGTTTATTTTGAAGCATTCACTTTGCTCTAAATTAGTTCTATGGACTATTAAGAATGAATCCCTAAGAATGTGCAATTTACAAATGTGATTTAAGTAAAAATATAATTCCACAGTATAGGAAATTGTAAGAATTTTCATCTTCAAATATGATCACAGCAATGAAATGATACAATTAAAATTTTTACTCACAATCCAAAAACCCAGGTGCCTGTTACTCATCAGGTGCTTGAGGAATTAATTTCAAAAAAACTTGAGTAAGTAACACAAATTATGACATGTCTATTCCTACCCTCACATCTCTGAAAATATCCAGAATTCACTTTAAAAGTTATGCAAAAATGCAAACCCCCATACAGATAAAAGATCAAGGGAGGGAATTAAAGATGAAGCAGCAGATGAGATAATAGACAGGATAATTACAAAGCTTTAAAAGCCTTGGATTTATTTTTAAGATGTAAGAGCTCTATTTAGGAAAGCCCATACCTAACTTTATGTGAATCTTGAATGAATTATTCTGAAACATGTGAATAGTAATGAAATGAAGGAAAGCAACGTTTGCTTTGTTTTCTGTGCCCTGTCTATCCTGGCTGGCCCTATAGCTAAAGGGTCCCAGTGACGTTCTGTCTTCATACACAGAGTTAATGCCACTGACCTCAGGGCTTGGGGTTTTGTAAGATGAACTATTTATTTCTCCCTTTCTGATTTTCCACCATGGCCAACAAAATGAAATTGCTGTCTTTTCAGAAGAATTAGGACACTTCTGCTTCTTTCTGCCCCTCACACTACTCCGTAAGAGAAGAAAAGTAACTTATCGCAGTGATGAGGTGGAGAACAGACTAATATTTTTATTTTAGAGCTGGCTTGTTCTCTTTTCTTTGGAATCTCCCATTGGCCACATGTAGCATTCTATCTATTGCTGTGCTCTGGCCTACAGCTGGAAGCCTGTTTTTGCTCTATCAAGGTTGGATGGGCAGCCCAGGGTCTAGATGCAAAGACTACCAAATGTTTCAATCTATATCTGACTAATTGTTTAATTTTTTAGGTGATTCCAAATTCAAAGAGGGAATAGGATTTGAATGCTACTTACCTCAGAGAACCCCAAAAAGCTGCATTTCCTTGAGTGGTCTTAAATTTATAATGACCTGTCCACATTATTTCAGGATGGATCTCTATATAAGCAACAATATAAGGATAAATATTGTCAATATCAGCAATCACACAAAAGTTTGAGCTTTAGGCCACAGAACATATTCTAGTTGGCACATTTTAATTGGCAAAATTTACATATATTAATTATGTGAAGTGGGGTTATAGAAAACAATATCTCAGCATTCTTGGGAAGAATGGATTATCAGTGATTTTAGCATTAGATGACGCATTGTGGCTTTTGGACAAGAGAATGATTAGAATTTTATTTTGCAACTAGTAGCCCATTGCAGGAAGATTCCTGCAATAGGGCTTCCTGCTGCGCTCTCCGCCAGCCCCAACTGCTTGCCTCCCTTCTCCGCTGGCCCCGCCTGCTCACCTGCTTGCCCCACCTGCTTTCCTCCCTTCTCCCCGCCCCGCCTACTTGCTTTTCCGCAGCTTTGCTCCCTTCTGCAGTGCTTGGCTTCTTTCTACGCTGTCTTGATATGCAAATTAACCGCCATCTTGGTTGGGTTTATTTGCATACTCACCCTGATTGGCTGGTGGGTGTGGCTTGGGCATAGTGAAGGTGCAGTCAATTTGCATATTACTCTTTTATTAGGTAGGATATCATTTATAAAGAATTTTAATCTGGCTTCATTTGGGATCCACATCTATGGGTGGCAATATTATGCTCAAAATGTAACACATCTTTTTCCAGCAGAAGACTAATTTAGAGCCCCAGTCATTAACTCTGTGAAGATGTTATTTCCTTAAGTGTAAGTAACATAACCTTTCTTTAAAGCTAAACAGAGTGGCCCTGACCAGGTAGCTCAGTTGGTTAGAGCATCATCTCGATATGACAAGGTTGCAGGTTTGATCCCCAGTTAGGGCACATACAAAACTCAACCAATGAATGCATAGATAAGGGAAACAGCAAATTGATATTTCTCTCCTTTCTGCTCTCTCTTAAATCAATCAATAAATAAAAATAAATAGAGTATGTTATGTTAGTACTGGTCCTCCAAGAAGCAGATGCCAAGACAGAATTAAACAGGCAAATGTTTTCTTAGGGGGAGAAAAATAGAGAGGGAGCTGGAAAAAGTCTTCAGACCTGGTGCAAGTCTGACGGTGAGCCAAGAGAGAAAAAGGAAAGACTGAACAGAAGCATCTCGGGCAGCAAGGCTGTCAGGAAAGGCCTGGAGCTGTCAGATTCCTAGATCTCCCAGCAATGCACCTGCCTTTGTATCCCTTCCCCAGTCAGCCATTGACTGATTGCAGCGATTGTAAGTGTCCTGGGCACTATCACAAGTGTGGCAATGGATTTCAGAGTGTTCCAGCTAGTCAATTTGCTCTCCATAGTTGGGAATATGCATGGCTGATGACCATGGCTATGAGACCCAGGGTTTGGCAATCAAGAGGAACAAAACTAGACTGTTTTAAAAATTGTGTTACCTCGGTAATTTGCTAAGATTATTCCACCAGTAGAATGTTGTTTTCACTTACCTAGGGAAGAGCTGATTAAGAAATTCATTGTTTTTAGTATGTCTTGGACATACTGAAAAACATTCAGGGGTAACAATTTGCTAAAATGATAAAGACAAGCTCAAGAGGTATTCAGAATTTGGCAAGAATCATTCATTTATGCCCCCCTCCCCCAATGTAAGGTATCATATCCAAGTATTCCATACTGTTCTTTCATCAAGGAATGTGCTCACTCCAAATTCTAGGTCCTGGTTACCAGCTAAATATCTAAATTCCCAATGTGTGTTGTGCATGTATGTGAGATGTGTGGTGTTGAGTTGAGGAGAGCGGCAGAGAGAGATCTGAGATCCTTAGAGCTAAAACACATGCCAGTAATCAGTCAATAACTAGCTGGCACATGTGGAGCTAAATTTAAACATATGTTTTTGGTTTTAAAAAAAACACCTTGTTCTGACTGCCAAAGCAAGAGAGGATCTTAAATTTTTCTTTTAACCATCCTGAATTTATAATAGGGTAATCTTATGAAGGAAAACATAGTAAAATGCATTT
Organism: Eptesicus fuscus; assembly: GCF_027574615.1. NCBI lineage: Eukaryota > Metazoa > Chordata > Mammalia > Chiroptera > Vespertilionidae > Eptesicus > Eptesicus fuscus. The sequence continues at coordinate 31,524,764 of NC_072487.1, forward strand.
ATCGGAAACACATTTATGCTTGTACCAGAAGAACACGGTCATAATAATTTATCTAAGAGTTCTATGGTGAATTACGTTAGGCATTTATTTTCCAAAGCTTTTGCATATTTCACATGGGTCTGTGTAATGTAATTTTTACAATGGAGTCCTCAGACAAATCATGCTTACTATCACCATGACCTTTTTTTCATCTGAGTACCCAAGAATGATGTTTCTTTGTTGTAAAGTGAGAATCTAAAATGGCTTGTAGGGTAAAATCTCATTAGATCTCTTGATTTTACCATGCAGTGGGATGGGGCATAAGTGTTCTCTAAAATAGGTATACTGCCATTGTAGTTCTCTCCACATCCTGGATGACTAACACCATCCCAGAGCAGGATATTTGGCTTTCAGAACTCTTCACCCTCATTAAATAGCTTTCTTTGAGTTGTGCTCCAGCATTATGCCCTTGACTTTAGTTGATGAAAGTTTTTAAAAAGTGGTTAAGTTAAACTTGCTGTTTCGCATTGTAGGGACATTGTTGAGGCTATTGTTCATCATATTAAAATATCCCCTCCTCTGTCTCAAATCTTGGAAAGACTGTTTCTCTGATGCACCTGATAAATGTTTCCTTCACAGGTACTTTGAGTGTTGATTCTGATCATGCTTTGCTTTGGCCACTAAGAAACTCAGAGGCAAATTCACAAAAGTATTAACCATTATTTAGACCTCATAGTGCACCTGTCGGTGCCCTAAAATGACTCCAGTTCACTCTACTCTTTCTTCTCTACAGATATATCTCATTTTATTGTTCTTTGCTTTATTATGCTTGACAGGTGGGTTGTTTTTGTTTTTTTAAAATATAAATTGAAGGCAAGACCCTTCACCAGAAAAAAAGATTTCAACTCACTTTATTAGTGATACTTTATTACAGTGATCTGGAACTGAACCTGCAGTATCTCTGAGGTATGCCTGTACTTATCTTCTTTTTTTTTAAATTGAGGTATAAATGACATATAACATTGTGTTAGATTCAGCTTACAATATAATGGTTCGAAATTATCTTTACTTTCTTTTTATCATATTGTATTCTTTTGCACTTCATAGCAATTAACTTTTGGAAAAAGATGTGGTATAACGTAAAAGAATATGTAAAGTATCTGGAGTTCTACAGTGAACTTAAAACCAAATTCAATTTATTCCAGATCCCCAAGAATCTCTTTTTTCTTTTTCTCATGCTCTCTAGGACTGCGAATTGTATGGTAGCTCATTCCTTAGAAGAAGGCAGTTAAGCACAATACATATCGTCTTGTCAGGGAACACATCTTGGGTTTACTGACAAGAATGTTAGCTGGTCCTAACAGTGGGTAGACTGCTGCAGTCTATGAGGACATGCTTGTGAGCATGTGTGTGTGTGCCTGCATGCGAATGTAACAGAAGTGGAGATGGTTTTGAGATTCACCAAGAGTTAAACAAAATATGTGGTGACATTGTCACTCGGTTGCCTCTCCTGCATCTCCCTCCATCATTCATTGGTCTTTCAAAACTCAGTCACATTGACAAGTTCAATTCTCTCTAAAAGCACATCTCTTGCCCTCGCATTAATGTTCACTGGGTTACCTGAATTTTTTCTCTTGTGTGGCACACACTTTTACTGCTGAACTCTAACCCTCTTTATTGCCCTTCCCAGTTTGGCTTTTCCCCCTCAGTTTTCTTCTGTTCTTCACACCTTTCAACACTGAGCAAAGTAGCCTCTAATGGTCATGTTGCACAGCTTTTTCTTTCTTTTCTTTGTTTGTTTGTTTGTTTGGAGAGGCCATTACAAATTTACAAAGATAAAAATAACAATATAAATGATGTATTGTGCAAATCTTTTTAAAATCCTACAAAAACAGCAGAAAGAAATCAATTAGAATTTCCATGGAAACTGCCAACAATTTTATATGCAAGAATGAAATAAAATAAGAAAAGTAACAAAATAAAAAAGCATAAACTAAAAAAAAAAAAAAAAAAAAGCATAAACTGATTGAAATACCGTGAAGTGTTTATGAAGTAAACCCTACAGAGTGAAGACTCATTAAAATAGGTTTTATTAAGGTATATGAAATACAGTTTAACTCCTTGTTACAAACAAGCTAGATAATAGCAAAATAAATTAATATTGATAAACTCTTCACAATGTAATTTTCAGTTAAAAATATTTTTGGAAAATAAGCTTAGACAGATTGGGGAAGTAAATTAAAATGTATAAAATGCAATTTAGAATAACATTTTTAGGGGAAGATTTCTTCTAAGAATATTTAAAGCCTATATATTAAATCTAATAGAGTTAAAATTAAAGAAGTGGGACTTGATAGATAACAGAAATAACTGATGGAAGTCAGAAAAGAACACAGAATCCCAGAAGGTGTGTGATCTGGGTTTCTGTCCTTGCCCCCCTGGAGGTAGGATAGCAACTCCCATGTCCTTGATTAGTGTTCTCAACCCTCCTGCATGTAAAAATTACCTGGGTCATCAGGTCTATGTATCCCAACATCACTATGTCTGGAAACTATTCCAAACCTATTAAGTTAGAACATCTGAGGCTGTAACCTAGGCATTAGTATTTTTTAAAGCTTCCACACAATTACATATGCAGCCAGCATTGAGAACCAGGACTGAGTTTGTCCCTCAACTTGCTTGCTCCCCTGATCCTACTACTGTATTACCAGGATGTTCAGTATCTCCCTGTGTTGCAGTCAGAATAATGCTTCTTATTGGGGAAGCTGTGCATATTAGGTTACATGGCAAAGGAGAATAAAGGTTTCAAATAGAATTAAGGTTGCTGATCAGCCAACCTTGAAATAGGGAAATTCTCCAAGTGATCCCAATATAATCACAAGGGTCTATACAAGTAGAAGAGGGAGGCAGAGAAGGGGAACTAGAGAGGTGTCAGTATGGGAAGCACTCAGCCTGACCTGCTGGAGTAAGGGAGTCACCAGCTAAGGAACCTGGGCTGCCCCTAGATGCTGGGAAATGCTAGGAAAGGGATTCTCCACTGGAGCCTCCAAAGGGCTGCAGCCTGAACAACACCTGTGAGATCAAGCCCAGTGAGACTCATTTTGGACTTTAAAAGTACAGAACTGTAAGATAATCCACCTGTGTTGTTTTAAATCACTACATTTGTGGTAATTGATTATAAAGGCAATAGAAAACTAATATGTCTCCATAAATCATCAAGTAAAAATTCCTGGGTCTTATATGGTTCAAAAAAGTCACTCTGAAAAAAAAGTTACTCTGACTTCTATACCTAAGGTGTTCCCCACTCTTCCTTCCACCAAGCTGCCCTTGTGAATTTGCTCTTTGCAGCCCACAGAAGTTTCCAGTTCCCTGTGAGATGCTGCCTCCCTGTCCAGATTCCCATTCAAGTTTCTGTCATTTCTTAAGAGATACAGCTCTTGGATTTTTATTTCAGCCCGAAGTTCCCTACCGTGTTTCTTCCTCAGTTGCTTCCTTAATACTCAGTTTTCCACTGACCTCTTCCTTTCAGGAATTTACACCTTCCAGGTTTACATAACTCCCTTTTCTAACCTGAAACATAAGCTACTTCATTAATCCTCCATTTGGAGGACAAAAGACTACTCAGCTTCTGTTTCTCCATAATTGCAGGGTGCATGGGGCCTCAGTTTACCCTTTTCCCTCAAAACAGGACGACTTGCCCTGCCCCCAACCCCTTGAAATGTAGCTAACTTCAGGATCCCAAGACTCCTTCATCTCCCCTCTTTCTAGATATGAGTTCTAAAGCTGACTTTCTGGCATGTTCATTGTCCATATAGGAGTAAAAAGCAGAAATTAATTCATCTATAGCAGGGCATCCCGTTATCTGGCCTCTCCCCACTGTTACCTGAGAATAATGTAGACTCAGTGTGTTGCGGCTAAGGCCGAACTTCCTTTGGTTTTCATAGGATCTTTTGGACACTAAAACAATGTTTTTATATGTGACTGCTTTTGATGACTTAGAGAGCTGGCATAAGGAGTATCAAAAGTTAAAGAAGATATTGCCATTGAAGACATGATTCAGAAAACAACTTTGGGGTTCTCACTTTGACACAGTGCCATCACATGTGTGATAGGTACTCTCACCTTTTGCTGAGTCACTGGACTGGGGTCCGTTTCCATCTGTGTTTCCCCCCAGATGTGAGGGGAAAACTTGATATTAATTGTTAATAGTGTATGACAAATTAAACCGCAAATTTCACTCCTCCTGCCAATTTGTTTCTTTCTGAAGTGAAAGCATCAGGTGTATTTATAGCTCTGCCGTAACTCAAGGATGATTGCCTTTTCAAGTATAATGATGCTATTTTATGGTTGTTTTTACCATAGGATGAAACATAATCGGTATGAAATTCTTGAAAGCCCACATGTGAAAATACCATGGTGGATGTGTCAATATACTACATATGGAGCAGTAATTAGTGGGGCAGTGGGAAAGAAAAATGAGGAAGAGGGCGTGGGTGAAATGATAAAGGGAGACTGAGTGTAAGCTGGTGAAGCATAAAATGTGTTTATTCCTTTCAAGTTTAGAGGTAAAGATTTTGTTATGGGTAGAAATGGGACTGGGTTATGGTATGTAAATTATATCTCAATAGAGCTGTTAATTAAAAGGGGGCTGGCTATCTGCCCCAGCTTTGGATCCAACATCTCCTGTAGGTTAAGAGATGTCCTAGAGTATCAAACCAATTTTAGGAAAGAGGCAGCATAATGGGAATAATGGAGTGAATATAATCTATTCTTTATTCCTGTCACTTCAGGCAAGTGATATGTACTGCTATTTAATTTAATCCACTCTCTTAAAACAGGCAAAGCTTATTTAACTTCATGCAGAAGGTTTACCAGTGCAAGAATCAACTTTAAATGTGGTTATTTTGAAGTCCCAAATGGGATCTACTTAGAACTAAAGGTTATAAAGGAAAGCATTTTAATTTTGATTTTTTTTTCTTCAAAATAGAAGGGGCTAAAATAAGAGCAAATGTTGTAATGCAAAGATAAATTTGAAGCCTGAGTTGTTTCTTCATGAAGCCAACAGAAAACATGGAATCTTTGTGGGGAAAATTATACCAGTAGGTTATAAGCTCCAGAGTACTCTAAATGAATAAATGATGTGCTGAGAGAATGTACATACATATACATGTTGGAAAGTTAGACATATGTTCTGTATAATAATTGCTAAATATAAAAGTCTAACAATAACAACAACAAAAAAAAACAATTCAAAGAGAAGTGATACAAGCATTCTTTACTAGAGTTAACAGATTAAAACCATGAGGTCTAATTTTCCTTTGTTGTGGTGGTGGTGGTGGTTTTAACTTTATGTTGACATAAAGGAAATACATTGTAGTGATTCTGGTGTTAGCCAGACCTGGGTCAGTTCTACCATGAACCAGGTTTTTGAGACTTTTAATCTGGGGCAAGTTATTTTATTTCTTTAAATCCTGGTTTTCTTATAAGTAGAGGGATGAATAAAATATACCTTGAGTGGTTATTAAGAGGAAATCATGTATATAAAATACCTTGTAATTAGTACTCATTAAATGTTAGTCTCCTCCCTTCCCTTCAATAATCCTGTATTCCTAATAAAAACTGAAAATTAGCGCCGACCAGTGTGGCTCAGTTGGTTGGAGCATCATCCTGTATGCCAGAGAGTGGCAGGTTCCATTCCCGGTTGGGGTGCATGCCCAGGTTTCAGGCTCTGTCCATCCAGGTTAGGGCACGTACAAGAGGTAACCCATTGATGGTTCTCTCACATCACTGTTTCTCTCTCTCTCTCATCAATTAAAAAAAAAAAAAGAAGCTTAAAAAAAAACCTGAAAATTAGTCATTGAGGAAAATAAGAAAGAAAAAAAATAGAGAAAAACAAAAGAAGTTGAATGGGCAAGAAATATGAAAGATGATAGTTTCCTTATTGTATTTATTGATACGGTAGATTAATCAAGATAATCATAAAATGATTTTCTCAGCATTCTTTCATCTCAATATATATATTGAGACACAGATCTCAGAAATTGGAATAGGATCAAATTAAATACATTTAAAACCAACATGAGGTTTCTTTTCACTCAAGAAAAGCAAATAAGTATAACCCTGAGGCAGTAGTTTTGAAGTGTGAAACACAAAATCAATATAATGGTCTCAAACAGAATTTATAAAGATAAAGTAGAGTATAATGGAACATTTCAGAGGGCATGAAACTTTTATTTAACACAGATACACACACAATGTATATGTATGTATCAGGTCACAATAAAAATGTATTTCTTACTGTGAGTTGAGTTTTTTTAAAAAAACGTTTAAAAGCCACTATTCAAAAGGAGAGAAATAGCTACATTCCTTTTCAATAAATTAGATTCTCTCTGGCCTTGTTCGAAGATAGTGTCATTGCTTTTAGGGAAAGTAGACTTCTCTCTGTATCCTTGTCCTTGAGTCATAGCCAAACTATTCACATGGTATTTCAGATCATGATGTACCTTTATCAATAATCCCATACATTTCATCAGGAGGGAGTTGTAAGAAACATTGGCAAGGTGAAGTAGGAAAAAATGTGAAAGCAAATGATATTTTCATTTTCTTCTGATTCCTGATAGCTCTTCTGAAAGGTAGTACCAAAAAAATATTAAATATGAGGAATACAAAATAGGCTTATTCTGCTTCTTTCTAAAGAATATTTTCTGAAATCATTCAAGAGCCACAGATTGATGAAGGTATTTAAGAATAGGGTGTCCCAAAAAAATGTATACACATACTTTTCTGGTAGCTCAATGGATGTTTCTTTCTTTTCAGATTTAACCCATGGGAATTAATAATAATTCAAAGAGTGTGTACATTTTTGGGGGACACCCTGTATATGGATAGATATAAAATATTATAAAGGATTGGCTCTGAAAGAGATTGGTTTTGGTGGAAAAATAAAACAAGACAAAAAACGAAAACCTGTCTAACAATGAACTTGTACTCTGGGTCCAACATTGCACCGACTGCTTTAACAAAATTATCTCATTTAATCCTTCAAGAAAGGCAGGTAGTATATATTTCCATTTTATAGCTGAGAAAAAAATGAGGCTCTGCCTGATTAAGTCACTAGCCTAATATAGCCATAGTTCTAATCCAGATCTGCTGGCTTACCTCCAAATCTGAGCTACAACCGCCGCCTTTTTCTTGAGGCATCTATTCTTTCAGTTCTGCTTCTTGCTTTTGTGCCTCTGCCCCATGGAAACCCATTCTCCACTCCTGTTAGTGCTTCATGCTTTCTCCTCATCAGAACCCAATAACCTAGTGTTATTTATCCACAGTGCTGGTAACTGTGCTGGTTTTCCTCACATTGTAACAATAAGGATCAAACCTTAAACTAAAGCTATTCCCCCAAGGTGGAATTTCAAACATTGTGGAAAAGGTCAGAGAAATTTTAGGGATGGGGGATAGAGAAGAGGAAAGGGAGAGAAGTACTTTATGATGTTCCTTTATCTTTCCAATAAGATAGTGTTTAAGTTTGCCTAAGTTTAATACTTTTTTTTTTCTTTAAAATGATGGAAGGTTGCCCAGTACTTAATTGGCTTCAGGATCAATGTTAACTCCTCCATGTGCTTTGCATTCCACATCTGTTTAAGTCCTGTTTACTTCGCTTACATGTTGAAACTTTTCTTGTTTAAAACAAATTACAGCCCTACCCAGGGTGGATCAATTGGTTGGGCATCATCCCATGCACCAAAGGGTTGCTGGTTCGATTTTTAGGTCAGGGCATGTGCCTGGGTTTCAGGCTTGATCCCCAGTGGGGTGTGTGCAGGAGGCAGCCAAATGTTTCTCTTTCTCCCTCTCACTTCCTCTCTCTATAAAAAAATCAATAAAAATCTAGGTTTTTTTTTTAATTAAAAAATAATACAAATTACAGTTAGGTGGCCATCAAATTTTTTTTTGATAACTATCAATTTGGCAGAGACCTAATTTTCTTCTGCTTTTAATTCCATACTAGATACTCCCAGTTAACTCATACAAAAATTACTGATATACAATTGAGTCAGTTGAGTGAAGTAACCATTGTCTTCTAACAGTGCATGGTGTTTTTTGTTGGAAGTTGACATCCAGTGCTCACATTTTTAGGCCAGAGTACTTTCATAAGCCCTGTTCTATCCACAAATAAAGGTGGTGGGGCCCTCCTCACCTCACCAATGTCCAGAGTCCCCTTTGATCTTATTGTTTCTGGTCCAGTGCAGCAGGGAAGCATCCTCAGTGGGTAGCCAGGTGGTGGTGACATAAAGACTCATGGCATGGGATAAGTATTATTCTTATGGGACTGGCAAGAGTTCTAGTAAAATTCCCACCCACTTAAAGACTGTATAAGGATCTTCACAGGTTCTGGTTATAGGTGCATGTTCCACTAATCCAAAGTCATGAAGATAATTTTCCTATATTATCATATATTAGTGTTCCTATCTTGCCTTCCATATTTAGGTCTATAACTCCAATGTAGTTGACTTAGTTATGTTGTGCCATAGGGGTACATACAATTTAATTCTTTTTCCAATTTGAATATCTAATTGTACTGAAAAGACAGTCCTTTCTATTTTTCCCTGCAGTGTACCCTTTGTCATAAGTGTCCAAGTATGTATATGTCTGGTCTTGTTGTCTCTCTCCCGTTGTAGGTCTATTTGTCCTTATGTCCATAACACACATTTGGTATCAAGTAGAGCAAGTGCTCCCATCTTGTTCTCCATCTTCAGGAATATCTTGGCCATTTTTACCCTTTTTTATTCCACATACAGTTGGAATTGCTTTATCCAATTCCACTAACCAATCACTTGGGATTTTGATTACGTTCAATCTACATATAATTTTTGGAAGAATTATAGTTTTTATGGGATTCATTTTCAATCGATGTTCATAGGATACCACTCCATTTTGTTACGTTTATATAGGATGTCTCTGAATATGTTTTTACAGTTCTATTTGCAAAGGCCTTAGACATTTTTTTATTTTAATGTATTCCTGTGTCCATAGTATTTCAGTTCTATTTATAATTGAACCTTTAAAATATTTTACTTTCAGGAGGAACCAAGATGGTGGCAAAGTTAAACAACTAAACGGCCGCCTCACACAATAATTTCAAATTTACAACTAAAAGACAAAACGTCTACCACCCAGAACCACGGGAAAGCTGGCTGAGTGGAAGATTTACAACTAAGAAGAGAAAGGAGCACAAACGCTGAAAAGCTGATGAGGTACGGAGGCGCGCGAATCGGGCTGGTGGCGGGCGACTGGGCGCGCGGCTTTTCTTCACCCTGAAGGGAGACAAGCGCCCGATCACTCTGAAATCCAGTTTCTGGGGACACGCGGGGGACCCAGATGCCTACGGGGAGAAGCTGGACTCTCGGCCATCGGGTCGGAAAGTGAGAGTGACTTTTTTGCAGAGGAGCGCCCAGCAATCATTGTTTACTGCGCTGGAGCACGGGACACGGGGACTTGGAAACGCGGAAAGGCAGAGACGGCTGATGGCAGCCATCGCTGTTTGCCATGCCCTAGCCTAGTGACGCCCTGAGACCCCACCCGCCCCGCCCTGAGACCCCGCCCCACACATTCTACAAACCCGCCCAGGCTCCACACAGCGGCTTTTGCATATAAAGGGCCTATTCTGTGGCAGCTTAACCAAATTAACTGCAGCTCCAGTCAGACTGCTCCAAAACCGCCCAAGCAAAGAGGAGAAAACTGTAGTTCTTGCTGTAGCTCCTGCTGGGCGGCCTCAGACAGTAGTGGACCTGCACCCCATTGGAGATCCAGAACTAGTGTATCTAGTGGTTACACTAGAAATTAAACATACACTGATTGAAATAAAAAATATTATACAGAGACCCAACAGCAGACTAGAGGATCCCAAGAATCAACTCAAAGATTTGGAATACAAAGAGGCAAAGGACACTCCTCCAGAGAAGCAAGAAGAGAAGAGAATTCAGAAATTTGAAGATAGTGTAAGAAGCCTCTGGGACAACTTCAAGCGTACCAACATCAGAATTATGGGGGTGCCAGAAGAAGAGAGAGAGCAAGATGCTGAAAACCTATTTGAAGAAATAATGACTGAAAACTCCCCCTACCTGGTGAAAGAAATAGACTTACAAGTCCAGGAAGCACACAGAACCTCGAACAAAAGGAATCTAAAGAGGACCACACCAAGACACATCATAATTAAAATGCCAAGAGCAAAAGACAAAGAGAGAATCTTAAAAGCAGCAAGAGAAAAACAGTTAGTTACCTACAAGGGAGTACCCATACGATTATCAGTTGATTTCTCAACAGAAACTATGCAGGCCAGATGGGAGTGGCAAGAAATATTCAAAATAATGAATAGCAAGAACATACAGCCAAGACTACTCTACCCAGCAAAGTTATCATTCAGAATTGAAGGGCAGATAAAGAGCTTCACAGATAAGAAAAAGCTAAAGGAGTTCATCACCACCAAACCAGTATTATATGAAATGCTGAAAGGTATTCTTTAAAAAGAGGAAAAAGAAGAAAAAAGTAAAGATAAAAATTATGAACAACAAATACATATCTATCAACAAGTGAATCTAAAAGTCAAGTGAATTAAAAATTTGAGGAACAGAATAAACTGGTGAACATAATAGAATCAGAGGCATAGAATGGGAGTGGATTGATAATTCTCAGGGGGAAAGGGGTGTCTGTGTGGGGGGTACAGGAAGAGACTGGACAAAAATCATACACCTATGGATAAGGACAGTGGGGGGAAGGTAAGGGCAGGGGGGGTGGGAACCGGGTGGTGGGGAGATATGGGGGGGGGGGGGAAAGGAGAAACAATTGTAATAATCTGAACAATAAAGATTTATTAAATTTTAAAAAATAAAATATTTTACTTTGTTATTGGTGCCATATTGAAAATATTGACTTTTGTGTATTAAATTTCAGCTCACAAACTTATAAACTCAATTTTAAATTTGAATAATTTATATTTTCATTTTATTTTCTGTATATATAACCACATAATCTCTGTGTAATGACAGTTTTTCTCCTACTTTTCCAATTCTTTAGTTACTACTCTTGCTGTGCTACACTGGTAAGTAATATTAAATAGCATAAATAGTGAAAAGACAGTATCTTTGTTACAAATCTTAGTGGAAAAACTTTCAACTTTATACTTTAAGAATGTTTGCTACAAGGGTTTTCATTTATGCTTTCTATTGATACCCTTAATTAGCATAATAAAGTTCACTTTTTAATCTTTACATATGTTTTTATTATGAATAGATGTTGAATTTTATGACATTGTGCCTTATATTTCCGGGAAAATATGCCTTTGTCATATGCCTGCTTATATTTTATTTAGGATTTTCGCATCTACATTCATGAATGAGAATAACTGGTAGCTTTCTCTTCTTTTATTTCACTTGTCGGGTTTTGGTATTAAGGTTATGCTAGTCTCATAAAGGGATTTGGGGACTGCTCCCTATTTTTTATTCTCTGGAAGTTTTTTAAGCCTATAATAATTTCTTTCTGAAACGTTTGGTAGAACTCACCATTGAATCCATCTGGATGAGTTTTATTTGTGGGAAGGATTTTAATTGCTGTGTCAATTTTATATGACTACTCACAGTTTCTATTTCTTGAATGCTAAGTTAAATTTGCCTCAGAATTTCTCTATTTCACCTAAGTTTAAATTTTTGACAAAAAGTGGCTCAGAGCATCCTCTCTTCATCTTTTTAATATTTGTAGAATCAGTAGTGGTATCCCCTTTTTCATTCCTGATATTGGTTAATGTGCCTTCTCTCTTCTTTTCTACATCATTCTTGCCAGGGTCTAATGTTGATTGATAATATTATTCTATGGTTTTCTGGCTTCCTTTGTTACTGTAGAGAATTTAGTTCTCAGTCTCTTTTTCTTTTGAAAGTAGTTTTTCTTTTTTCTCATTGTGTTTTTAAATTTTCTTTTGACATCTGCAATAATGCCAATAATAAAGAAATTTAAATTTAAAAAATAGATTTTGTCTATGGTTGTCTATAGTTTCATTACAATGTCTAGGTGTAGTTTTATTATAACTTATTCTATTGAGGGTTCATTGAGATTCTTGAAATTGTATATTTATATCTTTATTGCTTTTGAAAAATTTAAAGCTATTATTTCTTCAAATTTTACCTCGGTCCCATTCTCTCACTCTGCCCTTTGTAGGCTAAACTTCTCACTGATACCCATATACCTTTTGCCCTCTCTTTTGCTGTTCCCTTCCTTTTGTCTCTTTGTGCTACATTCTGGATATCTTTTTTATTTCTGTCTTCCATTTATAGATTATTAATTTAGCTGCATTTAATTTGCCCTTAAATTAAGGTGACCAGACGTCCCGCGTTTGGCGGGACAGTCCCGATTTTTAACAATTTGTCCCGCGTCCCGCGGCGTTTTAAAAAAGTCCCGATTTTTGGAAAGAATGCACGACAAGCTAGGGAACGGCAGGAGAACGAGAAGAGAATATACGGTTTTCGGCGGCCATGTGGCTATTTAGCCAGGATATGAGTTTTATATTATTTTTGTTAATTTTGTAATGTTAAACTTTAATAATAACAAATAATTGTTGAGAACTGATTATCGAGAACTGCTTATCAAAGTTCGCATTGTTGATCAGTTGTTAGAATTCGACCACCATTGTTTGGACTTAATGAACAATGGCATTTTTTGGGATTGGCAACGACGAAAACATTTTGTAACTGTCTCTCAGACGATACACATCGTACTGTGTGCTAGTAAGCTAGTTAAACAAGTGATGTCATTACAAATCAGCTATTCAGATAATTTAGGTAAGTAATTTATTTATTTATTTCATAAATACATAAATTTTCATGAATTTAGCAGACAGTACTCATATTATTTATATTTTATAGTGGCGGCAAAAAGTCTAGCGCCGGCCTTGAAAGTGACACTTACGACTTACGTTACAGCAAATTCATGACCTTTAAAACAATGACAGCAATCTACTAAAAAAAATTCACTCAAATGAGAAATATGCCAAAGAATATACATAATTTTTTATTTATTATATTTGTAAATTGTACTTATGTTGAAATTTAAAAAAAAATATATTACAATACTATTTTTGCGTTCTATGAAAATTTTTGTTGTTCCATATAGACCAAATTTTTAATCAAGAACCTCCCCACCACCACCACCCCACCCCACCCCAGTCAATGGTCTCCCGCTTTACCAATGTTAAAATCTGGTCACCTTACCTTAAATCCATCTTAATTTTTTAATGTGTTACATTACATTTTAGAGTTTCTACTTCACTTCTTATATTTTTAAGCTTGGACTTTATTTAATAAAAGTAACAACCATGGTTATTTTATGAATCATATTTGCTAATTTTGATAACTCAAGTTTTGGGTTTTCTTTCTATTGTTTGTTTTCATTCTATTACTCACCCATTGCATCCTCTTCTTTTATAAGCCTGGTTATTTTTCATTGCACGTTGGATAGTGTGTTTTACAAATTATTTGGAGGAAATTTGAGGCCTGACATGGTGATGTCTCCCTTATGAGAAGTTATTAACTTACTTCTATAGTAGCAGGAATATTATTCCAGAAATACCTTAATATAGTGTCAAAGTTTGAGTTTGCTTGTATGGTCCTGGGAGAAGAACCCATGGGGCAGGTGGTAGCAAGTATGCCTGTGGCACAGCATGACAGTTTTCCACCCAGTACGTGTTCTGAACCCATTTTAGTAGATGGAGGTCCAGGGTTCAGAATCTCACAATCAACACAGCCAGAATTTTCACTGGAAATAGTGGTGCTTAAAGTAAAAAAGCCAGCTGACAGCAGCAGCAGGAGCAGTGGGGATAGCAATAATGGCAGAAAGTGGGTAAGATGATAGTTAAGACCTCAGGGAGAATGAGGAATAATGTAAAAAACAGAGAAAGAAATGGGCCAGAGGCTTGATGGAAGGCACTTTAGAGAACAGTCAGATGAGAGAGTGTGAGTACAACAAAAGCAGGTTGGCAGCATTTTTTTATTCTCGGAGAAACAGAAATAATGATAGCAGTGAAAACAGGAGCTGGCAGAGGGATGGATTGGCAACTGGGAGAGACAGAAGAAGGCTTGGCAGGAACTTGACATTTTACCTTTCCTAGGGAAAGGAAAGCTTTGTGTGTGCCTCCCTTCCCCTTCTCCTCTCCCTCCTCCTCCCCCTCCTCCTCCTCTCCCTCCCCCTCCTCCTCTTCTCCCTCCTCTTCCTCCCCCTCCACCTCCTCCTCCTCCTCCGCCTCCCCCTCCTCCTCCTCTTCCCCTTCCCCCTCCTCCTCCCCCTCCTCTTCCTCTCCCTCCCCCTCCTCCTCCTCTTCCGCCTTCCCCTCCCCCTCCTCCTCCTCCTCCTCCTCTCTCCCCCCTACTCTCTCTCTCTCTTGCGGGGCTTAAGGAAATAATCAGCCTCTCAGGAGATCCTTTTCCCTGAGTGTCTTTCTCTTGGACTGTCACTCTGCTTCATATGCCCTGTATGGAACAAACCTTAAGTGAAGTCCTCAGAGGATGATGCCTCATTATAAATATAAGTTTTCACTTTCTGCAATTAAATACTATATCCTATGCAAGGTTATGATTTATCATTAAGCTGTTTGAAGAGCATCTGAAAGAATGGAGCCCATGGCCAGGCTTCACCCCTGAGTTGCTCTATGCTTTGAAGCAGCTTCCTTCTCTCTCAGACATAGGAGCTGGGCTAGAAGTTGACTTCTATGATCATCTCAGGTCTATGATTTTGTTTTGTTTTGTTTGTTTGTTTGTTTTTGCTCTACAGGGGGAGATTCAGCAAAAGGCAGCTTGGAGCACTTACCTTGGATTATGGTAGATTTTCCTTCACCACCCCTCCATAGAGACAGGTGGACAACACATATCCACCCATATGTTGTGATATATGCCAGTGATGTATGTGCTAGTAATGTCTTAGTGTTTTCAAACCTTTCCATATCATAGCTGACATAGAAAATGACATTTGTACAGCCATAAGGGCTGAGAGCATATTATCTCTGTGTACCTATAACACATTCCCCACCTACCACTGGGAACTTATCTCACCCATTAGGTTTGCCATTTTGGCTATATATTAGAATCACCAGGGGAGTTTAAGAAACAAAACAGAACAAAAAAACAATACTCACATCCCACCCAGAGAAAGTGAATCCAAATATAGATGGGGGTGGGTCCCTGACATCAGACTATTCACAAGGTCTCAGAATATTGTAATTGCAATAGTTGGCACACCATTGCACGAGTGTCATAAAATCAGGAACTATGTCTTGTGAACCCAAATATAGTGCTTAATATATAACAGGCATTCAATAAATATGTGTTGAATAAATTAATTAATACATGCCTTAGCACAGCTGAGGACAATTCTAGACCAAGTTAAAAAACTGGTTCAATGTTATTGGTTCCTGCCCCTCAGGAGGACCATCTCCACAGTAATTCCTCAGTACTCCTTTCACTTTATCTCCTTTCCTTATCCTAGATTTATGCCATGTCCCCACTCTCAAATAACTACTGCTCAATTCATTGCAAGAGGTTAACATGGAGGCAATAGGTACAGTGAAAAAAATCAGGGGCTCTGGAGTCTGAGAGAGCTGGCTTTGAATCATCCCCGTTTCCTCATTTATAAACTGTGTGCAAGCTCCTACCCTTAAATTTTTCATCTATCAGATTATGATAATAACTTCCTCTGAACACTGTTGTGATGATTAGAAGTTAATAAGAGTTTGGATATAGATAACATATGTACATACATACACATAAATACACACACTATTAGTGTTATTTTTATGGTTGCAAGAGTAAAACTCTATTTGGATTACTTTTAAACCCGGTCAGATAGACATAGCTGGGGGAGAAGACTTCGGGTGAACTCAAAGTGATTTCTCAAACTCCCTCACCAGTACACACATTTCTCATGCTTCTTTTCTTCATGGGGTCATCCTAGCATCCTAGACTTCTTTTTCTACGTTCCTTCCAAACAGTGGTTCAATGTTTAGAAATCATGGCTAAGGAAATGCGCTTCATAGATAGGTCTTGGGAACACAAGGACCAATCACTGGGTCAGCGACTGTCTTCTTCACTTCTGTGTAAGGTCAGACAGGTGGTAAGGGGCATACAGCACCTGTGGAAAGAGGACAGTTCATCACCTTCCTATCTCCCTGGTCATCTTGGAGTTCTACAATCAGAAGCTCAAGGCTAATAGGAACATTCCCCAGGTTGACAATTACTAGATTGTGGCTACAACACTTGATTAATTTCTTTGCAGGGACAATGTGTTGTTGTACCTGCCCTTCATCAACCATTTTCTAGGTAATAAATGAATATTTGAGATGTCATTACTTAGAAGTTGCTGGTCACTACCATGCATGTGTACACTGGCTTCTCCCACCTCAACCTTCTCCTCTGCCATTGACACTGACCAGAAGAATAATAAAAAATTTCAAAGAAAAAGATACATATTTAAGTACATCTATGCACACATATTCTCATGTACCCCAAAATATCAACTTGAGTCCTTTGTAGGAATATTACTTTGTTGAGAGAGTATGAGCTACTTATAATTTATTGAGAATTCACACCTTCTGGTATATTTTTATTGTACAGAAGAAATTTCTGGATTTATTTCTCTGTGTTCCACTCTTTGGCATATGTGGAGGTGATGTTTTAGGGGAGTTACACAACATCCTAGGCTGGACGGGGCAATTCTCACAGAATATTGTTGGTTTGCCTATGTGATAAATCTAGTAACTGCCAAAATTACAGTTTTCAGAAACTTCTACATAAGGATTTTAAACAGTTTTGTGCCTTGCCACCAAAATGTGTATGCATTTTTCTACACCTCCACACCTGGCAGTGTTTCAGCCCAACATTTGCTTCAGTATTTTGAGTTCATCTTGTTTATTTTCTGCTTTATTTTTCTCCTGATGTACATTTTATGTGCAAAGCCTAAGTTACCATTTCCAAAGTATACTGCTTAGCCCTGCTCCTAAACCATACTCTGCTTAAATTACATTTAAAAGTAAAGTATACTCCAGAGCTTTAAATTTCTACTTCCAAGCTAACTTTTGTAGCTAATGTCTAGAATAGCTACATTATATTTTAGAGCCATAGTGCAAAATTGCAGAGGTATACTAAAAGGTTATATTTAGTATGAAATATTATTCCTTGAAAAATTATATTTCAGAATATTGATGCCAGTAGTGCAAGAGGACAGGGAGTGAATCCTTCTTGGTGCTTTATTGATGGGTTGCAGTGTGGCTGTATACAGAAAGTCCGGAATTGGAAGTGAGATGGTCTAAATTAGTGGTTCTCTCAAAGTGGGTGTCCTGGTCCAGGAAACTTATTAGAAATGCAATCTTGGGTCCTTCCCCAAACTTACTGAGTCAGAAATGCTGGAGGAAGAACCCAGCAGTCTATGCTTTAACAAGTTGTTCCCTGCTACTCCCTTCTCCCGCCCCATGGTTCTGACACATGCTAAGTTTGAGCATTAATAGTTTATATTCAAACCTTAGCTCAGCTGCTACCTTCGTTTGTGGTCTTAGAAGGTAACCTCTCTGTGCATTGGTTTCCTACTCTACTTCCTCCATTTTTCTTTCCTGTGCTCTGACCATTTAAAGGAAGGAAGGCAGGACTGCTGATGGAACTGATGTTCATTTGGGCAGTGACATTTCAGTCTCCACTTCTTATAGATGCCTTAGTAGTCACAAGTAATTCTCTTGGCATTCCTTGGATTTGGGGTTCATTATGTGGATTCTTTATTATTTTTTTAAAATATACTTTATTGATTTTTTACAGAGAGGAAGGGAGAGGGATAAAGAGTTAGAAACATTGATGAGAGAGAAACATCGATCAGCTGCCTCCTGCACACCCTACTGGGGATGTGCCCGCAATCAAGGTACATGCCCTTAACCAGAATCGAACCTGGGACCTTTCAGTTCACAGGCCGATGCTCTATCCACTGAGCCAAACCAGTTAGAGCATTATGTAGGTTCTTTAAAGTGGCCCTTCCCAGTAAACCGGTGAAGTGAGGAGCTGGGACTCAAAATGTAAAACACTTCAGGATCCCTTGTGCTCAGCAATGGGTGTCTACTATAATCCAGAACCACAGGAGAAACTTTCACTTGCCATTCCATTATGCTTGTAAAATGTGTATAATTATACACTGTATTCTCTCCATTTCACAGAATTATTGTGAGGGTCAAAGGAGAAAATGATTTTGAAGGCACGTTGAAAACTGTAGAGCACTGCACAAATTACAGTTTTTGTCGTTATCTAATACTCTTGAGAAATGTTTCTGTCTCTCTTTCTCCATCTGTTGTAATTCTAGTCTCAATAGAGAAAATGAGGCCTCTTTACTGTCTGTAAGTATTTAATTGTTGGCCACATCACTCTCATTTTTATTGTGTGGAGGCAATCAGGCCTCTTTGGGTTATGAAGAACAGAAAGTTCATCTCAAAGCCATGTAAGCCAGAAATGGGATCCATGGGGAGCTAGGAGGGAATCCCACAGAAACAAAGCAAGGCCTGCAAGGAACTAGGATCTCAGGGACAGGAATCATTCATGACTTTGCTTTTAGGACTGGCTTGTTTTCCCATTTCAGCCAGGTTGTCACCACATGGCAGAGACCATGGTGACAAGCACGTATAGTTTAGCAGTTCCAGAGGGAGATGGTAGCATCTTCCTCCCACTATCCCTATGCTAATCCCATGAAAGAACTTGGATGGGACCAGAAGGATGGGGCCAGGCCTGGGCCTGTGACCACTCCTGAAGAGAGAGCAGGTGGCAACTCATGGAGTACACAGTGTGTTATCAGAAGAAAGACCATGGGAAACCTTGTTAGAAAGACCAAACACCCAACAAGTAAGACCTCCTCAGCAAACATCTGACTACTCTGATATCAGGTTGGGGGATACTTAAGTATGTAAGTATACCTTTGCCAATTCCAGTGGCTCGTGACAATACAGAAAAGGATTTACAATACTCACACATAAGAATAATGTAGGGAAACCAAGATGGCGGCATAGGTAAACACCTGAAATTGCTGCCTCGCACAACCACTTCAAAACTACAACTAAAAGACAAAACGGACACCATCCAGAAAGGCTGGCTGGATGATGGAAGGCTGGCTGAGTGGAAATTCTACAACTAGAAGGAAAGAGAAAAGCACACTGAGAATCAGAGGAGGTACGGAAGTAAAGTGCAGAGGTACAGAGGCACACGTGCACAGAAAGGGCTGGCAACTGAGGACAGTTGTCTTTTTCAATCGGGAGGGAGAGACAAGCTCCCGACTGCTCTGAACTCCAGTTCCGGGTGAGACTCTGGGGACCCAGACTCATTCGGGGAGAAACTGGCATCGGGCGGAATTCGAGGGCGGCTTTCTATTAGAGGTGCTTGCAGCGATTACCTAGGGACACTGAGGCTCGGGGCCTCTTAGGGCAAGGCTGACGGTCAGCCATTGCTGTTTGCTCCGCCCTGTTGATTTCCTGAGACCTCGCCCCACCAAAGCTGTGCACAGAGGCTTTTGCATATGAATGGCCTGGCCCTTTGCAATCTAAAATTACCTAACAAACTGCAACTGGGTCAGAGAGCCCCAGAACTTGCAAAAGAAGGCTCAAGGCCCCACAGCAGCTTGCATTGCTTCATAGCTCGGCCTCATCTGGGCACCTCCAAACCCCAAAGAAGAGGAATCTGAAGATCTCTCCATAGCTCCTGCTGGGTGGCCTCAGGCAGAGGCAAAACTTGCACCTCTTTGGAGATCCAATAGCCAGTGTACCCAGTGGTCAGAGTGGGACCATCCAGATTACAACTCCTCAGATCCATAAGGGACACACTCAAGGAGCAGACTCAGTGAGCACCAAAGCCCCACTGAAGCAAGTCTTGCCACATAAGGGTGTCTCCAGCACAGAAATTCTCCCATCATAGACACAGCTGATCCTCACAGCCAATTGGCCTGGAGGTCAATTCCTCCCAGTGATACCAACAACAATCAAGGCTTAACTACAACAAGACTGTCCACACAGCCCACAAAGGGGTGCACCAAGAGTGTCTAACTCAGGTAATTGGGGAGGCAGAGCCACTGGGTCCTATAGGACACCTAGCACACAAAGCCACTCTATCAACACAGGGAAGCAGCCAAAATGCGGAGACAAAGAAACAGATCACAAATGACAGAAATGGAGGAAAGCAAACTACTGGATATAGAGTTCAAAACCACAGTTATAAGGTTACTCAAGAATCCTCTAGAAACTGCCGATAAATTTAGTGAGACCCTTGAGGATATGAAAAAGGACCAACTAGAAATTAAGCATACACTGACTGAAATAAAGAATAATATACAGAGATCCAACAGCAGACTAGAGGATCCCAAGAATCAAGTCAAAGATTTGAAATACGAAGAAGCAAAAAACACCCAACTGGAAAAGCAAAAAGAGAAAAGAATCCAAAAATATGAAGATAGTGTAAGGAGCCTCTGGGACAACTTCAAGCGTACCAACATCAGAATTATGGGAGTGCCAGAAGAAGAGAGAGAGCAAGATACTGAAAACCTATTTGAAGAAATAATGACAGAAAACTTCCCCCACCTGGTGAAAGAAATAGACTTACAAGTCCAGGAAGCACACAAAACCCTGAACAAAAGGAATCCAAAGAGGACCACAACAAGACACATCATAATTAAAATGCCAAGAGCAAAAGACAAAGAGAGAATCTTAAAAGCAGCAAGAGAAAAACAGTTAGTTACCTACAAGGGAGTACCCATGCGATTGTCAGCTGATTTCTCAACAGAAACTATGCAGGCCAGAAGGGAGTGGCAAGAAATATTCAAAGTGATGAATAGCAAGAACCTACAACCAAGATTACTCTACCCAGCAAAGCTATCTTTCAGAATTGAAGGTCAGATAAAGAGCTTCACAGATAAGAAAAAGCTAAAGGAGTTCATCACCACCAAACCAGTATTATATGAAATGCTGAAGGGTATTCTCTAAGAAGAGGAAGAAAAAAGTAAAGATAAAAATTATGAACAACAAAGTGACAACAAATACATATCTATCAACAAGTGAATCTAAAAATCAAGTGAATAAAAATCTGATGAACAGAATAAACTGTTGAATATAATAGAATCAGGGGCATAGAAAGGGAGTGGACTGACAATTCTCGGGGGGAAAGGGGTGTGGGAGGTGCGGGAAGAGACTGGACAAAAATCGTATACCTATGGATGAGGACAGTGGGGGCGAGGGGGGTAAGGTCAGAGAGTGGAACCGGGTGGAGGGGAGGTATGTGGGGAAAAAAGAGGAACAACTGTAATAATCTGAACAATAAAGATTTATTTAAAAAAATAAAATAAATAAAATAAAGTAAAATAAAGAATAATGTATAGATGTCTTTCTAAGTGCAAAGCCTAGGAAACTTGTTAGGAATGCAATCTTGGGTCCTTTATTTGGGTGTTGAAGAACAGGAAGTTCATCTGTAAATAAAGGGTTTATATTTTTTCCTGTTGAATCTGGCACGTAACTAGCTTATTTGTTAATGATCAAAATTTAGATAAGAAATGAAACTCACAACATAGAGATTGTAAGGAGCTAGGGCAGTGATGGCGAATTTATGACACGCATGTCAGCACTGACACGCGTAGCCATTTCTGATGACACATGGCCGCTGAGGCGGCCGCATGCCAAGGATGAAACATTTGCTGCTCCTGAGGATGAAACATTTGCGACTAGAGTCTTGGAGTTAGACTCTAACTCCAAGACTGTAGTCACAAATGTTTCATCCTCCCCTATTAGACACTCTGTGCCGGAGGTCTGTAGGCCAAAACAACAGAAGTCCAGCACAGAGCGTCTAGTTCTGGGACTTCCGGTTAAGCTGGGATCTTTGCCCTCACTTCCGCCGGCAGAACAGGGAGCAGTGGAATGCAGCGGGGGACGCATCTCTGGGGGCCCTGCCATTACCAGTAACCAAATAACAGTTAACCACAGCAACCATTATCTACTGTTCTGGGGTGTCATGGATTTCTAATCCGTCATTACTGAGTTAAGTGACGGGGAGGCTGGGAGAGGCGAAGGTTTGTGGCGTGCTATGGGTGCCATTTCCCGCCATTAGAAATAGCGGCAGCTATTTTAATTCACATAAGGAACACCATCTTGCTCCATAGTGCAGACTCCATTTCACCACTATTACTATTGTGCATCCTTATTAACCCCTATTTCTGCTTATTAACCCTGCCCTTTCCTAAAAGACAGTTATATGCACCATTTTGTGGTTAGTTAGGCTAGTTAACCCCTAATTGCCTGCAGGCCTAACAAGCTATCTATAATTCTATCTTCGGTCACTGCCCCCCTGATGGAGAACCCAAAAAATAAAAAAAACTAAGGTTAAGTAAAGGAAGTGGTAGTAGCAGTGGCCGACCCTTGCAAGAGACATAGACCAAGATGTATGGCTTTATAGAAAAAAATGGCAGATCATTTTGCGTTCTATGTACTGAAATGGTAGTAAGCAGAACGTGGAATATAAATAGACATTTTGAAACTAATCATTCCCAGCTCTTGGAAAAAGTGAGGATGAAAGGAAGGAATACATTTCCAGGCAGCTACACCTTTATAAGAACCAATCTAATTCCATCCTTAAATTTATGAAAGGCTCTACAAATTTAACATCTGCAAGTTTGAGCATTGCTCACTCTATAGCTCAGCATGGAAAAGCGCTCAGTGAGGGAGAATTTATTAAAGAAACTCTCCTAAGATGTGCACCAGTTCTATTTCACATAGCAGAATAAAGATGCAATTATTAAGAGAATATCTGAGTTACCACTCAGTAGAAATATCATAAAAGACCGAATAATGAGACTGAACACAAACGTACAACATCAATTAAAGAGAGACATAAGGAAGTGTAAATATTTTTTGATCTCTTGATGAAACTACTGATGTCACATCACATGCTCAGTTGGCCATTATTGGTCGATATTCTGATGGTCTCACAATGAGAGAAGAGTTGATAAAGTTAGTATCAGTGTCAACAAGTAAATCAGGAAGCGAAATATGTAAGGTTGTTATACAAACATTTCGTGACCTAAGCATTGATATCTCTAAAGTTGTGTCAGTGACGACAGATGGGGCACCAAATATGGTGGGGGGAAGAGTTGGATTTGTCAAATTGTTTACAGAAGCTATTGGACATCCGTTTGTGCCTTTTCATTGTATTATCCATCAGGAGGCTTTATGTGCCAAGGCAGGATTCACCGACTTAAACGACTTAATGTCAGTTGTTACAAAAATAGTTAATTTAATAGCTGCTCGCCCCCTTCACAAGCGAGAATTTTCGGCACTTTTACTGGAGGTTGATTCCACCTACAGTGGACTGCTGATGTACAATAATGTAAGATGGCTGAGCCGAGGCAAAGTTCTTGAGCGCTTTGTGGAGTGCTTTGAAGAAATTAAGGTATTTCTTGATGATAAGGATCTGGGAAACTTTCCTCAGCTTAATGATGATAAGTGGGTCAACACCCTGATGTTTTTTACAGATCTCTCTGTTCATATTAATGAACTGAACTTAAAGTTACAAGGTTTTGGCAAAAGTATTGACGTTATGTTTGGATACATAAAAGCTTTTGAAAGTAAAGTTAAAATTTTCAAGCGAGATGTAGAAACTAAAACTTATAAGTATTTCCCTCGAGTAACAAAGTATTTTGAGAAGGCCAGTGCAGCTGTACAAAATGAAATGGAACTCTTGCATATGAAGTACCAGCATGTTTTAGACTCGTTACTTGACCAGTTTAGTGATAGATTTAGTCAATTTAGAAGTATAGAACAGACCATGAAAAGAATTAAGTATTCTGATGTAGTAGTCTACAGTAGTTTGGAATTAAATGGTTTCCAATGGATGCAAATTGATGATTTGGAGATGCAACTTGCAGAATTTCAAGACAGTATCTGGGCTCAGGTGTTTGTCGACTTGAGGTCAAAGCTTGAGAATCTGGAAAGGTGTCGCTTGGAGAATCAAGAGGAGTGCCACTACGAACAGGAAATTTGGAGTGCCTGGAACCGACTACAAGACACTTTTAGCACCCTGAAAAATATAGCAATGGCTTTACTCACAATTTTTCCCTCTACATACTTTTGTGAGGCCTTATTCTCAGCATTAAATAATATCAAAACCAACAAAAGAAACAGATTGACAGATGAAGTTAGTAGCGCTTGCTTGGGCCTGAAGTGTACAAAATACCAACCTTCAATTGAAGATTTAGCCAATGAAATTCAGCAACAAAAAAGTCATTAATAGGCAGGTTAGTTAAAGAATTCCCCCTCCCCCTCACTTATCTTAGTTCATGGCACCCCACACAAGCTAAATAATATCAAGACCAACAAAAGAAACCGACTGACAGATGAACAAAGAAGTCACTAAGCAGGTAAGTTAAATATTTAGATTTTGGTTTATTAAATACATTTATGTTATTTATAAATATCGCGAAATAATGTTTTTTCCTCAAAGTGACACACTACCCGAGTTATGCTCAGTTTTTTGGCGCAGTTTGACGCACCAAGCTCAAAAGGTTGTCCATCACTGAGCTGGGGATGTGCCTGCCCTCAAGGATCTCACCACCCTGAGAGCTAAGCAATCAGGCATCTTTGTGATGCATTCCATGCTCCCTCTTGGCAATTGCCACCAAGAAAAGACAAATGGATGGGTTAAGATTTTACATGGGTATTATATAGCTGCAAAGCTTCTCTCTGAAATGAAGACAACAAATAGTCAAATCACATCCTTGCTATTGAAAATACTCATTGTGTTCACTAGGATTTTATCTTTATTCCTGAGATCAAAACCCCTAGCACTTCTCCCAAATTATTGATAATAGGAGATTACATCTTCTTAAAACAACACACATGTAGTCCAGCCGTGCATTATAAATTTATGGTTGGGAAATACAGGGTTTGAAAAGTCAAGTACTCCCTAAGAGCCATGGTGGCAACAATTTATGAATTTATATGTTGGTACAAATTAAAGTAATTACTTAGACTGGCTCAGGGAAGCCA
The DNA here is from genome assembly GCF_027574615.1 of Eptesicus fuscus. Classification (NCBI taxonomy): domain Eukaryota; kingdom Metazoa; phylum Chordata; class Mammalia; order Chiroptera; family Vespertilionidae; genus Eptesicus; species Eptesicus fuscus. The sequence continues at coordinate 31,549,809 of NC_072487.1, forward strand.
CACATAATCCCCACTCTTAAAAGAAGTTATAGTTTGCAATTTCGTCTTGAAAGCCCTGGTTAGACTGGTACATCTTATCAATAATTTTGAAAACTATATTCCACTGAGAAAGTATAAAAGAAAGCTGCCATTCAATGTCTTTATGCGTTGCATCTTTTCAGAGTAGGCAAACATAAAAAAGTCAGCAGGTGGAGCTCCCATTCCCTCGGCAGGCCTGACAGAAGTCCTCTTGAAAGAACTTTCAATTACAGACTGTCTCTCCAGCAGCCTGTTCTAAGCTCCCTATAGACAGGATCCAAATAATACATGAAAACGCAAGACTGTGGAACATTACAGTGTGCTGTTGTAGGCCAGGCAAGAGAAGAGAGAAAGAAGAGCCAGAAACCTTTTATTAATTTTTTTTTTTTTTTGCTACATTTCTTTTCAATTAACAAAGAAGGTGCCATCCTTCCAGAGTGAGACCTGTCAGGATGTGCTGATTCATTTGTTCCCTGGTTCACTCTGCAACAGCTCTCGCTCCTGCCTGTGCTCAGTCGCCCTTTCACAATGTGGCACTTCTTTACCACTGGTTCAGCATTGGATCCCACACGAGCAATGGCATGCCAACAGGATAATGACAACAGTATGGACCGTAAAACACCTGAGACTCGCTTCTAAAAATTTTTTGTTTTTTTAAATAAATTAGCAAATTATTTAAATATATCTCTGCTCGGCACTAAGATTATAACTTCTCTAAATTTTTCATAAGAGTGTGCAATGTCCACTTTGCAACCTGTGATTACAATAAAAATTCCCTTTTAATTCACTACATTTGTTATGCACATAATTCCTTCAGTGTGAAACCTACTGGTTCAGTTTCTGTTTCTAAAGGAGGAGTGAGAAACTGGGTGATCAAATCTGTTTCTTGTAAGGACTTAGTGCGTGGCATCGTGGGAGGACAGATGGCATGTGAAACCTTTGTGGGGAACATGGCCTCTGTTAAATAGGCTGCGAATGTGTAAGGTTGCACATGTCTCCTCCGAGTGCCCTCCAGTCACTCAGGCATCTGCGGAAGAATGAACAGTAGCCCGTTCACTTTCATAACGAAAACTAATGTGAGCGACCTCAGGAAAGTCATGGAGCAGCAGGTACACAGGGCCTGTGGCCCTGTGGTCAAATGCACAGACCAGAGCTAATGGCTTTCACTCCATGGGAGCACAGGGCTTGGGCAGCTCTGGACGTTTGGAATTTATCAGACCGTGCTGTAGGAAACCACAAACAACTGAAATCTCAGGGGCCGCAAGTGTAAAAGCAGGAAGAACACAACGTTTCCAGTTTGGTGTTAAATTTGTTCTTTGTCTATCCCCCTCATGTCCGAGAGAGAAGGGAGAGGGTACTCTGCTCGTCCCAAGGTGTGCCCTCTTTTGAGGTCTTCCAACTCTTTGCGCACTCTGAGTATTTCATGGCTCTTCTCTTGGTGCACACTGAGGAGGAGCTAAATTTTGCTCTGCAGTACACATCCAAGGCAGCATGCTAATGAGAATTATTATTAAGCGATGTAGAGTTGGCACCAGGCTCCTGCAATCTGCTCTGAGGCAGAAGCAGGAAGGGCAGAGGCAGAGTTAGAAAAGCAGCTTTGCCGAATGCTCCTCTGGACCTGATTAGTTTTGGTCACTTTCAACCCCAAGCAAAGCCAAGGGTAAGTGTAAGCTTTCACAGGCTATGCCATACTGTTTTCCACTGTAATGTATCTGGCCTCCGCTTAAAACGTCTTCTAGATTTTACTGTTATTGTAAAAGCAACCTTCTCTTCAAGAGATATAAAAGCAAGAGTTTCTGTAAATTAAATAACCAGGGTACCAGAGAGATCAACTTATTGTTCATTTGGGGAATTTCTTTCATTTTAATACCCCTTCCAAACAGGCCCATCTCACTCTCAGAATAGGAATTATATCTCAGAACCTTTCCTGGCCTTATTTTTGGAGTACGCTGTGACATCCTGGTCAGATGGGAGGGGCTGGGCCACCAATCAATATCAAGCAGAGGGCCCTGAAATTAGAGCTGTTATGTATTACTTCAAGTATTTTGTGAAGATGGAGCATGACACAGATGACTCGGGAATTAATCCACAAGAACAAAATAAAAGGTCACATTTTCAGATTTGTACTGATTTATTATTAAAGACACTTTATCAGACAGGCTTGTTTTTTTTCTTGTTGTTGTTTTACTGGAACATGCTGATATGAGGGTGATCTTAATATTAAGAGGCAGCAGTTGTCCCTATTTCTCCTGAGTACTAGACCCATAGGTCCACATGGCCAATGACCATTTGGATGTGCCTTAGGCACCTCAAATGCAGTAAGTTCCAAATATATTCACCATCCACTGTAGCTGCACCAAAGGGTCTCCTTTTCCTTTTTCTAGATTCTCTATCAGTTAAGTGACTTGGAAGTCAATCTTGGCTTCTCAGTTTCCCTAAACTTTCAGTAATGACCAAATCCTAATGCATACTTCCTCCTCGTCGTCCCTACTGCAACTGCCTTTGCTTAGGGGAATTCCTCATTCCTGGTCTAGACCATAGTGACGGACTCTGGTTTCATACAACTAACCACCCTCCCACTGTCATTAGAGTGATCTTTTCAGGCCATAGCCCTGATAGTTTTTTTTTCCTTTCTTGAAGCTTGCTACTGGTACCCTGTTACCCCATGTGTGTGGCATCAAGCATCTTTGTGATTTGATACCAACCTGTCCAACGCATTCCTTGCCATACCCACCCTAGTGTGAACTTCATACTGGAATTTCTACACAGAGGTCAGACTCACAAAATCTGGCTTTTTCTTATATATGTGTCTGCATTCCAGTTCTTTCTCTGTCCCAGCTACGTACTCCTCTTTTGGTCAGCCTGCCACCCTCATCTCTAAAAATTCACTCAACCTTTATTTCCTGTATAAAGCCTTTTCAAGTCCTTATGGCCCCTTTGGCCCCAGCTAACGCCTTCTCTTTCTCTTGCCTTTGGGCTGCCAACTCAGCACTTCCCCAACAGGGTCTTTGAGGCTGCTCAGGCTTCTTTTCTTATGCTGTGACGAACTTCAGAGTGTGTTGTATGGAGATAATCAGGAATAAAGCAGAAGTAGGAAGAAGTGGCTAATAGGGAGGAAACTCCAAAAGTAAGGGCCTGGAGTTATCAGTAATTTATGGAAGGTGTAGATAGAAAGATGATATTCTGGGCTTCCTAATCATACTTTTAAAGATTTGATCCTCTGCTGAGCTTTGTAGAGCAAGTTATAGGTAAATACAATCCAGTCGGCTACATTTCGTGGTAGTGTTTCTCATGGTAATTCCACTGGGCACCTTCTGAAAATTCTGATTCCTGAGCCAAACCCCAGACTGAGTCAGAAATATGAATAACAATAATAATATTAGTTCTTCATAATGGATATATTTCAGAAATCAGCCTTCTGAAAAACTCTCTAGAAAACTCCAATGCACATCCAAGTGTGTCTATCATTTTCAGATAGAATCCACTTACTAGAAAATAAGTCTGGATTATAAAACAGATAATGTAGAGTGTGATTATTTTTAAAAAGTATTTTAATTGCATTTGAATTATATTCTTTTTATGTGCTTTTGTGTTACCAATCAAAAATTTATAAATTTATAAGTGATCACAATCTGTGAACCAATTCAACAACATTCATTAATTGCATACTGTGTTATGTAGTAGGTACTGTGGTAGAGGAATTAACTAATATGAGAACTCTTTGCAGAATGGTGAGGTCATGGCTGACTTGAAAATATAATTTGGTACAGTGATGGTTTCCTACAACTTCTGTTCTCCTAATAGTTCTTGATAACAAAAGCCTATATTTTGAAAGGCTCCTCAAATTGGCATGGTGTGTATTTACTACTTAATCTTGTTCCAAGACAAGGTAAATTAAAATTTTAAATTATTAGAATGAATCTTAATATTCTTTGCATTGGGCAATACTGGTTTTAAATGCAAATAAGAGCAATTGAACTTGTATGCAGAATCACTGAAATGACAATTTGTATTTTGTAGCTCATATTTGCATATATATTTTGTTCTTACTAGAATAACCACTGCCACCACTATTGTTTTTATTTCATCTTTTTTCTGTGCACATTCTACTAACAGTTTCTACTTCAAGTTATTGAAGAGTAAGGAAAGACTAATTGACACCATTTTTAGCATATTAGCTAACACTGGGATGTGGCATGAGTAAGATAGGATGTGGTACTGGGTAGTTCATGTTTCTTAGAATGCTTTTGCCTTCTTTCTGCATTTGAAGCAAGTTCTAGTTCAAACAGAAAGCCTGGCCTTTTGGGGCTGTCAGAGCCTCTGCTTTCTCAGATATAGATGTAAGAAGCTCACCTTGTACTTGCTTTGAATTTCAGTGAATTCCAATGTATGGTTCCAGAGGAGTTCTGTGCTCCTGGGGCATCCTAAACGCTAGACTTGAAAGGGGTGGCAGAAAGGTGGCACACATGCTTATTGCCATCTTGAGCATATCTCCTCTGCTCATGCTGCATTGTCACTTTACTTATCAAACACAAGTTCAAAGAAAAAATTAGGACTGCATCCATGAACCAGTCATATAGGGCAATGAGGAAGATGTGAAGTCTCTGGAATTTTCTCTGACTCAGTCATTCTTTTATACAGCCTATGGGAAAGCGCTTCCAGATTTAAGCCTCATGAGGAAAATGTTCCTGCTGTATGCTTTCTACCCCAGACTTCTCTTTGTTCGGACCTCTATGCGGCACCCTCTCTAAGGTCTCCAGCAACTCTGTTCCTCCTCTGGGGGAATTCTGGGAAAAATGTGTTCCATTCTTTGCCAGGACTGTGGAATCTCTTTTCTATTCATTCAAGCAAAAGTGTGGGAATGTTAAAAGGGTGAACAAACACTCATCCTATAAGCGAGGATGAAAATGACCGTAGAAACTCCGATTTCAGGTTAGTTCCCTCATCATAGTGAACTGCAAATACTTTTCCTAATAGATCACCTAAGAAAGGTTAGCACATCGACAAGGCAGACACCCTATTATTTTCTAAGACACCATGTAGTCATATTTAAGAGATGAACTTCTATTTAGTGGCTTTGGGCTTACCCCTGGTAAAGAACAAAATTCATCCTACTCAGTGTTAAGATCTAATTGGTTTTATTAAGCAACTCATAAATCAGGCAGCATCCCATCTAGCAACTAGAAGGGTACTCCCCAGGGGTTGTACAAAATGAACGGTTTTATAGGAAGAAGAGTGGGGCAAGGGAGTTACTAACAAAAGAGGGGATTCTTTTTAGACAAGGATATCTTCTGTTGGGGGGAAGGAAATGGCAAGGGTTTTTTGTTTTGAGTTTGTTTTTTTGTGTGTGTTTTTTTTAATCATGAAGAGTGCCTCTTCTTTCTATGGGTGATGGAGAGAGAAAAAAAGAATAATTGACATCATTTTTAGCATCTTTACTCTTCAAGTGCTTGTGCTTGACCAGAAAATTCCAGACTGGTTAAGATTATATTCCTAGGAAATGTTGAAACAGTGATTAGGTCAGGGGTTAAATTTAGGTTTGATATGTTGGGCTCTAGCACTAGTGACATCATTTCAGGTCTGTGGTTTTCTCTTTAACACTCCCTTTTGAATAATAGACTCTTATTATTTTGTTCAGGAGCGTTAGATACTTCTTAATCCTGTCTTTTTTTAGTAGAAAAATCCTACTGGCTGAAATGGCTCTTTGCAGTGAAAAGGCAAAGCTCATGCTTGGTCCTTCCTTCTCAGACTTCCAAGCCTTTCTTTACATCTGGCCAATAGATCCTGAAAGGCAGACACATTTCCCTTCTGACTGGGCATCTAATAGTCAACTAATTCATGCTGCCATTATTTAATAATAACTAAATGAATCCCATTTACAGAATTTGCATCTTAATAGGAGACTTTTATAAGTAAAAAAAAAAAAAAAAAAGGAGAATGAGGAAAATTAGAAGATGGAAAAGGAGGAGAAGATTTGGTTTTCATACCGAGAATTTTGTATGTATCAGAGTGTATAAAGGCAACAGGTCATTCTGCTAGTTCTTAAGTTTGTGTTATATGGGGAAACACTTAACCTTATGAAAATAGAAAGAAAATTAAACAGAGGGTGGCATAATCCAGGGTAATAGTGAGGGCTTTGCTAAACCCCTTTCATAAACATTGTGTTTCCATGAAATAAAACAGCTTCACAACTATTTTACAATTGTGTTTCCATGAAATAAAACAGCTTACAATTGTGTTTCCATGAAATAAAACAGCTTCACAACTATTTTGGCTCAGTTGAATAAGATAAAAAAGCTTGAATTTAATAAATATCCTAGCACCACACAAACAAAGATGTAGTGGTAGTGCGGTTGGGAAGGTAGAAAATTATAGGATAAACTATAGATTGCTTCCTTCAGATTGTTTTAAATGTTACAGACAAAAGCCATAAGTAGAATTAAAGAAGTCTAGAATGAGATGTTAGGAAAACTCTGATGTGTTTTCAATCTAACCCTTAAATAACACCTCTAATGACTCTTCATCACCCACAGGGAGAAAAAGTCTCTGAAGGCCTCCTGCACACCTCTCCTGCCCTGTCTTTTCCCATTCCCTGCTTCACAGTTTTTTATCCAATAACACAAATTGCTTTTAAAATCCCCTCACACTAGGCTGTACTTCATGCCTTTGACCACACGGTGTTTTCTATTTGAATATGTTCCTTTTTTTCGAAACCTCCCTTTGCCGGGCTAATGCCTATTCATCCTTCCATATTCAGCTCAAATACCATCCATCACTTAAAAGAATACATTTGTTTATCTGACTTACAGATCCCTTGTAGGTAATTCTAAAATGCCCCATTTACCTCTCCGTCATTGTAATTAAGCCTTCTAAAAATTCCTTTGTGCTGCATGTCAGCCTGTGTCACTTTACTGTGAACTCCTTGAAAGCCAGGGCCAAGTCTAATATTTTTAAAAAATTCCTAGCACCATGATGGGCAATCAGAAATGTTCGTTAAATGAATAAATGAATGATTCATGGAGTCTGATGACCTGAGGAAAAAATTGTGATTTGCAGATGCAACATGGCTTTCCTATGACCTTGTGACTAGCTTGACACTCATAGCCAGCATTCCCGATTTCTTTTCTCCACAAACTACAGCTTAGAAGTCCCTAATAGTAGGAAAATGGTTACTAATCAGGTTTTAAAAAAAAAGAAATCCAAAGAAAAAATACTTAGACTGAAATCACTAAGGCATGTAGGTCTGTTTTTACAAAACGTGTCTTGCTGAATTTAGATGCTACTCTACCTCTTCAAGGATAAAATCAAACTTGATGCTCAAATTTATACTTGGTAAATTTATTTCTAAGATTAAAGATATAAACAAGCTCATTAAGGAGTGTCAAAACATGTCAAACATCAAATAGCTGTTACATAACAACATTTTGAAGTCTAGGTTATTATATACAGATTGCATTTTAAAAAATCTGATGTTCTAAAAATTAAGGGAAAATTAGCATTTAGGTTTTTCCAAACTTCAAACATTTTGCAAGTGTTCAGAGCCATTTGAGAATTCTAAAACCTGGCTAAAGATAGGATACATAATAATATTGTTAGTTCCACTCAAAATTATTATTGTCATTTCAGCAAAGGGGAAAACCAGATGGTAAAAGGTTTGGATTCTTTTTCTTCATAATTGTTTAAAAGCTGTGTTTCATTAACATGAAAAACTAATTTTCTGAAAATAAAATATTTCCCTGCTTCATCCAATCTTGAAATGTTTTTCATTACTCCTTGTTAATTGATTCCCCTCCTACCAAACAAAGGTACTTTAATTTTCATTCATCCATAGTTTCCTTACCTGAAGCCATGTGTTTTCAGAAGTAATTCCACTCCCTTGTCAATGATTGGCTTGGGAATGGGAGCTAACACAGGACACTAGCCTGTGAGGTCAAGGGGAATTGGTCGGGACTTTCTGGAAACTGTTTCCTTACATGGGAAGAGGTTATGCATAGGTAAATCTGGGATTGCCGTTTCATGAAGGCAGAAAAAGGAGACTGACAGAGCCAAAAGGACGACTTCTGGGACTGAGAGCTGGCACTGCCAGATTAAGCCAACCCTGAAGTCTGCCCTACTTACGGACTTCCAGTTGTGTTAGTCAATACATTAAATCATTATTTAAATCACTTGAGTTTCTATAGCTAGCAGTGGAAATAATTCTAATTAATATACAACAAAATTAGTGATCCCATTTAAATCACTAGAATACCTGGTATAAACCTTAAAGAAAATGGTTTACCTTAAAGTAATTCAGCTTCTCTATATTTTTTTGTTGTTGTTCATGGGCTAATTGGGGTTTAGAGGAGCATCAATTATTTTGAAACTTAAGATTCTCCATCACTTTACCTCTCACATTTTAATAGATGCTCTCAAAAATTCTGAGATTTTTACCTCCTGTCTTTAGGATCATGATTTCACTCGCCAATTGTATGTTAAGCCTACACAGATCAAATTGTGTAGCCCTGATGAGATCCTCAGAGCATTCAATGGATCATCCAAGCGCCTCATTAAATTCTGTGTATTCTTAGAATACACAGAATTTAATGAGAAAGTCCCCTAAAGTTTACCTTGAAATCTTGGGGTTACTCCATTCAAGTGTTTTCTGGGCTCTATTAGTCCTAAAAACATTCAAAGGATCCAATGTTGGTGAGTTAATGAAGTAATGAAGGAATTCACAGAATAAGAAAAAATCCTATATAATAAAAGGCTAATATGCAACTCCACCCAACAGCAGAACTACCAGTCGCTATGATGCACACTGCGGTGGCCAACCACTGATGGGGCCCTGCCCTGATTGCCCCCCACCCCACCCCAGGCTCAGGCATTGAGCGTCTGCCTCTCCCCCTGCCCCCACCCACTGCTTGGTCTCCGAGGGGCTGAGGCCGCTCCAGTGAGCAAGCTATGACAACATCTACAGCACCCTAGACCAGATGCCCGCAAGATCATCCTGGCCAAGTTCACCCACAGCAAGTGCTCCACCCTCATCGTGACTGACCTGGCAGCCTGGGGACTGGACATCCTGCTACTGGACATCTCATCAACTTCAGCTTTCTGGCCAAGGGCAAGCGCTTCCTGCACTGTGTGGGTCCTGTGGCCCGGGCTGGCCGAAGTGGCACAGCCTACTCCTTGGTGGCCCCAGATGAGGTCCCTCACCTGCTGGACCTGCACCTGTTCCTAGGCCATGTTCTCACCCTCACCTGCCCCCATGAGGAGCTCTCAGGTGCAGTAGGCATGGAGGGCGTGCTGGATGACGAGGACTACGGCCTGCAGAACACCCTGGAAGTGTCGCTGGAGCTGCAGGGCCTGGGCCTTGTGGCCCACAACGCCCCAGCAGCAGTACGTTTGCTTGCAGCTGGCGCCCTCACCAGAGTCAATCAAATGGGCCAAGGAGCTGGACCTCGCGGGGCTGGGCCTGCATTCCCTCTTCAGCTCGAGCTTCAAGGAGGAGGAGCTGTAGCAGCTGAGGCTGGTGGACAGCATCAAGAAGTACCGCTCGCGGGAGACCATCTTTGAGATCAATGCCGCCAGCCAGGACCTGAGCAGCCAAGTGATGCGGGCCAAGCAGCAGAAGGACTGCAAGGCCATCGCCAGCTTCCAGCAGGGCTGGCAGAAGTGGCAGGAGGGCCTGGCTGGCCCAGCCCCGAGCTGCCCAGCACAGCAGGTGGAGCAGCCTGGGAAAGAGGAGGAGGAAGAGGAGGCAGTGGGGGAGAGTGTGGAGGATGTCTTCACAGAGGTCGTGGGCTGGAAACGGCAGCAGCCAGGACCTGAGCAGGGAGCCAAGAGGTGGAAGGAGGAGGCCCAGCCGCTGGACCAGGATTTTTATGTCCCCTACCAGCCCAAGGACTTCAACAGTGAATGGGGCCTGAGCATTGGTGGGGAAAGGGAAGCCTTTGAGCATCAGGTGGCTGGCACTGTCCTGGACCTGATGGGGGACGAGGCCAAGAACCTGACCAGGGGCTGGCAGCCGCTCAACTGGGACGGGAAGAAGAAGCGGTTTGTGGGACAGGACAGAAAAATAAGAAGATCAAGGCAGAAAGTGGTCGCTACATTAACAACAACTACAAGCGGGATCTCTACCACAAGTGGAAGCAGAAACAGAAAATCGCCATACACTCAACACCTGAGCCCCAGCGGGCCGCCAGCAGTCGGCCCTGTTGGCGGCACTGTTTTGGCCGGATCTGGTCAGGGCATGTGCAGGAGACAACCAATTGATGTGTCTTTCTGACATTCATGTTTCTCTCTCTATCTCTCGCCTTCCCTTCTACTCTAAAAAACAATGAAAAATGTCCTCAGGTGAGGATTAACAACAACAACAAAAAAAATGCATACATACACACATATACAAAAATACATAAATATTAGGGGCCCCCACAGGTGCACGAGTTTCATGCACCAGGCCTCTAGTATAAATATAATGGTATACTTATTGTCAGGTGAAGAAAAGTTATTATTTGGTCCTATTCTTTTTATTAAAAGACTAGAAGCCTGGTTCATGAAATTCATGCACTCAAAGGGAGTCCCTCAGCCCGGCCTGTGCCCTCTCGCAGTCTGGGAGACCTTGGGGGATGTCCGACTGACAGCTTAGGCCTGCTCCCCACGAGCAGCCCTAAGCCGGCAGTAGGACATCCTTAGCGCTGCCGTGGAGGCAGGAGAGGCTTCCGCCAATGCAGATGCACTCGCCAGCCATAAGCCTGGCTTCTAGCTGAGAGGCACTCCCCCTGTGGGAGCACATTGACCACCAGGGGGCAGTGCCTGCATTGAGCATCTGCCCCCTGGTGATCAGTGCATGTCATAGCAACCGGTTGTTCCTTTGGTCGATTTGCATATTAGCCTTTTATTATATAGGATATTTTCACCAGGAAGTAGACAAAACACATCACTTTTGATCAAAGCAATTTTGAAATATTGGAGGAGTCTAGTATTATTACCTTCATGCTGAGATTTTTATGTAACTACAATAATAATTATAATAATAACTAAAATTTATTTATTATATGCTATTAATCAAGAACTATATTCAACTCTTTTGCTTTCATAATAACCCATGTGAAATAGGTTCTAGTATTTTATTCAGTTTACAGATGAGAAACTGAGGCTTAGTGAGATTGAATAATTTTCCTCCAAGATCTCTAGGACCCATATTCTTAACATCTATTCTAAATAGTCAATTTTTATTCTAAATAGTCTATTCTAAATAGCTGATCTGTATTCTAAATAGTCTATAGAGTAAATAAGGTGACTGATTTTCAAAAAAAACAGTGATGTCTTTAATTGCCTTAATAGTAGTAGTCTGATCAGAAGTTTTACTTTATGCCAAAAAGATTACATCTCAGGCATATTGCCAAATAATCCTATTTCAAAAAGGATAATAACAAATAAGAATTCAAACAGGGAAGAATGATAAGTATAGTAGAAGTCTGGAAAACATCTCATATGGATTAAGCAAGTCATTTAGCCAGGTTGACCATCAAGTTTTTAAAATGTTCTATTATAATAGAGATAGTACACAATATACATTGTGTAAAAATGAAAAATACAAAGAAAAAAAAAGTCACATCCCACCTTTCAGTAATTGACACTGTTAATACCTTAGTGCATATTTTTGAAATATGTTTTTATATCCCTTAAGTTTCTCCTAATCTAGTAAAGACCCCCTTTTTGTGACTATTGAAGACAAAAGATCAAGTGAACTCCAGAATATCCTACCTTTTTGCATTTGCTTAGTTGCATCCTCCATTAAAGGTTTGATAGATTGAAGTGAAATACCGTGGATAGAATATTATGACTAAAGGCCCAGTTCACAGGCCAGGGTCCCTCAGCCAGGCCTGTGCCCTCTCGCAGTCCGGGAGCCCTCAGGGGATGTCCGACTGACAGCTTAGGCCTGCTCCCCAGAGCACTGCCACCACCACCACTGCCCTCACCAGCCATGAGCCCAGCTCAGGGCTTCAGGCTGAGCAGTGCTCCCCCTGTGGGAGCGCAGTGAGCACCAGGGGGCAGCTCCTGCGTTGAGTGTCTGCCCCCTGGTGGTTAGTGCGCATCATAGCGACCGGTCATTCCGCCGTTCGGTCAATTTGCGTATTAGCCTTTTATTATATGTATTTTGTGCCTGTTGTATCACATTAGAAGACACAGAACTTTTCATTTACCATTAATTTGCTAAAGCTGACCATCACTGGAGTAATGGCTGTCTAAACCCTATGTTGTGCAATTTTGTTTAACCTCTTATGATTGGAAAGTATTCTGTGTGGTATTATTTTGGACCAAATGAATGCTCATATTCCCATTCATCATTTACCTAAGGATTTTAGATTTGATAAACCTTGTCTGAATTGATAAGTTAGCAAGAGTTCATGAAATGATGTTTCCCTAATTCTGTCTTTCCTCTAACATTTATTAACTGGAATTTAAAATAGAACTTTCCTTCATCAACTGGTCTGGCCTCAGTTTCCTTCTTATATGATTACTAGAGGCCCGATGCACAACATTTGTGTAAGAGTAGGCCTTCCTTCCCTGGCTGCCGGCACCGGCTTCCCTCTGGCATCTGGGATCTGGGCTTCCCTCCCACCGGCCACTGGACATATTATTATAGATGAAGTTGCCTGGATCATGTCTATAAATTGCTAAGTCCAGCAATACAAAGGAATATACAAAATTATTGGACATGTTTACAATGCCTGAAACAAAAAAAGCACATAGTTGTTTACATAGCTAAATAGGGTCCTCTGGAAAAGGAAGTACATCTATTATGCACTGTTCTGAATGTAAGTTTGTAAAGGCCAATGTTACCTCACTTCTGGGCATAACTTTCTTGTAATTGAAGATGCCCATTAACAGGTTTTCCTCACAGAGTAATAAGGGAATATTTGTGTCTGGATATATCCAGAGGCTGGGCCTACCATGGTTGGTAGTCTTGAAGTCCATCCTCTTCAGTTGGAATCTATAATAATAAAAGCATAATATGCTAATTAGACCAGACGTCTTTCCAGACGACCTTCTGGACGAAGCCAGGGCTGTGTGGGAAGCCCGGGTCCCGGGTGCCAGAGGGAAGCTGGCGCTGGCAGCTGGGGGAAGGAAGGCCTACTGTTGCACGAATTTCATGCATCAGGCCTCCAGTCATAGAATAATAAGAAAACATAAAGACCCTCAGCAGAATAGAAAACCTAACTGAAACAATGCCTAATCGTGTACTAACACTCCAGAAACCATATGAATAAATCAACAAAGTCCTAGTAAAACTCAGTAATATGACCAAATCTCAAGAGTTACAAACTGAGTGGAAATTCTTCATTCTGGGAGTGGTAAAATAGCACTTGGGGGAAATGGTGAAATGAGGAAGTAAACATATGTATGACTGTCTATGAAGGAACTGAAGATTTGAGGACCACTTATTGAATTGTGGACCTTAGCTTATTCCCTCCAACCAAGAACTGTTTACATCCCCCAATTAAGTGGATTGAATCCTGGAATAGCATATTTAACAAAATATTAGAAGAATTGTAACAAAGACTGCACATCACCACCCTATCTATTACTGCTCTTTTCTTGCTTCCCACTTCCTTCCTTTCTTTCTTTATGCACATCCCTATTCCTTTAGATTGCAAAAAAGTAATCAGTCCTAAAACTAAAAACTAAAGCACTCTCAGATGGGATAGGAAGATGAGCCACATGTTAAGTACAGTATAGCAGAGCAAATAGAATGTCTGTCCTGAAAATCATGCAGTCATACACCACAGCCACAGCCACCAACATCTTTAGTAACAACACATACCTCTAGATCTGAACACATGTTCTAAGTTCAAATAGTGATAATAATGACAAATTGAACGTGAACAAAGTGACTTTCTCTTGTAAATTATCAAATAAGCAAAAACTTATGAGCTCAATTGCAAAATTATATGTGATGAAGAATGAAAACAAGTCAGCATACATCTCTAGTATCTCCTGCTATTTTTCATGGGGGTATACCTGAAGTTTGGTGGTCATTGTGGCCCAAAATGAAATAAAATCTGCCAGGCTTGCTGCCACAGACATATTGGTTGTTGTATTTTATATTACTTGACCTGGGTAGAAGGCACATTATTTTTAGTAGGAAAATCTGTGTTGTGCCAGAGCATATGCTTCCACGTTGTAGCTCTTACTGTGTTACTGAGCCTCCTTAAATTTTCAGTACAGTAGTAGGTCTCTCATGGTCTACCACACTTGCTAAAGAGAGAAAAGAAGACTCTATAAGGGAACATATCTCAGTGGACCAAGAAAAAGACTAGTTATAATTACTAGCAGTAGGTTAATTGTAACATCCTACCTAATAAAAGAGTAATATGCAAATTGACCCTAACTCCGCTACACCCATAAAGCACGCCCACCAGCCACGCCCACCAATCAGGAGCGAATATGCAAATAAACCCAACCAAGATGGCTACAGCCACAGAGAGCAGGAGAGAGGCTTGGGTTTCCCCGGTAACAAAGGAAGCCAAGCTTTCTGCCTGCCTTTGCCGGCCTAAGCCTCCACTCAAGGCTACAAAGTTTCAATTATAGAAGGTAAACAAATCCAAACAGAAATGGCAGCAGCCACGGAGCTGGAAAGAGCAGGAGGCAAGGGTTGCCCCGGCAATGGAGGAAGCAAAGCTTCTGCAGCCCTGGCTGGCCTAGGCCTCCGCTCTAGGCTACAAAGTTTCAATTATAGAAGATACACAAACCCCAAAAGAAATGTCTGCCTGCCATGGAGCGAGCAGGAGGCTTGGCTCCGCTCCAGGCTACAAAGTTTCAATTGTAGAAGATACATAAATCCCAGATACCAGGGCCTCTGCTTGGGTCGCCAGGGGGCATGGCCGGCCTGCAAACCACCACAGGCCCTTCACCCAGGCCACCCCACACCCCAAGGGAACCCCCACCCTGATCCAGGATACCCTTCAGGGCAAAGCAGCTGGCCCCCACCCATGCACCAGGCCTCTATCCTATCTAATAAAAGAGTAATATGCAGATTGACCATCACTCCAACACACAAGATGGCTGCCCCCATGTGGTCAAAGATCCTGCCCCCATGTGGACACAAGATGGCCAGCAGGGGAGGGCAGTTTGGAGGGACCAGGCCTGCAAGGGAGGGCAGTTGGAGGCAATCAAGCCTGCAGGGGAGGGCAGTTAGGGGTGACCAGGCCAGCAGAGGAGGGAAGTTGGTGGTGACCGGGCCTGCAGGGAAGGGCAGTTGGGTGGGACCCAGGCCTACAGGGGAGAGTAGTTGGGGGGACCAGGCCTGCAGGAGAGGGCAGTTAGGGGTGACCAGGCCTAAAGGGGAGGGCAGTTAGGGGCAAACACGCTGGCAGGGGAGCAGTTAGGCATCAATCAGGCTGGCAGGGGAGTGGTTAGGGGGTGATCAGGCTGGCAGGCAGAAGCAGTTAGGGGCAATCAGGAAGGCAGGCAGGCGAGCAGTTTGGAGCCAGCAGTCCTGGATTGTGAGAGGGCAGTCTGACATCTCTCGAGGGGTCCCAGATTGGAGAGGGTGCAGGCTGGCCTGAGGGATCCTCCCCCCGTGCACGAATTTCGTGCACCGGGCCTCTAGTAATATATATCCTTTTACTTTTATATTTTCTACTTATTTTCTCCATATACCAAGCAGAGCTAGACAAGATCAGCCTCCCTGGTTGTCTTCTCTCTCATCCTCTTTCCAGGTAGCAATGTTGTTAGGGAGGAAGAGGCCCTCTCATTTCCCTCAGATGTATATTCGGGTTGTAGTTGATTGTCATTTGAATTCCACTTTCCTGTTGATCTTTATTGTTAGAGATGCATCATGAACCCTGAGAGAATGACTAGCAGGGAAGAATTTGAGCACTTAAAAATCATAGAAATAATGCCATCAAACTAACAACAAATCTTACCCTAATTCCTCTGTGCGTTTTTAATTCTCTCTCTTGGTTGAATATTTCTGTTTCTAGTAACAAGCTGTCATTTCAGAGTGCACTTTCTTAGTTGGTGTTACTTCATAATAAATACTTGTAAATTTGTATAATATATTGATACCCAACCTTTTTCATCAAAAAGCATGATATTGTGATGTGGAAGTTGGGTTAACTTCACAGATAGAGGGCATAGTCCTTTTCAAGAATGCCTTCACTTTACACACCAGCCACAAGTTGGGAGTATTCAAACCACCCTCACTTCTGAGGAGCTGGCTACCAAGGCAGGGCTTCTCACTAATTAGTTTCAATAATTCATTAGAATGATTCACAGGAAAAAGAAGGTCTAGATAAAAAGTGAGGAGTATGAGAGGCAGCAGTCTTTAGAAAGTAAGAGGCTACTGATTTTATTACTTTTGGAAAAAATAAAAAGTGAGTCCCAAAGCCATATTATCAGAAAAGTTATTCGGATCCACTCCTACATTCTAAATGTACAGAGAATCTAATTTCATTTAAAACAAGCAACAGCGAAGGATCACAATGGAATCCAATACAATTTTATTATAAGACAGAAAATGAGAATAATAGCTTCTGAAAGGCTGAAACATGAAGTGCAGAAAAGAGAGCTGCAAAGAGAAGGAACTTCAGAAACATGAATTTGCTTCCCTTGAATATTTGACCAAAGGCTAAGCTGTGAAAGCACAAGTTAAGACTATAAAGCTAAGAAATGTTACGAGTTGAGTGAAGATATCAGAGCTTGCTCAGGCTAGGAGATGTTAGGGTTCCACCGAACCAGAATAGAGAGACCTCAGCGAACCCCAGGCATTCAGTTGACACCCAAAAGGCCAAATCTAATAAGCAGGCCATTTCAGTCTTAGTATAGAACTTCCATATTGAGTTTATAAACAATCCTTTAAATGATGAAGCTTATCCACAAGTAAATTAATTACCTACATAACAAATTTCAACCCTCTAAACAAAAGAAAACAAAATTGTCCAGCATTCAATAAAAAATTACTAGACATGTATAGAAGCAGGAAAAGATGGCCTACAACCAAGAGGGAAATGAATTAATAATAAAAACACATATATGACAGAGATGATGTATTAGCAAACTGATGTGTTAAGACAGATATCTTCAATGATAGAAAACAAAGCATAAACATAACAAAAGGAATTAATAGGAAATCTCAATACATAAATGAAAAGTATTTAGAAAAAAACAAATGGAGATTTTAGAACAGAAAAATAGATGAAATTTTAAAAATTTACTCGATGGGCTCTAATATAGATTAGAAACCAAAGAAGAAAATATCAATGGACTTGATGCAAATTAACAGAAATTATCTAATGTGAATATCAGTTAGAAAGATAATTGATATAAAATGAATAGAGCCTCAGTGACTTGTAACACTGGCATATGGTCTACTGTATAAGAAAATAAAACCCTGATAGAGATCTACACTTGAATAATCAACTGAATCTTAAAAAATTCCAAAGCCATTCAATGGCAAAAAAATAATGCTCTTTTCAACTAATAGTGCTAAAACAACTGGATATCTGTATGGAAAAAAATTAAACTTGATCCATACCTCATCTCTTTTTGATACAAAAAGTCAAAGTGGATAATTAACCTAAATATAAATTCTAAAACTCCTGGCAGAAAACAGGAAACAAGCCATTTTAACCTTGGGGTAGGCAATTATTTATTTATTTTTTTGACAGGACAGAAAAAGAAACACCAATGATTAAATAAAAACAAGTAAGTTGGACTTCATCAAAATAGAAAGCTTCTGTTCAAAAAAGACACTTTTGTTATTAAAGAAATAACATATAAGTCACACTTCTGACAAAAGACCTATCCAGAATATGTAAGGAATTCTTCTAACTCAAGAATAAAAGAACCGCCGAGGCCGGTTTGGCTCAGTGGATGGAGTGTCGGTCTGCGGACTGGAAGGTCCCGGGTTCGATTCCGGTCAGGGGCATGTGCATTAGTTGCAGGCACATCCCCTGGTGGGGGCTGTGCAGGAGGCAGCTGGTCGATGTTTCTCTCTCATCGATGTTTCTGGCTCTCTATCCCTCTCCCTTCCTCTCTGTGAAAAATCAATAAAATATATTTAAAAAAAAAAAAAAAAAGAATAAAAGAACCCAATTTTTTATAGATAAAGATTTTAAAAACTTTCTTAATAAACAAAAGACAAATAGGCACTCTGAATGTAATATATGTTAATGTCCAATAAAGGATGAAAGTTTTCAAAATCATTAAATCATCAAATACCCAGATTAAAATCACAATGAGGTACTACCACATATTTACTAGAATAGCTAAAATGATATATAATAACTGTCTCAAATATTGGTGGGGATGTAATTCCCAGATCTCTCATATTTTGTTAATACAAGTATAAAATAGGACAATCATTTAAAAATTACTCTGGCAGTTTCTTATAAAGTTGCATGCACAGGTACAGTATGAAACAACAATTCCACATTTTATTATTTATTCAAGAGTAATGGAAACATGTATATACAAAAAGTCATGTCAGAATGTTCATAACATTTTTTTCATAATTAAATATCTTTCAACAGAAAAAATTGATAAAATATTAGTGTTATATTTACTCAATGGAATACAGTTCAGCAATGAAAAGGAATGAACTACTTTTATATGCAACAACACAGATGAACCTCAAAAAATATGCTAAAATGAAAAAAGTCAGACTCAAATGAATACAAATATTAAGATATCATTTATATGAAGTTCTAGGACATAACATTAAATTGTAGTGAAAGAATTCAGAGTATAAATTACATTTGATGCAGGAAGGGTGAAAGTTGACTGGGGAGTTACATGAAGGAACATTTTGGGGTGATAGCAATATTCTGTATCGAGTAATGTGTGGGTCACATGTATGTCAAAATTTATGCTTAAAATGTATGCATTTCACTCTATGAAAATTAAGATGCAGCTAAAAAGGGAAAAATACATAAATACCAGCAAATCTAATCTAGCACATTATAAAAGGGATAATAATGACCAAATGAGGCTTATTTGGTTTATTTTGCATATGGAAGATTGGTTTATAATTCCAATTTATCAATGGCTTTCTACATTAACAGAAAAGATAAAAAGGTATCTGATCATCTAGATCAGAGATTGTCAAACTTCTTAAAGATCCAAGCTGTTAATATTTTAACCTTGAAAGACTAATGTATCTCTGTTGCAACTACTCAGCTCGCTCATTGTAGTGCAAAAGAAGTTATAGATAATATATAAATGAATGGCATAGCTGTGTTCCAACAAAATTTATTACAAAAAGAGGCTATCAGCCCATGAACCATAGTTTGCTTACCCCTGATCTAGATAATGTTTTACATGACTTAAAAAATCTCAGCAACCTGAGAATAGAAGTAACTCTAATATGATTTTAAAATTCAACAAAAGACTTTAATATGATACTCATGAAATATTGAAAACTTTTCCTGTGAAATTGGGAACATGACAGGTTGTCTGCCTGCTATAGATTAAAATTAAAATGTCAAAAAATAAATTAAAATTTTTTAGAAGGAAAAGGGAGGAAGTCCTATGATTTTAATCTCAAATGATAAGAAGATCATGTTTTGGATTTATATTACTTGAGGAAATGGGAATAAAAGGACAGAGATTAGCATTAAGAGACCTGAGATGCTATAATTTCATATAAAATTTAACATTTACAAACTGAAAAAGGAGGGAAAAATCAATAAGGAGCAGTAACTACCTGTTAATACATTGGAAACAGGAATCTTGAGACAGAAAGAAATTACCTTTAGCTTAATATTGTACAAATATATTTTAATTAAAGTCAATTCTAATTTTTCAATCTTTTTTAAATATATTTTTATTGATTTCAGAGAGGAAGGAAGAGGGAGAGAGAGAGAAAAACATCAGTGATGAGAGAGAATCACTGATTGACTGCCTCCTGCACGCCCCACAGTGGGGATGGAGCCCACAACCTGGGCATATGTCCTGACTGGGAATTGAACCGTGACCTCCAGGTTCATAGGTTGATGCTCAACCACTGAACTACACCGGCTGGACTAATTTTTCAATCTTATTTGACCACATAATGCTGTGGTCAAATAAGCTTGAGAAACATCCCACTGAATTCTATTCCAAGGAGAAAATTTTGGAGAAATCTGAACTAAAGACTCTATTCATAAGCAAGGCAGGCACTTTGCATTTTATGGAATTACCGAAGTTAGCAATCTTCTAGAACCCAATTGATAATTCTAATCTCTCCTCTCAGCCAGGTATGGTTCTTGGGACCTATGGCAAATTCAATAGTTGGGCTACTCAGCACTTCTGCTTTAAAGGTGGAAAAGCAAAATACTTTCTATCCTAGGACTGTTGCAGCTAGTGCTTGCCATGTGACTTGATTTTTACCAGTGACACTAAAGCAAAAGTCAATAGGGAAAGTTTTTGCATTCCTAATAAAAGCCTCCTTTTTGCTATCTTGGTGGAATAACCCCCCCCCCCCCACCACACACACACACACACACACACACACACACACTCCCACATGCAACTGGACAAGGCATGACTTGTTCTTGTTCTCTTTGTATGACTATGCTTTCACAGCATTTCTAGTTAGGTGTCAAGAGGGGATGAAAAGAAATGTGTATGTCTAACCTGACATGTTTAACTGGAGTCCTAAACATAGTCCATGAATTCCAACATTTTAAGTAAGCATATTAAAACATGCTTGAGAATGAAAAACACCAAGTTTAGGGTCATGCTTATCATGTGAGGAGAGGAGAAGGGAACTTGGATTGGTAAGGGGTTTATGGGAGCTTCAAAACCAACTATAGTTATGTTTTGTAATTTGAAATTAAAAGAAAGGCAAAATGTTAATTTTGATGTAGCTTGGAGTTAGATACCAGAGTGTTTTTTGCATTAGACTATAATTTTAAACATATTAAAATATTTCAAAATTAAAATGGTTACCCTCAGAATGAATTGTTTAAAATGCATAAATAGGTACTGAGAATAGGGGCCTTGAAATTCCATCTATTTATGTATGGCAAGACATTGAAAAGCAGGAAGAAGATAGGTGGAATATAAAAGAACAATCAAAACAAGATTATGGTGTAGATGTTCCATTTACTTAACTAAGGGCTAGAAGATGATATCAGTCACCACAGTAGAATATGCTCAGTACCTCAGTCACTCAATCACTCACACATACGCATTCATGCATGCATGCATATTATGCATGAATATATATATATACTAGAGGCCAGGTGCACAAAAATTTGTGCACTCAGGGGGGTCCCTCAGCCTGACCTGCGTCCTCTTGCAGTCCGGGAACCCTCAGGGGATGTCCAACTGATGGGAGGTGACTGGCAGGCCAATCAGGGGACGGCACAGGCAGCAAGCAGCCGGCCCTGCCCCACCTCTGCGGGAGGTGACCCTGGCAGTCCAATCTGGGGATGGTGAGCAGCATGCCCCACCCCAAATCACCCCACTGCCATCTCTGGTGGCCTCCCTCTGTGGGAAGCGGCCGGGCAGGTGATCAAGGGATGGCGCCGGCCCCCATTGCCCCACCACTGGTCACCGCCCCCTCCCTACCCCATCGCTATCCCCTCCCTCTGCCCACTGGCACACTCCTTGGCTAGCCTGGTGCCACCTGCTTGCCAGCCCTGCCCCCCCGCTGACCGGTCATTCCACCGTTCAGTCGATCTGCATATTACACTTTTATTATATAGGATTACACTTTGATTGGTTGAAGAGCTGACTGGTCGACAGGACACTTAGCATATTAGTCTTTTATTACATAGGATTTGTGATTAGACTAGGTATATATATTTTCTCTCATTAAATTCTGTGTGCTTAATTCTTTTCAAACAAATTATTTTTCTTGTCTAATACTTTATAATTTTTCCAGTTTATTTTAGATATGGATACCTAACCTAGATAAACCCGATATCAATATTCAGGAACTCAGAGAGGTCAGAACAGGTAAGCAGCCTCCTTAAAAAATGTCATCTTATTAAGGTTGATTTCTTTCTGTGTGATATTGTTACAGAAGTGTATGTCAGTGATCTATATTTAAAACCAAAAGTTAAATTTATACTTTTTTTTTTTTTAATTTATACATTTTTTAATGTTTGATTAAATCTGGTATAGATCTGCACATTAACAACAACAAAAGTGAAAATCACTGTTTTATTTGGAAACCTCCTAAAGAAGCTATTATACTCAGCTATACCTTGAACTATTCTAAAACTAAACTTGATGCTCAGTTTATATATAGTACTATATCTAGAATAGCTTTTCTTTTTGATAGCACATAATGTGAAGATCTGATAGCACAACTGATTCAATAATTATCCATTCAGCCACATAAATATTTGTATAGGAAATTGAATTGCCACAATTATCCAGTTTGGGGATTCATGATGAAATATTGAATAGGTTTTATTTTTTTAACATGTCTAGATAGTAAATAGATTTACTAGAAGAGGCATAATAGTTGGAATCAGAACTAGTTTCCAGCCCTGACTATGCCATTTTCTAGATGTGTGATTTGGGTCAACTATATAACTTCTTTGAGCCTCAATCTCTTTATCTATAAAGTGGGGACATTTGATTACATCTTATAAAATTGGTTTAAGTAATCTATGTAGAACATAATCAATACCTTAGTTCCTTTCTTGTTTTCATAAAATTCATCTCAAAAATCACTTCCATTGATTAAGATGCTGAAAATCCATGACCAATTAGTATCCAAAGCAGCAAGGAATACTCGTCTTTTATTTTAGTTGTTTTAAGCAATTGATTCATGTTTTCAAATTGCTCAGACAAAACCAATGTGTCAGTTATAGCAGGGCTCTCAATCTACTTGCAAGATCTCCAGGCAAATTCAGCTGATTAACTGTTTTACTTATGCCTTCCTACTAATAATGACCCTTACAAAAAGAGAATGGAAGCAAATATTAAAAAATGAAGGGTTCAGTATAGGGATGGATGGGAAAAGGGTGTTGATACAAATGTAATTGCAGTAATTTTAAACTTGCCCCAAATCAAAAGACCCTGTGTATATATTTCTGTTTTAACTGCTTTACATGTTCTTAGGGAAGTTGTGTGGTTCTAAATCCATATCCACCCAAAATATTGACCCAAAAACATA
The DNA here is from genome assembly GCF_027574615.1 of Eptesicus fuscus. NCBI lineage: Eukaryota > Metazoa > Chordata > Mammalia > Chiroptera > Vespertilionidae > Eptesicus > Eptesicus fuscus. The sequence goes on from NC_072487.1 coordinate 31,572,928, forward strand.
TTCATTACTACATTAGATGATTAGGGCTTTTAAGAAAGATCCCACTGAATAATGTACTATCTTGTACCACAGACTACTAGAAGGGGAAAGAAAAACAAAAAACATGTTATATACTTATTTGTATGAGTGGGGGAAAGAGAGAAGATACAGCTATGTCATGATCTGCCTTTGATTTTTCTGTTTGATAAAAAGAAATAATTTTCTCTTGACCAAATGAATACAGTGATGACCTATGAGATTTCGTGGCCTTCTTGGAGAATCAAAATCAGTTTTTCTCTAAAGGTTGGGTGGGTGCACTTTCCTTGGGGATTTGACCCTAGTGTCCATGGTGGCCTTTCCATATTTCAAAAACTATGGCCATCATCATTTGTGTGCTACCGCTCCTCGGAGAATCGCCAAGTGTCAGGGAAATCAGCTGCTGGGGGAAACTGTGGAAAGCAGAAGAGAAGCTGAGGTTCACTGAGACATTGCAGCTGTATTATATGAGCAAATCAATAAGTGACAACTACACTGGCACCAATCTACAGGAATTTTTTTTCTTGAAAATGTCTTAAAAATTGAACAATAAAGATTGTGTACCTCCTTTCATTTAGAAACATGTACTACCAGTAAGTCAGACTCTTCCCTGAAAAGTTGACCTCTGCTTCCTAGCCTCAGTGAAAAACACAGCTGGAAATAATGATTTTCAGAATAGAAAACCCAGAATGGTGATTCCCCAGAACCAATCTGCTGTGCTGACTGGACAACAATCACCTTGGGAGCTTGTTAAAAAGACATATTCCTGGTCCTGGCTGGGTAGCTCACAGTTGGTTAGAGCATTGTCTTGATACACCAAAGTTGTAGGTTCAATCCCCAGTCAGGGCACATATAAGAATCAACCAATTAATGCATAAATAAGTGGAATAATAAGTCAATGTTTCTCTCTCTCCCTTACTTTCTCTCTCTAAACAAACAAATAAACAACAACAACAAAATATATTCCCAGACTCTGGTCCACAGATTTTGTTTTCATAGGTCTATGAGAGGGCCCAGGAAGATGTTTTCTTAAAAAAAAAAAAAAAAAAAAAAAGGCTTTCCATGTAGACTACACAACTTAATGGTGGGTGCATCCATATAATAATATACAAATGCATATGTAAAGAAGAGTGAGGAACTTGTTTATGTATGGATATGGGCCAATCTTCAGGATCAAGTGAAAAATGCAAGGCTCTATCATTTACTACCAATTTAGCAAAGAAGGATGAACATATTGCTTATATAGACATTAAATTTGTCTAGAAGGTTACACAAAAGTCTGATAATATTGGTTTTGCCTCTGTACAAAACAACTAGGTGGTTGACAGATAGGAGTGGGAGACAGATTTTTCCACAGCATAACCTTCTATACCTTTGAAATTTGATCCAAGTAAAAATATCTTGTATTCAGAAATGACCAGAAAATATTATTTTTATCATACTCATGACAAAACATGACTTATAAATAACTGTTCATGTAACTCTGATATTCAGCCTGAATTTTAACCACTGGCCAAGAATTATATAATATGCAACATATTAATGTGATAATATGTAAATATTATAGGTAGCATATACTAGTATAACATATCCATGTCTCTAAGAAATTAAGACATGGATATGTTATACTATTCTCCTTATGTGAAGATAGAGCACCACACCAGCAAGTAGGAACAGGGCAGTTGCATTATTATGAATGATACATTTCTGGAAACTTCACTTATCTTTAATCTGTATAGTTCAAGACTAAGTTTCACTAGATCTGACAAAAGACAATGGATCTAATTTGCAACCTCCTAATGAAAATAGCAAAAACACAGTTTACAATTTATTCAGCCAGCTTTGAATTATATAATTCTTGATCGTTTTTATAATTGAAAGTGTTAACGAGAAAAACATTCAAACCCGAAAGGAATTTTTGTGAGTTTATTTGAGCCAAACTGTGGACAATTGCCAGGAAGCAGAATCTCAATGTGTTGAGATAGTGTTCTGGAGAATGGCGGTTTTCTTCTTGTTTTATACATTACAATCCATGGGTGACAGATTAGGGAGGCCAGAGAAAGCAAAGGGGGTGGGGGAACCTCTGGGAATGGATAAAAAGTAAAATGATAGACACATGCTTCCTTTACACCGTTCGGTATAAGATAGTTAGCAGTTAATAATTAACGTGATAATAATAATTGTGAAGGAATTTGTGGTTTGCCCAGGGTGCCAGGGCTGTGCCCTGAGGGGTCTGGAAAAAAGGAAAGTTACAAATTACCCTGAGATTCCACAGGTATGTTATTTTAGATGGAAAAAAACAATAGGCTTAATAAAGATAGAAGTTGATCTTTGTCAGGGAAGATACTGGCCTAGGACATGACTATCCACTAAAAAGGCTTTTTAATTAAAGGATTTAATTTCAGACCATCCTTGTGGTTACTTTAGGTCCCTTGAGTTTATAAGGCCGCCATGCAGGCCTTTCCTGAGTTAGTCAGGTTAGCAAAAGAAATAGGAATTATTTCAAAATATATGCAGAGAGATTTTTTTAATGTTTTATACCACACCACTTCAAATTAGTGAAGCTCAAAATCACATTAAATGCAGCCACATTGTTCTTGAACTACATTTGATTAACCTCCTCATAAAAATAATCTTCACAGAAAATACATTTTGATATGGTTCATTTGGTTTTTATTTAGAGTTGATCAAGAAACACCCACTTGAAAAACACTTCTGCATTTTCTGTGAAACTGTTAGACACTGTGACCGCTGGTATCCTTGATGCCACTTATAAAAATCACAATTTCCAAATTAAAATGTTTATTACCAGAAAATATTTTAAAGAACTATATGGTCTTTTTTTTTTTTTTTTTTTTTTTTGGTATGGTCCTCTTAGTAGTTGAGAATTTCCTCCAAGAATCTGGAAGTTGAATTTGATGTTCAATCATAGTATATGGCAAATTTCCTAAAAAATGTGGGATGATTTAGTGTTGAGAGAAGAAAAAGGAAAATCAAGGATCACCAGTTTATATAATTTATGTAGCATAAATTTTAAACAACAATTTACTGGATAACAATTTTTACAATTTCTGATTTTAATTAAAATTGGGTCTCTGGGCAAGGTAAAGCAATTGAGTGGATAATAATGAGGTTCCTTTCTTAGAGGATCTTAGGAATAAACAGCCAATGAGAAAAGTCCCGTTTTTGAAGTAGTGATTCTTGAGTGGGTTGGCTCATGACTGCATGCTTTAAATGGCTAGACAAGAATAGTGAAGAAAATGTCCTAAGAGCTGAGTGTCAGTCTCAAAAAGAAACTAATGTTTGACTCATTCTAACCATATGGATGACGCCTTGGGAACCAACCAAATTATTTTGACTTTCCCTAGTCTTTCTCTTGGTTAGGATCTTGCACAGACCCATCTAAGACAAATGACTAATCAGTATCTGGCAGAATATTCAGACTGTAAGGGAAATCTGTTTAGACAAGGGTGGACAAATAACGTGGCTTAGAATAAATAACTGCTGAATGTAAAATGGTACAGCCACTTTGGAAAACAATCTCACAGTTCCTCAAAAGGTTAAGTATAGAGTGACTATGTGACCCATCCATTCCACTCCTAGGTGTAGTTTCCTATTTTTCCATCTCACCTGATATTTCAATTAGTCCCATGGATGAATTAGGGAAGAGAGATAAATTGTTTTCTATTCTTAATTCAAGGCTCATCTGGAATAGACAGTAATTATATTGGACCTTGTTTGTCTCTATTTCCTTCTGCTTTATACCTATATCTCTATTTTTGTAGGCATAGTATGCATTCAACTTTTTACTAAAATAATGAGTTTATCTGATTAAAAATAACATATCTACTGTTGATTATTAAAAATATAGGAAAAAATATGAGCCTAGTATCCAGATACTCAATGTTAATATTTTACTGCTTAATCCTTCTTTGAAGGATGAATTTACATATATTGATATATATTCATTTTATTTTATAAAAGTGGGAGCATACACTTCATAATTGTCCTAACCTAATTTCCCCAATTCCATGAAATAATCTACTACAATATCATTCTCATTACTAGAAGATGTTATCTTACATGGACATGCCATGTGCTTTTTGAACTGTATATGAGAAACAGAGTCTAAGAAAAAGATTTGTGTTGTGTGCAGTAGTTTTATTGGTGAGTGCCCATGGGATAAACCCTTATATGAGCAAGTAAAGGAAATAGGGTTGGGTGAAACTACAGTGAAGTTGCAATAAAGACCCTAGGGAGCTCTGGGAAGGGATGGCCCTTCAGAGTTGTCACTCCTTGAAGCAAAGGGTCTGAATCTTTGAAACCCCTTATTATCCAGTAATTGAATGGGGACTCTCCCCTTGAATAGGTCTGAACTGGGGCAAGGCAGCTCTTTTCAGAGGAGGGCAATTCACGTATAGAAATTTAGCTGAGAGCCATTGGTTATCAATGCTGCCAGCAACTGATGAAATGAATTAAGTCCTGAAGGGGAAATCTGGGAGAAATAAAATAGTATTTGCTAAAGTCTATCTCTTGTTCCACTTGAATTTACTTAAATATTTATTAAGTTTTCACTGTATCTTTCTTCTATTTATTCTAGGTTCCATTCACTCTTGGCTAACATCTTTGCTGGTCTAGGTCAGTGGTCGGCACACCGCGGCTCGCGAGCCACATGCGGCTCTTTGGCCCCTTGAGTGTTCTAACGCCACTTCTTCAAAATAGACTCGCCCAGGCCGAAAACCGGCTTCTGTGCATGGGCCACGAAGTTTCAATCACACTGTATGTGCGTGCCCACACGTGGTATTTTGTGGAAGAGCCACACTCAAGGGGCCAAAGAGCCTCATGTGGCTCACGAGCCACGGTTTGCCGACCACTGGTCTAGGTGATCTAGGTGGCTTGCATGGTGGGATGTCCCTTATCGGTCTGAGCCTCTGACTTTCTTAGGCCATTGCTGTTGTATTTATACTATTTTTGTCAAAAATGGGTAAGAGATTCCACAGGGGATTGCATGGGTACCAAGCATATTCTTCCCTGCCCTCATGGTTAAGTAGTAGTCCTGTTTACCTGATTATCAGCCAAGCACCTGTGCTAAGGTAGTGACTCCTTTCTTGTTACTGCTATCTTTGCTTTCTTCTTGTCATGACAACCCTAAAGTGAAAGTAGTAGTAAAGTTTAATGGGACACTTGCTGTGTCTTTTGATGAAACATTTCCCCTCTGAGAAGCAGAACATCTGGACCCACGTTGTCTAGAGTTGTAGAAATGGGAAGCACATCTATACTAATAAAAGCATAATATGCTAATTAGACCAAATGACTTTCTGGGCGTCATTCCGGACGTCCTTCCAGACAAAGCTGTGGTGGTGGAGGCAGAGGTGGTTAAGGGCGATCAGTCTGGCAGGCAGAGGAGTTAGGGGCAATCAGGCAGGCAGGTAGAGAAAGTTAGGGGCATCAGGCCAACAGGCAGGGGAACAGTTAGGAGCCAGCGGTCCCTGATTGAGAGAGGGATGTCCGACTGCCAGTTTAGGCTCTATTCCTGTGGGATCGGGCCTAAACCAGCAGTCGGATATCTCCTGAGGGGTCCCTGATTGGAGAGGATGCAGGCCAGGCTGAGGGACCGCCCCCCCCCCCCCGAGTTTTGTGCACTGGGCCTCTAGTATTCTATAAGTTGGTGACTTGGAAGAATGGTAAGCAGGGATACTCCTACTGCCTTCTGTTGGGTCCTAGACCCAAACATTCTACCTACGGGAAACTTAGCATCACACAACAGCTATTTAATTATTTAGGTGTAATGAGGTCATGGAAAATAAACCCCCTATTCTTATAGAAATGGGGAGCACATCTATACTAATAGAAACATAATAACAAGCTGGTGCCTCAGTTACACTTACAAAAGACTATTCTATCACTATCAGACTGGCAACTGGGTTGTGTAGTATGTGATCAAAACAGTGGATCTCATGGTTATGTGTTCACTGCCATATGTCCTTTTGATTTGGGTTGTTTTCCTGAGCAGGATGCAAGGGTGATTTCTTTCCTGGGTCCCTATCCAGATGGATTTGAAGAATGAAGCCAGGGACAAAAGGTGGTAGATGAAAAGTGTGGATATTTATTGGAAGCAAATACAAACTCCCACATAGGGATGAGGTCCCAATGGGGTACCCACAAAGTCCCTTTTTCTAAGGTTTATAAATGCTGTAGTTCTTTGTCTCTTCATGCTCCCTTCTAATTGGACCCCTTCTTCACTTTATGATCCTATGCTCTTCTAATTGGTCACTCTTTTTGCAGAATATCAGCTTCAAAGCCCAAAACCCATGTGGTGCCCCCCCCATTTTCTCTCCCCCATATTTTGTAACATTTCTCTATCTCCTGTGAAAATCTGTATTCCTCTTTCTGCCATTTGTCGGCATTTCTCTATCCTCTGTGCAAGTTTGTTTCATTTTTCCCCATACTCTAGATTTTTCCTTATCTTCTGTAATGTATGTCTCTCCCCTTATCCTGTGGCACCTTTTTTATTCTCTGTAAATCTATGCCTTCTGGTGGCTCCAAGCCCTCACCTATGCATTCCTCACCTATTGACCCTCTTTATTCTTAAAACTCCCTAAACCCGCCTATTTTATTCTAAAATTCCTCTCACTTCGTTTTCAAATGGGTGTCTTAGTTCCAATTCAGTGTATCCAAAACTCTGTAAGCCCTTGACTAGTGGTGCTGGCTGAGGTCCTGTGGATGGCACAGGCCAACCTGGAATATGTGCTGATTCCACCGAAGTTCAAATACTGTCCTTGTTGAGTGGTCAGTCTGTCACCAAATAGCTGGTTGATATTCTTGAGGATTAAGCCATATCAGGATTTAGCATTTGTCTCTGTGCTGGGAAATAGGATATTTGGCAGTGGCAGTAGCTAGATTAGCCTTGGTGAGTGGGAGCTATGTGTTGCATAGTCTTCATCCTTGCTACTGTGACTTCTCTGTTTATGTAACCATTATGCCAATACTGAGGTGGCTGGTGACAGAAACTAGCTGATAGTAGCTGGCCATGCCATTCTGTATTTTTGGGTGTTTAGTACCTCCTTTATGAAGAAGGATGAAGGAGGGAAGGAGGCTGTCTAGAAGACATTAATATGTAATACAAAGATCTTCATAGTTGGGCTCATTCACATACATCCTCCCCAGATGCCCTTGTTGCCAAACTCCTGATTTTCCTTTTTCCATGTCCCTGAACAATCGGTGAAATTATTTTCCTCTGCTCATGAATGGTATATGTTGTTACTTTGGTCCACTCCTCTTTCCACTATAGTTAGATGATCAGAGGCAATGCCTGAAGCTCTTCCCACTGTGATGATTTCCCTTCACAGCTTTCTTTCAGAGACACTGTGAGTGAGGTTATAGTGCAACAGCAGTACATTTTTAGCTTGCACTTCATATCAGTATGATCCATCTGTGAACCATCTATTGGGCTGTTTTCTCCTCAGTGTGCTAATCATCAGGGACCCCTCATATGGCCATAAAGGTACCAAGCAGTTTAATTGTGCCCTCCATCCTGCTTATGCTTGATTCTGGATTCACCACTTTCATTTTATGATGGATCACTGCTGAGTCCACCTGACTCTATGACTTGACAATTCCCAGATAAGGACTCGCTGAGAGCCATTAGCTGCCAATATTCCAGCAGCTGGAGGAATAAATGCCTCAGCTCATTCCTGGAAAAAGTAACTTAAGTTCTCTGATGATGAGAATTTCAGGTGTTTATGAAAATTAAAAAGATATAAACCAAAAATGGAGAACCAAGAAGATGATAAGAAATGAAACGAGAGGCCAGGCTGGCGTGGCTCAGTGGTTGAGTGTCGAACTATGAACCAGGAGGTCACGGTTTGATTTCTGGTCAGGGCATATGCCATGGTTGTGGGCTTGATCCCCAGAGTGGGGTGTGCAGGATGTAGCTGATCAATGATTCTCTCTCATCATTGGTGTTTCTATCTCTCCCTCTCTCAAATCAATAAAAATATATTTTAAAAAAAGAAATGAAACAAGGAGACTTAGGTTATAGCCTTAGCTTTACTGTTATCTTTGAATTTTATATTTAACAAACCATTTCACTTCTCAAAGCCTTAATTGCCTTATCTACATTATGACAGTTGGATGAGATCAGTTTTTCCAATCTAGAGTCTACTGAGAAAGTAATAAAATTTCAAGAGCTATTTCCAGTATTTTATAAAGTCTAATGAAAATAATTTGTCTGTCCTTAATAAGGTTTCAGAGGGATCAGGTGAGGGACACTGCACTGACAATTTAGGCAAGTGAGAGCTACATCAGATAAATACTGTAGAATAAAAGAATTTTAGAACATCATTGTATGCTAAGTATTTTCAGGGTCATCCTGTCCAACTCACAAACAGATGTACAAATCCCCTCATTATAATTGTAAACCTTCCTTTGAACTCTTTCCATATCATGAGTAGGCCTGTCCAGTTTCAGAGGGCTCTAATAATTACATTGTCTCGTCACTTTCTCCTGTTAGTAGTGGCTCTCTTTCTTTCATCACCTCACATTCTCTTCTCAATTTATTCCAATTGAGTTTCATTACTACCAAATTCAATGTGTTCTACTTTGTTGTTATCTTACCTCATTTCTGAGCAGCATTTGACACAATGGATCATTCCTTTCTTCTTGAAATGATTTCCTCTCTTGCCTTCCTGGTTAGCATATCCCCTGCCTTTTCTCCTAACTCACTGGTTGATCCTTTTCAGTCTTGTATTCTGGCTTCTCCTCTTCCTCTATCGGATAGAGTCTATCCAATCTCTAAATTGGCTCAGTAACTTGGCCCTATTCTCTTAGGTCAGTGGTTGGCAAACTCATTAGTCAACAGAGCCAAATATCAACAGTACAACGATTGAAATTTCTTTTGAGAGCCAAATTTTTTAAACTTAAACTTCTTCTAACACCACTTCTTCAAAATAGACTCGTCCAGGCCGTGGTATTTTGTGGAAGAGCCACACTCAAGGGGCCAAAGAGCCGCATGTGGCTCGCGAGACGCAGTTTGCCGACCGCGGTCTTAGGTGATAGCACTTACTCTCCTGGCTTTAGGTAGTCTAGTCTTTCAAATAATATCTTCCATTTGTCACCTGTCTCTGAAACTAAGATAAAATATCTAATGTCATACTTAACAACTCTTTTTGGATGACTAATAGGCATCTACAACTTAATTTGTCCCTAAGAGAACTTTTTGTTTTTACACCTGAACCCATTCCTTCCCCAAGCTCTCAAATATCAGAAAACTAGAGGCCCGGTGCACGAAATTTGTGCCTGGGATGGGGGGGTGTCCCTCAGCCCAGCATGTACCCTCTCCAATCTGGGACCCCTCAAGGGATGTCCGACTGCCTCTTTAGGCCCGATCCCGATCCAGGACTGCTGGCTCCCAACTGCTCGCCTGCCTGCCTTCCTGATTGCCCCTAACTGCTTCTGCCTGCCAGCCTGATCACCCCCTAACTACTCCCCTGCCAGCCTGATTGATGTCTAACTGCTCCCCTGCCAGCCTGTTTGCCCCTAACTGCTGTCCCCTGCAGGCCTGGTCACCCCTAACTTACATCCCCTGCAGGCCTGGTTCCCCCCAACTGCTCTCCACTGCAGGCCTGGGTCCCCCCCAACTGCTCTTCCCTGCAGGCCTGGTCACCCCCAACTTCCCTCATCTGCCAGCCTGGTCCCTCCCAACTGCCCTCCCCTGCTGGCCATCTTGTGGTGGCCACCTTGTGTCCACATGGGGGCAGGATCTTTGACCACATGGGGGCAGCCATCTTGTGTGTTGCAGTGATGGTCAATCTGCATATTACTCTTTTATTAGATAGGATAGAGGCCTGTGCACAGGTCGGGGCCAGCTGGTTTGCCCTGAAGGGTATCCCAAATCAGGGTAGGGGTTCCCTTGGGGTGTGGGGTGGCCTGAGCAAGGGGCCTGTGGTGGTTTGCAGGCCGGCCACACCCCCTGCTGATGCAAGTGGATGCCCTGGTATCTGGGGTTTATGTATCTTCTATAATTGAAACTTTGTAGCCTGGAGTGGAGCCAAGCCTTCTGCTTGCTCCGTGGCAGCAGCCATTTCTGTTGGGTTTATGTATCTTCTATAATTGAAACTTTGTAGCCTTAACTGGAGGCCTGGGCTGGCCAGGGTATGCGGAAAGCTTGGCTTCCTCCATTGCCAGGGGCAATCCCAGCCTCCCTTTCTTTCCAGCTCCGTGGCTGCCGCCATTTCTGTTTGGATTTGTTTACCTTCTATAATTGAAACTTTGTAGCCTTGAGTGGAGGCCTAGGCTGGCAAGGGTAGGTGGAAAGCTTGGCTTCTTCCATTGCCTGGGAAACCCAAGCCTCCCTCCTGCTCTCTGTAGCTATAGCCATCTTGGTTGGGGTTAATTTGCATACTCACTCTGATTGGCTGGTGGGTGTGGCTTGTGGGTGTGTCGGAGTGATGGTTAATTTGCATATTACTCTTTTATTAGGTAGGATAGCACAATTTCTGCTAGATTTCTCAGTCAAAAACTTAGAATACATTTATAATTTAGCCTTTTTTTCTCTCTAATACACTCCCAAGTTCTATCACTTCTAACTCCAAAAGTGACCCAAAACTGACTGATTTTATGTCCATTACCACAATCTTTGTCTAAGGCTTCCCCATTTTTTGCCAGGACTATTACTATAACCTTCAATTGGTCTCCTTGATTGCACTCTTGGTTCTTTATTCTCCATGTAAGAGCAAATGACTCACTGATTGTTTTTTTTAGATTTGTATTTATTTATTTTTAGAGAAAGGGTTGAAGAGAGAGAGAGAGAGAGAGAGAGAGAGAGAGAGAGAGAGAGAAACATGGATTTGTTGTTCCACTTATTTATGCATTCATTGCTTGATTCTTGTATATGCCCTGATGGGGGATTGAACCCACAACCTTGGTATATCAGGATGATGCTCCAACCAACTGAGCTAACCAGCCAGGATCAAGAGTGATTTATTTAATAAGCAGATTATCATATCAGTAAGGATTTACATGATTACAAGATGGGGAAGTTGCCTCAGTTACCATTTCCTCAATTAGATAGGGAGTGGTTGGCTCTGACCTTTCAGAGCTTCAAGGTTGACCAGACTTTTTCTATTAGTGAGATGATGGTTGGTTTTTGGCAATTGATGTTTGTTTTATGTCCAAGATACAATGCATTTGGTAAATATTCTATGATGCTTGAAAAATGTTTACTCTGCTCTTATTGGGTGGTGTGACAAGTTTATGTTGGTTAATTGTTCAGATATTCTATTTCCTTGCTGATTTTTTTCTCTTTTATTATTATTTTTTTAATTTAATAAATCTTTATTGTTCAGATTATTACAATTGTTCCTCTTTTTTCCCCCATAGCTGCCCTCCACCCGGTTCCCACCCCACCCTCTGCCCTTACCGCCTCCCCCCCCACTGTCCTCATCCATAGGTGTACGATTTTTGTCCAGTCTCTTCCCACACCCCCACACCCATTTCCCCCTGAGAATTCTCAGTCCACTCCCTTTCTATGCCCCTGATTCTGTTATATTCACCAGTTTATTCTGTTCATCAGATTTTTTTATTCACTTGCTTTTTAGATTCACTTGTTGATAGACATGTATTTGTTGTTCATAATTTTTATCTTTACCTTTTTCTTCTTCTTCCTCTTTTTAAAGAATAACTTTAAGCATCCTATCTAATAAAAGAGTCATATGCAGATTGACCATCACTCCAACACACAAGATGGCTGCCCCCGTGTGGTCAAAGATCCTGCCCCCATGTGGACACAAGATGGCCACCACAAGATGGCCAGCAGGGGAGGGCAGATGGGAGGGATCAGGCCTGCAGGTGAGAGTAGTTGAGAGGGACCCAGGCCTGCAGGGGAGGGCAGTTGAGAGGGACCCAGGCCTGCAAGGGAGGGCAGTTGAGAGGGACCAGGCCTGCAAGGGAGGGCAGTTGAGAGGGACCAGGCCTGCAGGGGAGGGCAGTTGGGAGGGACCAGGCCTGCAAGGGAGGGCAGTTGAGAGGGACCAGGCCTGCAAGGCAGGGCAGTTGAGAGGGACCAGGCCTGCAGGGGAGGGCAGTTGGGAGGGACCAGGCCTGCAAGGGAGGGCAGTTGAGAGGGACCAGGCCTGCAAGGGAGGGCAGTTGAGAGGTTCCAGGCCTACAAGGAAGGGCAGTTGACAGGGACCAGGCCTGTAAGGGAGGGCAGTTAGGGGTGACCAGGCCTGCAGGGGAGAGCAGTTAGGGGTGACCAGGCCGGCAGAGGAGGGAAGTTGGGGGCAAACAGGCTGGCAGGGGAGCAGTTAGGCATCAATCAGGCTGGCAGGAATCGGGCCTAAACGGGCAGTCGGACATCCCCCGAGGGGTCCCAGCTTGGAGAGGGTGCAGGCTGGGCTGAGGGACACCCCTCCCCTCCTCCATGCACGAATTTCGTGCACCGGGCCTCTAGTTTAATATAATACTGGTTTGGTGGTGATGAACTCCTTTAGCTTTTTCTTATCTGTGAAGCTCTTTATCTGACCTTCAATTCTGAATGATAGCGTTGCTGGATAGAGTAATCTTGGTTGTAGGTTCTTGCTATTCATCACTTTGAATATTTCTTGCCACTCCCGTCTCGCCTGCATAGTTTCTATTGAGAAATCAGCTGACAGTCATATGGGTGCTCCCTTGTAGGTTACTAACTGTTTTTCTCTTGCTGCTTTTAAGATTCTCTCTTTGTCTTTTGCTCTTGGCATTTTAATTATGATGTGTATTGGTGTGATCCTCTTTGGATTCCTTTTGTTCGGGGTTCTGTACTCTTCCTGGACTTGTAAGTCTGTTTCTTTCACCAGGTGGGGGAAGTTTTCGGTCATTATTTCTTCAAATAGGTTTTCAGTATCTTGCTCTGTCTCTTCCTTTGACACCCCCATAATTCTGATGTTGGTACGCTTGAAGATGTCCCAGAGGCTCCTTACACTGTCTTCATATTTTTGGATTCTGTTTTCTTTTTGCTTTTCCGGTTGAGTGTTTTTTGCTTCTTTGTATTTCAAATCTTTGACTTGATTCTTGTGATCCTCTAGTATGCTGTTAGATCTCTGTATAATATTTTTTATTTCAGTCAGTGTATGCTTAATTTCTCATTGGTCCTTTTTCATATCCTCGAGGGTCTCACTAAATTTATCGGCCTTTTCTAGAAAATTCTTGAAAAACCTTATAACCATGGTTTTGAACTCTATATCCAGTCGTTGCTTTCCTCCATTTCTTTCATTTGTGATCTGTTTCTTTGTCTCCGCATTTTCACTGCTTCCCTGAGTTGATAGAGTGGCTTTGTGTGTTAGGTGTTTTATAGGGCCCAGTGGCTCAGCCTCCCTAGTTACCTGAGGTGGACACTCTTGGTGAACCCCTTTGTGGGCTGTGTGCACAGTCTTTTTGTAGTTAAGCCTTGATTGTTGTTGGTATCACTGGGAGGAATTGACCTCCAGGCCAATTGTCTGTGAGGATCAGCTGTGTCTATGATGGGAGAACTTCTGTGCTGGAGACACCCTTATGAGATAAGACTTGCAAAAGCCTCTGTGCTCAGCTTGGATGGGGCAGAGTCTCAGGATGGAGCAGACAGCATTGGTTTCCCATCATCTCTGCTCTAATAGGTCCCTGTGTCTCAGTGTCCTGTGGTAATCGCTGCAAGCACCTCTGAGAGAAAGCCGCCCTCGAGTTCCGCCCGCTGCCAGACAGTCCAGTTTCTCTCTGAATGAGTCTAGGTCCCCAGAGTCTTGCCCAGAACTGGAGATCAGTGCAGTCGGGAGCTTTTGTCTCCCTACCGCTTGAGAAAGCCAGCCATATACTCAGTTGCCAGCCTTCTCCGTGCGCACGCCTCGGTACCTCTGCCTTCCGCAGTTCCTCTGAGTCTCAGTGTGCTTTTCTCTTTCCTTCTAGTTGTAGAATTTCCACTCAGCCAGCCTTCCTGTGGTTCTGGATGATATCTGTTTTGTCTTTTAGTTGGAGTTTTGAAATTGTTGTGCGAGGCAGCAGTTTAGGTGTTTACCTATGCCACCATCTTGGTTTCTCCTTCCTTGCTGATTTTGTCTATTAGTTTGGTGTTTATTTTTGTTAATCCTCACCCAACGTATTTTTATCATTGATTTTTTAATTTTTATTTTTTTGTTAGAGAGAGAGTGGAAGGGAGGTAGGGAAGGGGAGAAAGAGAGAGAAACATCAGTGTGAGAGAGACACATAAATTGACACATTGTTTCATTGCCTCCCACATGTGCCCCAACTGGGCTTGCTGAAAATCGAACCTGCAACCCAAGTACATGCCCTTGTCTAGGAATTGAACCTGCGACCCTTCAGGGTGCAGGCCAACCACTCTCACCATTGAGCATTTAAAAAAATAGTGTATCATAATTTTTTTGCTTCAGTAATGGTTATAATATCTGGCAGCTTTTTAAAATTTGTAATTTGTTGTGGTTTCTTTTCTCATTTCAAAGATATACTTTTGAATCTCATTTGGTGTGAGTAATTTGTATTTTTAAAATTATCTCATAAAATTTTGATCTAATTCTACTTTCTTCCTCCCCCCCCCCCCCCCTTTTTTAACTTTCTTCCCACTCTCAAACCCATATCTAATCTATCTGGAAATCCTGTTATTGCTACCTTATGATATCAAGTATTTCTGTTTCTCTCCATCTCCATTGCCACCACTGTTAATTACTTCTTCTCATTTGGACAATAACAATAGCCTGTCTTTCTCTGGTAGAAACATCTTAATTTAGTGTAACCAAATTTACTGCTTTTTCTATATGTTTTTAAGACTTTACTGACTTGCTTTCTCTATTCCAAGGTTTTAAAAAAGGTTTCTTAATTATTCTTATGATATTTTTGTCTTGTAACTTTTTACACTTATATCTTTAGCCATTGTAGGATACTTTTATATTTCTTCAAATAACTAACCAGGAATGCTAATGTCATTTAAGAGAAAAAATTCTTTTTCTCCTAAATCAATTGTCAACTTTATTTATTATGTTACTTTTATATTTTATTTTATGCCAATTATCTATGTCTATCATGCTAATGCATAGTATTTTCATTAAAGTATATTTATAGTACTTTTAAAATCTGATAAAGTAAATCCATTCTTGATATCAATTTTAAAATGGAAAGTTATTGCCAATTTTTTTTCATATAAATTTTAAACTTATTTTGACCAATTGGGAAAAAATTTTGTTGAGATTCTTTTTGGAACTGCAATAAACTTATATATTAATATAGGAATAACTGTCTCTCCAATTTTAGATCTTGTTTTATGTCTTTCAATAAAATATCATTTTCTTCATTTAGATCCAATTTCTGTCTTCTTAAATTCATTTTAGGAAATTTATCTTCTTTTATTGTACTTATAAATGTACTTATCAATTTCTAATTGCATATTAGTAGGAAAAAACTTATTAACTTTGTATCTGGCCCACCACATTACCTAATTCTCCTGTTAATGTAAAGAGATACTTAGCAGAATATCTTGTTTTGTTTTTTTTGTTTTTTTGTTTTTTTTAAATGAATCTTTATTGTTCAGATTACAATTGTTTCTCCTTTTTCCCCACATATCTCCCCACCACCCAGTTCCCACCCCCCTCTGCCCTTATCTCCCCCCCTCCCCCCCACTGTCCTTATCCATAGGTGTATGATTTTTGTCCAGTCTCTTCCCATACTCCCCACACAGACACCCCTTTCCCCCTGAGAATTATCAATCCACTCCCATTCTAGGCCTCTGATTCTATTAAGTTCACCAGTTTATTCTGTTCCTCAGATTTTTAATTCACTTGACTTTTAGATTCACTTGTTGATAGATATGTATTTGTTGTTCATAATTTTTATCTTTCTTCTTCTTCTTCCTCTTTTTAAAGAATACCTTTCAGCATTTCATATAATGCTGGTTTGGTGGTGATGAACTCCTTTAGCTTTTTCTTATCTGTGAAGCTCTTTATCTGCCCTTCAATTCTGAATGATAACTTTGCTGGGTAGAGTAGTCTTGGTTGTAGGTTCCTGCTATTCATCACTTTGAATATTTCTTGCCACTCCCGTCTGGCCTGCATGGTTTCTGTTGAGAAATTAGCTGATAATCGTATGGGAGCTCCCTTGTAGGTAACTAACTGTTTTTCTCTTGCTGCTTGTAAGATTCTCTCTTTGTCTTTTGCTCTTGGCATTTTAATTATGATGTGTCTTGGTGTGGTCCTCTTTGGATTCCTTTTGTTTGGGGTTCTGTGCGCTTCCTGGACTTGTAAGTCTATTTCTTTCATCAGGTGGGGGAAGTTTTCGTTCATTATTTCTTCAAATAGGTTTTCAGCATCTTGCTCTCTCTCTTCTTCTGGTACCCCCATAATTCTGATGTTGGTTCGCTTGAAGTTGTCCCAGAGGCTTCTTACACTATCTTCAACTTTCTGAATTCTCTTCTCTTCATGCTTCTCTGGAGGAGTGTCCTTGGCCTCTTTGTATTCCAAATCTTTGAGTTGATTCTTGCAATTCTCTAGTCTGCTTTTGGGTCTCTGTATAATATTTTTTATCTCAGTCAGTGTATGTTTAATTGCTAGTTGGTCCTCATGGAATTTATCGGCCTTTTCCATGAAATTCTTGAAAAACCTTATAACCGTGGTTTTGAACTCTATGTCCAGTCGCTTGTTCTCTTCCATTTCTTTGGTTTGGGATCTGTTTCCTTGCCTTCTCATTTTCGCTGCTTCCCTGAGTTGGTAGGGTAGCTTTGTGTACTAGGTGTCCTATTGGTTCAACGGGTCAGCCTCCCAGTTACTTGAGGTGGACACTCTTGGTGTACCCTTGTGTACTATGTGTCCCCCAGCAGGAGCTACAGCAAGGGCTAGTTTTCTCCTCCTTTGCTTGGGCGGATTTGGAGCAGTCTGACTAGAGCTACAGTTAATTTGGTTGAGCTGTCACAGAACAGGCCATTTATATGCAAAAGCCGCTGTGTGGAGCCTGGGCGGGTTTGTAGAATGTGCGGGGCGGGGCCTCAGGGCTGGGCGGGGTCTCAGGGCGTCACTAGGCTGAGGCGTGGCCAACGGCGATGGCTGCCGTCAGCCCTCTCTGCCTTTCCACGTTTCCAAGTCCCTGCGCCCCGAGCTCCAGCGCAGTAAACAATGATTGCTGGGCGCACCACTGCAAAAAAGTCACTCTCACTTTCCGACCCGATGGCCGAGAGTCCAGCTTCTCCCCGTAGGTGTCTGGATCCCCCGAGTGTCCCCAGAAACTGGATTTCAGAGTGATCGGGAGCTTGTCTCCCTGCGGGTTGAAGAAAAGCCGCGCACCCAACCGCCCGCCGCCGGCCCGATTCGCGTGCCTCCGTACCTCAGCTTTTCAGCGTTTGTGCTCCTTTCTCTTCTTAGCTGTATATCTTCCACTCAGCCAGCTTTCCCGTGGTTCTGGGTGGTAGATGTTTTGTCTTTTAGTTGTATTTTTGAAATTGTTGTGTGAGGCAGCAGATTAGTTGTTTAACTATGCCGCCATCTTGGTTCAAGAGATCTAGCAGAATATCTTGTATATGACCATACCAACTGAAAATACAGTATCTTTTCATTCTCTATTTTTATACTTTAACTTTCTAGCCTTGTTAGTCTCCAAAAATGTGTTGAAGAATAGTGATAATAGCAGAAATCCCAGTCTCATTACTGATTTTAATAAAACAATGGCTGTTGTATATAAAGTAGTTGTTGGGCTTAGATATAGATTTTTTTAAAAATTGTTTAGATAGTGCTTTGGGCTGAATTACATTATCCCAAAATTCATGTGTTGAAGCCCTAACTCCCCAAGTGACTATATTGTAGATAGGGCCTTTAAGGACCTAGTTAAGTTTAAATGAAATCATAAGGGTGGAGTCCTGTCTGACAGAACTGGTGCCCTTATAAGAGGTCATAAGGTTCTTCCTTATAAGAAAAGGAAGAGACACCAAAACTTGCTCTTTCTCTGCCATGTGAGGGCACAGTGAGAGGTTAGTCACCTGTAAGCCAGGAAGAGAGATCTCACCAGAACCCAACTACCTGGTACCATGATCTAAAATTTCCATCCTCAGCATGTTGAGAAAATGAATTTCTGTTGTTTAAGCAACTCAATCGATGGTATTTTGTTTTGTCAGCCCAAGCTAATGTCAACTGAATATGTATTGTTATGAATGCAACCATATAAAGCCATAAAATATGCTAAACATAGTGATGGCATTGTCCTCTACTCAGCTGTTCTCAACTGGTCATTTTGTCCTTCAGGAGACATTTAGCAATGTCTAGAGATATGTTTGATTGCCACCACTAGGGGAGAGGAGTACATGCTACCAGCATCAAATAGATACAGGCTAGGGATGCTGACAAGTACCCTACAATGCATGGACAGCTTCTGCAACAAGGACTTACCTGGTCCAAAATGTCAACAGTGCTAAGGTTGAGAATGCCTAGCCAAGCCCCTGAAAACCCCTATTGCATTCATTTATTTCTATTTTAGCTACAGTTTTTCTTAGGGATACCTGGTGAATTGTATCAAAACCTTCTATGGCAATCATTGGTAAAATAATATGATTTTTCTCCATAATACTAGTATTTAGTGTGTTGGGTTATCTTAATGGACACCTTCTGTTCAAAAGTAAAAAGTACAAAGTGGGGGTTTTTGTTACTTTCATCAGATATTTTAAGGCTACTCTAAGTTTATTAGTAGATTCTCATGTTTTTCTATCGTTTAGAACTGGTGGATTAAAAACAATTTTATGTTCATTGGTGGCTAGGAATTCATTTCTAACTCCCTGTGTCTGGGACCTCTTTTAAGTTAGCAATCTAAAACCTTTGGGATTTTTTCTATAGTTATCTTCTTGAGCTAGTTTTGGTTATTTCTGTGTTGGTTTGTTTTTTAACGATTTATTGATTGATCTTGCATCTTCTGGTTTATATTCTATTACACAGGGTAATCTTTTCGAAGCTGAAGTTAAATCATGTCACTGCTCTGTTTAAACACTTTCCCACCAGGCCAGCATGCCTGGGTTGCGGAATCCCCAGGATGGAGCATGCGGGAGGCAGCAGATCAATGATTCTCTCTCATCATTGATGTTTCTATATCTCTCTCCATCTCCTGTCCTCTCTGAAATCAATAAAAATATATATTTTTAAAAAACACCTTTCTCGTGCTTACAAGGCTGCTAATGTTCTCTCTTATCCATTGCATCTCTTTCTTGTGCTACTCTTTCCTTTACCATTTCATTCAGACACACTGACAGACTGCCCGTTCCTCAACTATAGGAATAACTTTTCTCAAATTCCTTTTTACAGGCTTCCCCCTTTGTTTGGAAAATCCTCTATCCCCTCCACATTTTACATTGGTTTCTTTTTTCCTTGCTTCAGAATTTGGTTTTTAATTTTGCCACCTCAGAGGCAATCCTTGACCACCCTACCCAAATATATTTTTCACCACCCCAGTGCTTACCAGTACCCAAAATAAGTAGAGATTTTCTCTCTTCTGGTTGTTACAAAGGCTGAGTGTAATAGTCAACAGCCACTCAAATATATTTTCCTCTAGAGGGAAAACTCAGAAATATATTAGATTGGTCACTAAAAGAATTACCTACCTCTCCCCACCTTACTTTGAAAAAAGTTCATGGTTTCAGAGCTCAAAGGTTGTAACAGAATTCCAAATTAATTTCCTAAAGATAATTTCTGCCACTTGGAACTTCTCCCATCCAAGTATTAACCAGGCCCAACCCTGCTTAGCTTCTGAGATCAGACGAGATCGGGCGCGTTCAGGGTGGTATGGCCGTAGACAAATTGGAACTTCTCAATTCTTTTTGAATCTCTGAAGACAAACATTTATATGCAATTGCATACAAATGCCAGGCATATTTTAAAATTGTAGCCATATAGGAATTAATATATATACAAGAACACTAATGTTAAAAAAGGGGAAAGCAAATTATATTTTTGATCAGGTATCAACTACTTTTTAAAAAAATTTAGTTTCTCCAAATGGCTTGTTGAGAAATATTATTTGGCAAGATATTTCTCAATCTGGCTTAATTTGCCTGTTGCAATTTTACTAAGCCCAGTATTTTAACAAATTTGAACATATTCCCAATGATCTTTAATGATAGATGTATCTTGTAAAAATAAAACCAATAAAGAAAAAACGTTGTAAAAATGGGCCACTAAAGGAATGCTAAAAATTGGATGAAGAAAATTCACAGTATGAACAATAAAGAAATAAACCCATGTGTTGTGACTAACTAGGTGTGACAATTCCTTTGAAAAATATTTCATGTACCAATTTTAAAATGAAAGTATTATCAAATGCAGAGAATGTGTCTGTCTCTCTCCACCATTTAACTTTTTAAAAATAGAATCTACTGTGGGTATCAGATTTTCAAAGATATATTTCAAGACCTCCAAAAATACGTGAGTACAAGGTAGGCCAGTTCATTAGTCATATTTATGGACATGCACTATTAATGTGGTTAGCATTTGCTAAGCATCGGTACCAACTAAATATTAATGTTTTAACGTTTTTCTGGGTGTGAGTGGTCAATTTTTAAATTTAGGTTATTTTTATTGCCATGAAGATCAGGCAGTATTTCTGCTTTTTAAATGATGAAATTGGCTTCTCAGTGAACTTCAAAAGAGGAAGAGCCATTCTGCAGCAGATGCTTTCCTGCTAACTCAAAATCATTCATGGGAATTGTCACTTTGTTCTTCCAAAAATATCAAGTAAGATGAGAAGAAAGCTAATGTTTTTGCTATCAAGGCATAGACATTTGGTCAGAGCAATAAATAGCCTCAAATGCCAAAAAATAATAAAGAAAATGTGGAATGAGTAACTTCCAAAGTTATGGAAATAATTTGACTGTGTCTTGCTACATGATAAAAATTGACACCATTCCTAACTACGCACAGATGGAAGTACTACGCTAACAATGTGTTGGAGCGGAGTCTTATTACAGCTCTTATTATAATCATGGTGCAGCCAGGAATTTTGTCTGTTTCAAAACAATTATTTACGTATATAAAATGTGTATACATGTGTGATTAATTTTCTAATGGTGGTGATTAGTTTTCTTTAAGCCAATACAAATTCTTTTACAGCAAATGTTACACATTTAAAAGATGGCTGAATAGGGCCTTGGGTAGAATCCATGAATATAACCATTTCTAATCTGTTTCTGTTAACTGGCCTATAGGTAAAGGGATAAAACCACTTTAAACTCAATTAACATTATATATCAAATAGTCATTCACAATCTGGCTCTGCCACACAAATTAACCCTTATTTTCTTTGGCTAAAAGTGGGAATTAGTAAAGTTACAAAAGATATGGATAGAAACCCCACAGAATACAGACTTAATTTTTCTTTTTATGCAGTTTAGTTTCAAAAATGTTATGATAAGCTGATTTAGATAGAATTGGAGAAGCCAGGGGAAAAATAATATTTTTGTAGCCTAATGCAGTGTGCTAAAAAGGTATGGACTCTGTCAGCATAGCTGGGTTCAAATCCCCATTCCTTAATTATGAGCTGTGTAACACCGAGAAAGTTTCTTAATTAATCTAAGTTTCCTACTTTGTAAATTTTAAATAATAAAACCTAATAAGAGTACGATGAGAATTAGAGGAAATAATGAATACAGAATGCTAGTACAGTGTGGGATACATAGTAGATATTCAGTATCATCTGCAGTTTGGGATATTTAAAAGCCCATCAGGTAA
This sequence comes from Eptesicus fuscus, assembly GCF_027574615.1. NCBI lineage: Eukaryota > Metazoa > Chordata > Mammalia > Chiroptera > Vespertilionidae > Eptesicus > Eptesicus fuscus. The sequence continues at coordinate 31,594,647 of NC_072487.1, forward strand.
TTATAATGTGCAGCAAGTTTAGGAACCACTGCCTTACAAGAAGGTAGAGCTAAGTACAGTTGACCCTTGAACTGTAGGGGGTAGAGGGGCACTGACCACCAGCACAGTAAAAAATCTGCATATAACCCTTTTCCCAAACACTTGAAGAGCATACTTTCACCCTGCTTCTGAGCTTTAAACACAACTATTAGTTAAGGCTGCTATTACCATCCTGCCATAAATGCCCTTCTGCACAAGTCAGCTCTAGGAGACAGGGCTGAGACCGACTGAAATTCTCTCTCAAGATACAGAGAAGTATGTGTGACCCTTGGAAACACATCAGATAGGAGATTGGCTGTAGTATTTGCCCTTGAGGATGGACTGTGTCCTACTAGTATATGTAGTACTCTATGGATCAGGGGTAGGCAAACTTTTTCTGTAAAGGGCCAGATGGTAAATAGCTTAGGCTCCATGGGCCACTTTCAGGCTCAGTCACACATTCTTTTGTTTTGTTTTGCTTGTTTACAATTCCTTAAAAATGTAAATAACCTTCCTTAGCTTGCAGGCTATATGAAAACAAGCCATAGGGCACATTTGGCCCAACAGCTATAGTTTGTCCACCCCTGGTGGTATAACAGAGTTACATTGTGCATACCTTGCCTTGCAGTAGATTGTTTACTAAACTTTAGAGCCATTCAGAGAGGGAATAATTCTTTGTATCCACCAATTCTAGCAGAGTGCATGGCCAATAGGTGGGCTCAACAAATATTGATGAGTAAAATAATTCATGATTAAGAAGAGAATGTTCAAGTTTTAAGCAAGGTGGCACTATCATGAATCAGTTCTGGGATCTAACCTTCCTACAGTTTTCTCTAAGCACATTGTGTTAGTAATCCATCAAAAATTAATAGCAGAACTCATCTTTTGTGGCCTGATAGGATAGGGAAATAGGAGAAAGCCCACCTTTCTGAGTGAGAAGTAAAGGGAGCAAGAGCAATTTCCTTCTTCTCTGTGTAAGAGGCCAAGTGGCTCCATAGAGAATAAGCAAGAGATGATGTTAATGCACCTACATTTTATGGGAAGAACAAAGATGATAAACATTAAAACCCTGTAATAACACCACAGATTTGAGATATTTTTAATGTCCTAAATTCAGACACAAGCATTGGGCAAAGCTGACTTACATAAGAATAAATACAGTATGTTCCCAATGAGCACATTATTATATATATTCCCTTTGTGAAATCTCTATTTTAAAGGGGAAATTTATATTGTTCTTAGGTTTCCAACATAACATTTAGAATTCCAGTATAGGTTTGAGGGCAGAATTTTATCTCCAAGTCAGTAAAATTATTTCCATTTAATTAATTTCCTTTATTTGGCTTATGCTTACAGTGAGTGCCTCATGCCACTCCCTGGCACTATGTAATAGAGACAAATTAACATGATCACGTCTCTAGGATACCAGTATTTATACTGTCTTGATCAGGGTTTATCATGTGTTGGGAGAGTAGATGGCTCTAAATATGATATGAGGTGTCCCAAAGCCATGTCTAACCTCAAAATATTGCATTATTAGCACCCAAAGGTGATATTGGGACTATAAAAGAAATTATTCCCTTGGATTAAAGCACAAAATCTACCTGAGTATCCTGTTAAAATGGAATGCCTTGGAAGATGTAATGACACTAATTAACCCATTACCATAAAGAATCCAAGAGGGATCCATTTTTTTCAGACCACTCACAGCAGAGCAAAGGCCCTCAGAGCACAAGATTTGACAGTAAAAGAGTTATGGTGACCCAGCACTTATAGGGGAAGTAGTCCTGGGTAGGGCTGAAATGAGGACTCTAGTAAGTGAAGGGAGATGTGAATGAGGAAGGATAGAAAAGAAAAATGTACTGAGAGAAACAAGGACATATGAAATATTGATGCTCCTCCCTTATAAAGTTAACCAGACTCAACTCTGGTTCCATAGTGCCATGAAGCTGTAGTTTAGTCTCCCCAGGTAATAATTCGCTAAAGAAGCAAGGAATTTCAGAAATGGAAACAGCTAGTTTCTTAATAGAACCTTAAAGGCTGTAAGTACCTATAATACATAGTATACTATTCTAGGTGTTACTAGAAATGATGGGAGAAACTAACATGTTCTGAGTATATGCTAGGTACTCATCCATTATTAATTACCTCATTTAATCCTTACACCCATGCTGTGAAAGAGTCAGTGATTCCCTCATATCACAGGTGGAAAATTTAGGATCAAATAACCTGGATGACTTACATACACAAAGTGTAAAGTTTAGAGCTTAATAATACTTGGTGTCAAGTACTATGCTGAAGAATATGTGCATCTCTCATTTAAATATCAAAGCAGCTCATGAAGTAAACAGTAATTTTTTTATTATTTTTTATTTTTATAATAAGTAATCTGATGCTCAGCCAGGTTAATTAATTTGCTCAAGGTAAGTGAGGAGCTGGGATACACACACACACACACACACACACACACACACACACACACACACACACAGTTAAAGGTCTGAGCCTTTAACTGGCAGAGCCTTTAACTGGCCTTTAGGATAAGTCCTTGTCTTCTGTCCTTTGACTAGTGATTCACATCTGTGCAAAATATGATATATAATGTAGTCCATATAGTATAATAAAAATGTAACCAACTCCGGTAGATTACTAACTTCTTTTCCTAGTCTCTCCCCGATCTGTCCCTGCCCCTTCTTCTAATGATCTAAGCATCCTTAGGGGTATGAGCCTTCATTTCCAATTAGGGGTTGGTGCATAGAGATGGAAGAAAGAATACCTAATCATGTCAGTTAAACGTTTTTTAGACTCATTCAAAATTTAGATCCTTATCAGGGGTGTTTCCTTCCTTCTCTCATATTTCCAACCATGAAGTCTATGTACAAGAGGGCAGCAACTATGACCGTATGGTAGTGAAAAGGGCTTTGGGAGCCCATATGTGTCCTTTGCCTGTTTTTGCCTTTTAGGTGTTTTGGTTGTTTCCATGATGACATTTGTCCCACTTGATCCTGAGAGTCGAGATTGGCATTTCCTGTTGAATTCCTTGCCCTGTTTGTTATTCCTGGGCTCTGGCTTCCTTTGTCTTCACTATATCTGGTTCCCATCAGTAGTGATGTCCAGCAAGTGAGTTCTATCTTGGGACACATTTAGTGGTTAGAAAATACCTGCTGGGCACACACTGCTACAGCCTCCTGGCATCAGGGGTCATTAGAGGTGCTATTTTGCATTTCTTTATTCCTGATGGTGTCTCTCTCCAAAACCTTTCCATGAGTTCCCCTTCCCTGCTGGAAACTTTTAGGGTGAGGGAGAATGGGAATGATAGGCACTAGCGAGCTTGTTCTTGGAGATACTACTGATGTGACCTTCTTAAGACAACTGGACATACAGAAATCCCTTTTAAGCCAACAGTGGCTCCAGTGCAAACTTGGGGATGATCTCCAGATTTACAGTGCATTTGCCATTTCTAACTGGCAGGGGGAGAAGAAGGATGATTTCATGTCAGATGCTGTGTCTCCCTAAAAAGGCATGGAACATAATTATCCACAGGAGTTGAAAACTTAGGTCCATACAAATCTGAAACACGAATGTTTACTAGCAACTTTATTCATAACTAGAGGCCTGGTGCACCGATTCGTGCACCCGTGGGGTCCCTCTGCATGGCCTGTGGGGATCGGGCCGAAACCAGCAGTCATTACTGCCTGCCACTCCCGCTCATCCCGGCCCTGCTGCACCTGCCACAGGCTCGCGCCCAGTCAGTCCCAATTGGGAGAGGCTCTTGCGGCTGCAGCGGCGCTCACCAGCCATGAGCCCTGCCTCTGGCACCCATCAATCAGCTGAGTGGCGCTCCCACTGGGGAGCGCACTGACCACCAAGGGGCAACTCCTGCATTGAGCATCTGCCCTCTGGTGGTCAGTGTGCATCATAGCGACCGGTCAACCAGTCATTTGGTCGCTTAGGCTTTTATATATATAGTTGCTGAAACTCAGAAGTAATCAAGATGTCTTTCAGTAGGTGAATGGATAAATTATGGCACATTCATACAATGAAATATTATTCAATGATTAAAAAGAAAGGAGCTATCAAGCCATGAAAAGACATAGAACAATCTTAAATGTATTTTGCTAAGTAAAAGAAGCCAATCTGAAAAGGTTGTGTACTGTAAGATTCCAACCATATGACATTCTGAAAAAGACAAAAGTATGGAAACAGTAAAAAGATCAGTGGTTGCCAGGAATTCAAGGAGAGGTAGGGATGAAGATGGAAGGATTTTTAGGGTGGTGAAACTATTTGTGTGGTATTATAATGTTGGATACAAGTCCAAACTTTTTGTCAAAACCTATAGAAAGTATAACACAGAGTAAACCCTAATGTAAACTATACACTTAGTTAATAATGTATCAATATTGGCTTACTAATGTGATAAATGTATCATAATAATTAAAGATGTTAATTATAGACAAAACTATGGGTGGAGGGGAAAGAGGTATATGCAAACTCTGTTTTTCATTCCATTTGTCTATAACCCTAAAACTGCTCAAAATATAGTCTATGAATTAGAAGAAAAGGCATGGAGCAAACCTCCATTGGGATCTCTTCCAGTGTATTTTTTTTCCATACCAGCCCTTTCCAGTTTTGAAACTTTAAGGTAAGCAAAGACTTTGTGTCTGATCTTCTGTCTTTTCTAGCCTCTCCAGAAACCTGAAGGGCTACCTCTTACTTACCCTTCCTGGATTTTAGGAACTTACCTTATATCATATTCTCTTCCCTCCTGGGGAGATATTTGCCCCTTTCTCTTCCCACCAGGAGATGAAAATAGAAGGCAAGAGTAAAAGGAGCAATCCTATCAATAAGCAGGATGCATAGGGAAGTATATCAAATATTTTATTCTTTATTACACAGTAGAAAAATATTTCTAACATAATAAAGGGCAGAGCAAATAGCAAATAGTATGCCTATAATCATAAACTTTTGAGGATTCTCTAAATTTATAAAAGATATAGATATATAAAAATATAAATATATAATCAGTTTGATGAATATTATAAGGCAAACAACTATGTAACACCAACTAGATAAGTAAATAGAATATTTCTACCATCATAAACATCTCCACCCTACCTTATGTGCCTCTCTCTGATCAGAACTCTCTTCCTGACTTATAGAAGAAACCACTATTCTGATTTATTTAAAAATCTCCTCCTTGCTCTTTTAAAAATAATTTTGGAATTTTAAAGCTGGAAATGACTTATCAGTAGTTTTGTCTCATATTTCAGATGTAGACTTTGATGCCAAGAGAAGTGATATGTTTTCCAAAGTCACACAAACTCATGGTAGAGGACCGCAAGTTTGTGTGGCTTTTTGACCTCCAGTACTTTTTAACAATTTATTTTTTTATTTTAAATATATTTTTTTTATTGATTTTTCACAGAGAGGAAGGGAGAGGGATAGAGAGCCAGAAACATCGATGAGAGAGAAACATCGACCAGCTGCCTCCTGCACGCCCCCTACCGGGGATGCGCCCGCAACCAATGTACATGCCCTCGACCGGAATCGAACCTGGGACCTTCCAGTCCGCAGACCGACGCTTTATCCACTGAGCCAAACCAGTTTCGGCAGACCTCTAGTACTTTTTAATCTATGTCATGAGTGCTTCAAGAACATGCAGCAGAACAGGGGAGCGATGTATGCTGGGATACTTGGTAGTGATAATAATAGCTATATTTCATTGAGTGCTCACTATGTGCCTTACAACAACCTTATTATGCTATGCTGGATATTGTCATCATATTTATTATTTTTATTATTCCCACTTTGATGGAAAATTTATGAGAAAATTGAGACTCAGAGATATTAAGTTGCCAAAAGTCAGACAAGAAAACCTTAATATCTGTCTCATTGTCCAGAATTGTGTCATGTGGCCAACCTTAGTAGCAAGGGAGCCTGGAGAAATATTTTTAGAAAAGCACACTGCCACTCTGAACAAAGTAAAATCCTGCTACTGAGCGGGGATGGACTTTGTATAGGCAACTAGCATCGTCTTCCAAAAGCATGATAAAATGTTACTGGGTAAAACATAAAGGTCCTTCTCCACTTCCAGTTATCATCTTCCTCCCATGTAATACCTACAGTTTATTTTTGAGTCAAATTTAGAGGACACAGTGGACATGGATGGAAGCAAAGAGTGAAGCAATTGATTCAAAATGACACGTGCAAAAAAATATAGAGAGTTGAATCTGAGCAAGTAAATTGAGGGGCAAGGGTGTGGATTGGACTTGAAAGGTTAGGCAGAGGAATTTGACTAATATGCAAAAAGACTAAGAAAGCCACTGTAGATTTTGAACAAAGTAGTGAAATATTTCTATAACAAGAAAATACATATTTTGTTGTCATATTGAGATTCTTAATCTCTTTCCAAGTTGAGTCAATATAGTTATCAACACTGCTGCTTACCACCTCCAGAGCAACATGTCAGAAAATATGAATAGACCACTGAAGCATGCTTCACTATTAATTAACAGCATTGTTCTCTTTAGGGGTTTATAAAAGACAAAGGAACAATTACTGTGTAAAAAGAAATCTATGCAGATATGAGTGCCTCTTGTTTTCTAAGTTGGTTCTGCAACTAGTGTCTTTTGAAATTCTTTATGGATATGATTTAAGCTTTAAAATGGATCAGCTAATTCCACTCAGGTGCATTGTAAAATTCATTAGAAAATATTTCCTTTCCTACCATTCAGATTCCTCAGAGAATGTTAATTTTTTATTTTTTACTTGTTTGAAAAGTAAATGTCAGCAGTGGTAAAAAGGGAACTTTTTTCAGATGACATGACCCAAGGAGTTTACATTATTTTTCTGAAATATTTTGAAATAGGGCTTAGTGCTTTGAAATTGGGAGCTTGCAGTACCAAAAGTCCAAAAAATTGGAAGCTTCTAATTCTTAAGCAATTTAGGAACCTCCTCTTCTGATATTGAAGGAAGTCACTTTTCTGTGCTTCATTCTGTACATGTTTTCTCATCCTTTAACAACGGGGTTTTGATGTGCTGTATTTTGGGACCCCCCTGACAAATGAAAGTTCTTCATTTAAAGATTTTTTTCCTATAATTTTTCATTTGTTTGTTTGCTTTTGCTATAGGAAGTTATGATAAAAATTCATTTGTGCAAGCATTTTTTTCCTGGCTTTGTTTATGATTTTGTGATAATTTTAAATATGAAAGTTAATTTTCATTTATACATTTCACTTATTTTTATCAATTAACTTTCATGTTATTTACTGTAATGGGTTCATTAATTTCTCAAATGTATTTGGCTTAATTTTAAATTGATAAATTTTGATATATGTTGATTATATTGATAGCAGTAAAATCAATTTATATCCTACTAACCTATAATGCATGATAATTTGACCAAAGGCCACACCAGATTTTAACTATTGTAACTATTATTTCAATGGAAACTTAATCCAGAAAAATACATTTTTTACTCTAAAGTTTCTTTAATAATAGGCATTTATATTCATATGTATAAAGACATACCTGATAAGACCTTAGTAATATGCACTCTTTCTTAATAAAAATAAAAGCGAAAGGAAACAAATAACCCCAAAATAAAAACTTATAAAATTAAATGATTAGCGTTTCTAGGGTTGGAACTCAATGGAAAATCTCCCTTGAAAGAGAGAACTGACTCAGAAAATATAGCCTTTCCTCTAGGTTTCAATTCTGTGGAATCCTAATTAGGTAAGATAAAGCTGGTTCCAGTATCAGATAAACTAACATCTCAGAGTTTGACACAATAGTTGAGTATTTGTTGCTCTCCTCAGGCCCTGTGTATCTTGGCCATCTTGCACACATCTTCCAAGGTCTCAGTGTTTGCCTACATCATGACAGATAGGGAAAAAATTTGGAGACTTGCACCTGGTGTCAGAGGCTAGAGGCAGTTATGGGCCATGGAGCAGTTGCTGTGATGGAAAGCACCAGAGACAAAGGCAGGGGCTCCAAGACTACCCTCTACTCTTGAAGGTAAATGAAGCCCATAGTAGGAAGGGACCTACTTGACTCACATTGTCATCACACCAACATTAGCAAGTAGTCCTAGTGAAATCTGTGGTGTTGACTGAACAGCTTCTAATGTCTTTCTCTCCCTTCTAATAGAAGAGCTGCAGTTAGCTCATAAAAAGGTTAAGCTATATCTTTTTCAGTTTCTGCACTGTACATTTTTTGTATGAATATTCATATACTGTCAAGCTATACTGTTCTTTTTTTTCATTTTTATTGAATTTATTGGGGTAACACTGGTTAACAAAATTATATGGGTTTCAGGTGCACAATTCTATAACATATCATCTGTATACTACATTGTGTGTTTACCACCCAAGACAAGTCTGTGTCCATCACCATTTATCTCCCACATACCCTACTCCACATTCTCCCCGCCACGCACACACCCCCTGGCAGTCGCCACACTGTTGTCCATGTCCATGTGTTGTTGTTTTTTCATGTTTTTTTTTCTTTTTTGCTTAATTCCTCCACACTTTCACCCATTCCCCCACCACTCACCCTGACAGCTGTCTTTAAAGCTGGGCAGGATTAAATTTGGAAGCAAATGAGATAAAATTACCTCATGCTCCTTCTGAGCCAGAGTGAAATAACTTTGCTAACCCTAGAGGTGTGGATGAAAGAACAGGCAGGGCCTGGGCGTGATTACAAGCTTCTCTCCTTCATGTAGACCTGCTTCTCACGTCCTTCCTCTGGGTCTAGAAGGCACCTGTCTTAGCAAGACTAATGGCTAATTTTGGTGAGCCCAGTTGGAACTGGAGAATGTGCACATTTCCCAGTAGTATATTTTAGGTTTTCCCCCTCTATTTTTTCTTCCTTTGGAACAGTGATTTTCAACCTTTTTAATCTCATGGCTAATATAAACCAGTTACTAAAATTCTGTGGCACACCAAAAAATGATATATTTTTTGCCAATCTGAAAAAAAAATCAGTATAATTTTGATTCATTCATACCGGATGGTTATTGTTGTATTGGCTGTGTGTTGAAATTTTTTTATTTGACAATCTAAGGGAAAAGAGGTCAGCGCCCCTGACCAGTAGTCACACATTGCATGTTTTATAAATTCTTGTGGCACAGCAGTTGAAAATCGCTGCCTTGGAAGCTTGAGAGGGATATTTATTGGTGGGCTGAAATAAAACCCTAAAACTTACAATTTTTAACAATTTGTTGAAAGCATTTTGGTCAAACCAGGGTTATTTTGAGTCTAATAGTCACTCAGAATTACAAAACACAGAAGTTAGAAAAAGAATAAGACAATAGTTCATGAAGATCAGAAGTCAATGCAAAATAAGAATGATTTAGAAAAAACATATTTCACTTAAATATAATGTATATGAGTAATTATCTTGGTAACTGTAGCATGATGATTACCAGAAACAAAAGATAGTTAATTACATGAACTATAAAAAGAAAAAGAAAATTATTTAATCCCTATATAATACTGTCTGGGTGAGAGAATATTCTTATTTTAGTTGACTGATCCCAGATTTTACAAAAGAAATTAATAATACTGTAGAATAACAGTACAGGCCGCATTTAGTTTAATAATTAATTTAGAAATTAATAATTTAATTATTAAATTTAATAATTATTTATTAATTTAATAATTAATTTAGAAATTAATAATACTGTAGAATAACAGTACAGGCCGCATGAATTTCTTTGGTTCAATATCCAATGGCCTTAATTACTACTTCCAAACAACTTTATGGGCAGTAACGATTAATGCAATAAACATTTATTGAAATTCTACTTTTGTAGACTTTTGATTTTTAGGAGCTTCTCAACCACTGGGAGAGACAGAGAAATAAAATGTTATATTAGAGAGGAATAGGGGTCTGATGAAGTAAACATAGATGCATATGGAGAGGCATATCAAATGGTGGTTAATAAGCACAAACTTTATAATCAGACTGTCTGGGTCTAATTCTGTACTCCATAAATTAATTTTTATGATTTTTTGCAAATTGATTCATCTCTTTAAATGTCAGTTTATTAATCTGTAAAATGAGGAGAATAGAAGTACCTTTCCTAATGAGATTATGCATTGAAGCTTTTGGCATAGTGTCTATAGGTTGTAAATGCTCAATTTGTGTAGGCTAGTACTATTTACAGAAGAGATGATGCTTGAAATGAGTTTATGGGGTAAGAGAGAATAGGGAAGTGGAAGAGAACATTTCAGAGAGAGGCAGTGACATGGGACAGAAACAGATACTTGAACATAGAACATCCTGGGCAACAGTAAGTTGTTCATATCCATGGTACTTTTAATATACTTTCATTAAACCTAGCATATTCACTGGTTGGCATGTAAATAACATTACAAGTTTGCTACAAAATTTTGTATTCTGCCTTCCTACCAACACTACCTTACTCCTTTATTCTTCTAGCTTCTGAATTCATTTTGGCTCTCTTCTTTGGTTTCTGTTTTAAATCTAACTCTCAAATTAGGACTGTTTAATGCAAACCTGTGTAATTCAGAGAACCCAATTCCTGTGTGTGTGTCTACTGGCGCTGTAAATTATGACAGCAGAAATATGCCTTGCCGCACCACTGAACTCCAGCTGTCCTTCCGAGTACTCCCCACCCTGGCCTGCCGCTGATCCTGCACCAGCAGATAGGGAGGATGAATGGACAGTTTTCTAAAGATAGTCCAGTGCCAAATTATAGTGAACTTTGTGTATGCAGCATAGGAATCGGAATATTTTTCTAAAAATTATAAACTGTTGAGTTGAAATAGAGGAAAGACATGATCAGATTTCTATTTTAAGAAGTTACCCTAAAAACAGTTTCTAGATCAGATAGAGAGAAAAAACATTGGAAGTATCTGTTCAGGTAATCCCAGGGGGATGGAACCTGTTTTAAAACTGTCAGTAAGGAAGAAGGAAAACAGGGAGTGTAAGGAGGTAATGGAGATAAAATGTCCTGGATTGGTGACTCATTGGCTATGGGAGGCTCTCTATTAAAGTAGAGAGAGCAATCTAGGGTTACTACCAGATTTCTGGCTCAGGCAACTAACTGAAAGGGTAGTGATGCCCTTTATCAACAATGGAATACAGGATAAAAAATTAAAATTTAAGATAAAAATTACAAGATCAGTTTTTGGATATTTTTAGTTGAAGGTGTATGGTGTAAGCCCATAAGCAGATAAGTCCAGGCTTCTTAAACATTCAGATTTTTGAATGAACGTGTGGAAAGAGATGTGCTTTATGAAGATGCTGATTGTTGTTTTCAGATTAGGTATATATTTCCTATTAAAAGTGAGTAAATGCTTTGTTCTAGAATTAGTATCTGGTGATTGTAGATGCATGACTGCATTTTAGAGGGCCTTATTATCATTGGATTAACTGATTGAAGTATTCCAAAAGGTTTACCATCATATACTTTACCTTTTGCTATGTTAGTGGGCATATCTTCTAAAGCATTTCTTAAAAGTCTAAATTCATAATTAATTCAGACTGGCCTACTCATTTATTTGGGGGGAAAAAAAGTATTTTCATTTAGTACCCGGGAGGGGTAGCAAAGTGAATATAGGCCCTTGACTGGGTGTGTATTTTGACTCTATGACCCTGGAAAACTTATTTAATTCTTTGGGCCTCACTTTCTCAATATGTCAAATGGCAGTTACAATAGTACCTTTTAGGTTATTGTGAGGATTGAGTAACTTCACAGATCAATGACTGGCACAAAGGAAACCCTCAGTAAATGTTATCTATCATTTTATCCACAATAATAAAGCAAAACTCCATTTTAAAGCATCTCATTTTACTATTGCATAGTTTTAATTTCACTTAAGGTAAAATCATATTTCTCATAAATATAGATGTAAAACATTGCAAACTTATATGCTGCACTGATTTTTAAAAAATATTATTTTTAACTAATAAAAAAGGTATATATTACATTAGATATTAATATGATACAGTATATGTATTACATTAATAACAGTATATACATGTTGACAGATATCAACATAAGAGAAACAGCCACAAGTGTGGTTAGAGTGAACATATGTTATGAATATTTAAACAGTACTTTGGATTTACATAGCACAAAGAGTCCAAAATACTTTGTAAGTCTCAATTTTTTCTAAATGCTTAAAAACCTTAATGATATTTCAGAAACCTTTCCACAACCTTTAAGATATAGTTTATTATGCTTAATTTCACAGAAAGAAATATGGACCATTCACATACACCTTGCCATGGAAAAACACAATTACATTAATTAGATCAATAACATGGAGAAAATTTGCTTTAATGAATAGTTGTTTCATCAAAAATTTACTATGTTAGAACTTTTACATAAGGTCCAGAGTTTATACAAAGTTGAGTTCTAGCATTTAAATTGCAATCTTCATGCCAAAACCGGTTTGGCTCAGTGGATAGAGCATCGGTCTGTGGACTGAAAGGTCCCAGGTTCGATTCCGGTCAAGGGCATGTACATTGGTTGCGGGCACATCCCCGGTAGGGGGCGTGCAGGAGGCAGCTGGTCGATGTTTCTCTCTCATCGATGTTTCTAGCTTTCTATCCTTCGTCCATCCTCTCTGTAAAAAATCAATAAAATATATTTAAAAAAAATTGCAATCTTCCTATATTCATTTTTACTAATAAAAAGTAGAGTGTAGAATTTTAAATATCAATTAATATTATAAAAATTAAAAAATGAAAGTGCATTGAAATATGTATGTATCTATTTAGCACCTGAAACATTATGATACTACTAGAGGCCCAGTGCATGATTGAATCATGCACGTGTAGGGTCTACACGCTTTCGCTTTCGATCACGGGGAGCTGGATGCCTGTCCGCTGGTGCACCAGGCGCCAGAGGCTTCTGAAAGGCCTGGTGCCTGAGTGGAAAGGCATCCGGCTCCCACGCTTTTGCTTTTGATCGCTGGTGCACCAGGCCTTTCAGAAGCCTCCGGTGTGGCAGAGGCTTCTGAAAGGCCTGCTGCCTGAGCGGACAGGCACTCAGCTCCCCCGCTTTTGATGGTCCGCGCGGCAGGACGTCAGCTCGCTGCCCCAGAGGCCCCTTCTGTGCCGCAGCACAGCCATGGCGCAGACGCTGAGCTTGTGCCGCTGCTGGCGACACAGCTCAGCGTCCCGCCAGCCCAATCAGCTACCCTGGCCACCCCGAGTCCCGCCCCCCCGCGCCTCCTGGCCAATCATGGGCATAGCGAAGGTACGGTCAATTTGCATATTTGTCTATTATTAGGTAGGATTTTAGTCTATTCCACCAATAACCAAGTAACCCATTTGAAATTACAGATTCATGGTAAAACCATTTCACATTTTTTAAAGTGATCAACTTCAAAGTAGACTATTTCTTAAATTTTAAAAACCTGCTAATCCTTTTATAGATCAAGGAGGTGAATTACATTAACTCCTCAAAATAACACTGTAATAAAGCTAGTTCTAAAATCCAAATTCATAGTAAGTTGGGTAAAATCATATGATGTTAGATCACCTGGAGAAAACTGCACAAATAATATGCAACTTTCTTAATGGGAAATGTAACAGATTTCAAATCATTTTGGAGGCCATTAGTGAAAAATTAAATTTAGGATGGTCTAACACTAGTATTACATTAGTGAAGAAAGTTATATTTGTATGAAGATGATAAGCACTCTTCCTGCATTAAAAGCTCTTATTTGCATACTTCAGAATTAGAAATAAAGCTTGATTATATAGCATCTAAGTTTATTTTAAAAACCCAATTAGAAATAATAAAATACATACACTCATGAAAGAGAAAAACTATAGCACATTAGAAAATTAGAATTCAAGAAACTTTTCATGTTTTCTGAGTAGAAAATTTTATGAAACCAATTAATCAATTTGTGGAGAGTTATAACATTGAAATGATTCCAAACTATGAAAATTAAGAAATGACATTTCAATTGAGTAAAAGATTGAGTTTGGAGATTTAAAAAGTTTTGTATTTTAATTTCTATATACTTCCTAGTTTTAGACACAAACTCACTATTGCTAATATACTTGTCAAAATGGTACTTAATTTATTCTCCCTTTCTTTATTAAAAAATTTTAATGTAGACATTATGACAGACTTCTCCAGTCTCCCCTCACCCCTAGCCCACATCCACTCTTAGGTTATCTATCAAAGTGAAATTAAAACATGTATCTACAATAGCACATACACAAGTGCTCATAGCCGTATTATTTATAATAAAATTTTTGAAAATAAATTGTGGGATATTTCTACAATGGAATACTACTCAGCAATAAAAATAAGTGAATTATTGATATGCACAACAATATAGATGGATCTCAAAAATATCCTGCCAAGCAAAAGAAACCATACCAAAACAAATAAATAAAAAACAAACTTTAAATATTTTATTTCTATTTATATGACTTTCTAGTAAAAGAAAAATGTAGTGACAATAGATCAAAGTTTTCCTGGGGTTGGGGGTGGGAATGAGCCACAAGGGAATTTTTGATGATGATAGAAATGTTTAATAGCTTGATTGTGGTGGTAGTCAAATGACTGAATACATTGCTAAAATTTATTTAATTATACACTTAATATGGGTGAGTTTACTCTATGTAAATTATATTTCAATAAAGCTGTTCTAAAAAGAAATATACACTTATTTCTATCCCAGGATGGCATTATACTGATTATAAACGCACTTTTCAAAAATCTGTGTTAGCTGCAACAATTTGTTACAAAGAGTAGAAATTAAAAACCTCAGTAGATATAGGGATAGGTTCATTTTTTAAATCCCACCCTAATAAAGTTCTTGACGATCAATACTATACTATTTATTGCCTGACAGTAAATCATGTGAGAGGCATCGGAGGTCTGTCACCCTCTGTCGCCTGCCTTCTCCTACAAGTGAATAAACAGATCCCTTATTTTTTGCATTATTTCTTTACAAACTTAACACATGTTAATATCCTCTGAGTAGGTCCAGTGGCCTTTCTGCAGCCTTTTAAGTGGCCAGATGGGAAGGGAATTGAACAATATCCACTGGTCCAGTATGTTCCTCTTTTCAAACATTAAAGAAAAAAATCAAGATGCCCTTAAAACCCTTTTTCTCCAGTTTCTCTAAGAGAGGGGTTAACAAAGCCCAGTAACACTCTTAAAGCTCTCCTGCTGCTAAAGGGAATGCAACGGAGACTGTCACCAGAAGGATTGACTTCTGACTGAGAGCTGAGTCTGTCTGGAGAGAAATTTGACCATTAAGTGCAGAAGTTGCCCATGGATTGCACCAAAGATTATCCCAGCTGGGGTTCTGAGAAGGGCTCTGGCAGAATATGGGCAAGGGGAAGCCCCTTTGAGGCATAGATCGGAAACACCTTGCCCTGTGGGGCTGCTAACTAGAAAGCAAATGCATTTTAGACTTACAGAGCCTCACAAGAGGCCCTATCAAGTTTTTTTAAATTAGTTAGGAAGAGGCACATTGTGAGTAAACCAAACTGGCAAATTTTAGGCTAAAATAAGCAATGAAAAATAAGATTATAGGTATGAAGAAAGCTTTACCAAAGTTTTTCATTTTTTTTGCTTTCCCTCCCTGGATGACTATAGCATTGTTCCAAATTCAAGTAATATTCTTTTTTTTAGGCTGTAGCTTGCAAAAATAACCATATTCCCCATATAGGGTTTGATGGATATAGGATCAGAGACTAGAGGGAGGTAATTTGACATCGTAGTTAAGAGAATAGACTCTGTAGGCAGATTCTCTTAGTCTGGTTTAAAATCCTAAACTCCACAAGGTGTGTTTTTTAGGGAAAGTTATTTTGTATCTCTGTGTTTGTATCCTTATGGATAATAGTACCTACATATAGAATTGTTATAGGATTAAATGAAATAAAACACGTAAAAAAACTGAGAACAGTAACTACCACATAGAAAATGCTGCATAATTAGGACTCATTTCTGCTGTGAGACAGAAAACAAGATGGTTGTTTTTTCCTCATGTAATCATAGATAGTGCAGGGCAGTATAGTAGCCTCACAATCACTAGGGACTTAGTCTCCTGTTGTCTCATGTGTTTGACTTGGTCCAAGTTTGTGGCATCCTTATTCTAAGCAGCAAGTTGGAGAAGGGGATAAAAGAATAAAGGGGCAAAGGATATAAGCAAGGTAGCTCTTAAGATTTCTTAGAAGTGGTTCCATGACCATTTCTGAATATATCCCATTGATCAGAGTGCTTAGTCAGAAATCTCCATCTAGTTTCAGTGGAGATCAGAAAAGGGTGTCTGAAAAGGTCATTTTGTGGAAAAGGTCTAGCAGGAAGGGGAGAAGATAGCTAGTAATCTGTGAAGGAGTACTTCATAAATGTTAGCTACTATTGTTACTTTGTTATCTACATGGCTTCCAGCTCAGTCTCAAACCTGATTGTTCTTTCCAGCTCATGTCATTTCTTTCGTGCCTTTCCACTTTAATCTGCCATGGAAAAATTTATAAATACACACAGTTATAAAACTGTGATCAATTAAAATTTTTCCTTTCTTCTACCATTTCTAATGTTCTCCTTAGAGTAAGTATAATACTATCCTTATATTTATACTATGGTAATTACCTTGAGATACTATTTTCTAATTTATTTTCCCCCAACTAGTCTGTTAGTGGACTGACTTGTTTGTGAATTGAATCATGTTCCCTTTCACCAAATTCATATGTTGAAGTCCTAATTGCCAGTACCTCAGAATCCTACCTAATAAAATAGTAATATGCAAATTGACCGCACCTTTGCTATGCCCAAGCCACGCCCACCAGCCAAAGCCACGCCCACCAGCCAATCAGGGCGAGTATGCAAATTACCCAACAAAGATGGTGGTTAATTTGCATACGCTGAGGGAGGGAGGAGTGAAGACTGAAGACTTAGAAGGAAGAGGGAGGAAAAGCGGAAAGCAAGGTGGCTGCCAGAGGGAAAGCCCAGGCGGGGCAGAGCGGGGCGGGTGGCAGTGGCGCGCGGGTGCAGGCGTGGCAGCTGCAAAGGCAGCGGCAGCGCATGCGGCCGCAGCGGCCGCTTGCAGGATTCTTCCTGTAAATGGGCTACTAGTCTACCTAATAAAAAAGTAACATGCTAATTGACCATACCTTCATGACGACCACCAGCCAATCAGGAGTGCCTATGCAAATGAACCCAACAAAGATGGTGGGTTAATTTGCATACGCAGGTGCCAAGCGGCCGGGGGCGGGGCAGGATGCAGGCTTTCCACACCACCCCAGCCACTCCGGGCCTCTGGGCAGTGTGGGAAGGCGGAAAGGCAGGTCTGGGCCGGAGTGAAGGCGGTGCAGGCAGCCAGGGGAACGAAGGCCCATTCTTGCACGAATCTTCATACATCAGGCCTCTAGTGTGACTATAATTGGAGATAAGCTCTTTAAAACCTGTAACTTAGTTAAAATGAATTCATTAGGGTGGGTCCTAATCCAGTGTGACAGGTGTCTTTATGAAAGGACAAGATTAGAACATAAACACATAGAAGAAACACCTTTTGAAATAGAGAGATGACCATCTATAAGTCAAGGAGAGAGAGGCCTCTGGGGAAAAAAGAAAATTCTACCAGCACCTTGATCTTGGACTTCTAGCCTCCAGAATTTTGAGAAAATAAGTTTCTGTTGTTTAAGCCACCCAGTCTATAGTGCTTTGTTATGGCAGCCCTAGCAAAGCAGTACATAGTTTGTCATCTTATTTGATGTTATCCAAGTCCCAAAAAGAAACGGATGACACACTAGAAGAGAGGCACTTTGAGGAGAGTTAAAGTACAAAGGGCTGCTTATAAGATGAGGGTGTAGGGGAACCAAAAAGGATGATGCATTAACCTAGGGAACAGTGCAGGTGTTACTGCTGCTAAACCCAAAGGTAAGAGGGGAAGGAGGCTTTATCAACATCTTTAGTGAAGGAATACAGGTATCTTGAAGCAACTCAACAGGATAAATACCCTAACCTCACTCTTCTCTCTCCCTGCCTCCAGTCTCGTGCCACTGCTGCCCAGATGGAAACCACTGGCTACCATAAAGCATGGGAATGCAGTGATGTGGTCCTAAAGACCAGCCTTCTATAAAGGAGGATGAGGAAGAGCAGAGAGAGAGTGAATCTGGAGAAACAAATAGTAGATATTTAGCACAGAAAGAAACTATGACATTTAGTTTTTTTGTATCTGTCTTCTTCTCTTCCGTGTTCACTACTTTAGACAAACCACCACACGTGCCCATAACTACTATAGCATGTACAGTAGGTCCTCAATAAATAGCTGAGAATTGAGTATTTTTCATGCTTAGTAATTTTCAAGTACTGTCAATATTTCCTTTCTACTAGTTTTTAGACTATGTCCTCTCAATATCACAGCCTTAATCCAAGTCTTAGGTATATTTTGCCTCAAGGACTACTACTTCCTTCCTGGTTTCTTGTTGGTTCATTCTCCACAAATGAAACACACACACACATCAACAACAACAAAAAAAAACACAAGCAAAGCATATCAACTCATAAAACCACAATACTTTTAAAAAGACCATTTCAATTAATTAGACTTTCTGATTACATTTCTCCTCTCACCTTTATATTGCCTCTTTGTGGTTGACATCAGATTAAGATTGTGGAAATTTAAGTAAGGTTCCTATCAACTTCCTTTTCAAAAGTGTTATAATTCTCAGCCTTCCTCGCCTGTTTCTGAGAGGTAAGCATTTTATCTTTTGAAGCTACAATAAACTTAGGGTAGTTCTTTTCCAAATATGATTGCCAAATTATAGGAATGTGGCTTTTTCAAAAGATGTGAATAAGTTGTGATGTTTTGATTATACAACTAAATTAACAAAAATATAAAAATTACTCTTACTTATAATGGATACTTCCTTAGTTTACTCTCAGAGAATACCTAATCAAATAAAGCTCCATTTTATTTTACTTGGTAAAATTTTTATTTAAATATGTTTTTATTGACTTTTTTGAGAGAGAGAGAGAAAGGAAGGGAGAGAGAAACATTAATCAGCTGCCTCCTGCACACCCCCTATAGGGATTGAGCCTGAAACCCCAGCATGTGCCCTGATCAGGAATTGAACTGGCAACATCTGAGTGCATGGGATGATGCTCAACCAACTAAGCCACACCAGCCATGGCAATAAAACTCCATTTCAGATCTGATTATTTATACATCATTCAGTTCTGCCATCTTTGTAGTTGGTTCCTTAGAAGCTGATGTATTTTCTGGGTTGTGTTACATTGTTGGACATTGAATCAGTACTGACTCTAAAGAAAATGACATGGTTATTTTATATGATTTTACTTTTTATCTTTTAAATTTTATTTGAGTAATAATTTAATCTTAAAATGATTCATTTTTTAAAATAGGCAAGTTTAGCCCCTATGAAAAATCTCTCAGAAACTTTTATCTATCTTTTTAAATTATTCACATTAACAGTCTTTGTCTCTCATCAATCTTAAACACAAATTAGTGTTCTTTAAGGTTTATTTCTTCTGGGTGAAGAATGTTATCACATTTAAGAGAAGTCTGTAATTATGTGTCACATACTTGAAGCTACGAGTATCCCTCCAAATCCCTCCAATGTAAATCCGGTTGTCTTTAGTAGGTTTAATTTTTACAATTTGTAATTTTATGAGCTAAATAGTACCAAGTTAGTATATTGAGTTCAAGTGTACTTAAATCATCATCTTAGAAAATAATTTTTCTGTTTCTTGATTATTTTGTTATTGTGGTTTTTTTTTTTGTGTGTGTGTGTGTGTGTTTTTCTAATCTTTGTGAAACTAGTATCCAGAGTTCACTATAATGGCATCTTAGTGGATTTCTTTGTTTTCTGGTTAACCTCCCTCCCTCACCCACAGGAGAAAGGAAAACAAACTAGGAAAAATAGTGTTAAATACAGTTTTCCTTTATATTTCAAGGCCATTGTATTGTATTCATCAAGCAGGATTTATATGTTTCTCCAAGTCCTCTAAACATGTTGGGGATCTGAAAAAACAAACATGAAAAGAAAGCTGCAAATCAAAATAAATAATAAGATGTCTATGAAATTTATCATTATCCCATTTATAAATTCTTAGTTATGTTTTTTAATGTGCTATATAGGTGCATTTTAATATGTTTGATATGATATGGGACTGGAAGTCTCTAAATCCAAGTTCTAATCAGTATTCTCACATTAAGCCAGATCTATGAGTCTTTAAAATGACCGTAATCTCTTTTATAAAAATACTAGGTAAAATTTCAAGCAGTACTTGGAGGCAAGTATTTTAAACATTCCACTGTACAATGTATATTTTTGTGTGTTTTTTCATCCCTCAAAATATAAGTTATTAAACAAAACAAGATGGAAAGATATTCTATCACATAAAATCCCTTTTAGAAACAAAAAAAAGGCATTGAAAGGGACAAATTAATGTAATTTGAGTCAGTGATCTTTTCTCTTTATTAGTGGCTGAGATAAGTTGGTAAAAATATTTAGAAGGGTAAAAAAATTCAGTCATATGTTTTAATAGTTGACATAAGTATTCAAAAACAATTTAAATATAGGCTTTATTACGTATTGTGATGGGGAGAGGGAGGATGAGACATATGACATTTCCACTAGCAAGATACTTTTAGCATACTTAAAATAGGAATAATGGCCTTACAGGAACTTGGAAGATGTTATTCCCAGATTGTACGTTACATTTAAGGGAAAAATAATAAAGGTAAAGGGAGAGAATCAATTTAAGAATTTCTTTGGTAGCTGAAGACTTTGGATCAAATAAAATCACTTTTGATAAATATTTTTATAATAATTGAATAAGATACTTTTCAGCATATATTATTGACATTAATTGTTGATTAAGTTATATGAATTAATCTCTAAATCAGTTCAAGTTTATCTTGTAAAAATCTAGTTGAGGTTCACAAAATTCTTAAGAAATGCTAGTAGAAGTAGCTATTAACTTTATTTATAGTAAGCATTTACTCAACACAAAAAAATGTCCTAATTTCACAAAAGTATTACATGAGCATATATAGTAAGCATATTGAACCAATTCATGAAAATTATAACTTTAAAGAATTGAGATCATTAAGTCTCTTAGTTCTTAATTTGTAAATGTTTTTCTTCCATCTCCAAAAGCCTTGTCTTAATTGTTACATAGAGAGTTTACATGAATTTCTCAAGCTGATCACAGCACCAAAATCTCTCAAATACTCCTAATGTTACCTCAGAAAAAAGTTATATAATCTCCACCATGTTTAAGCTATTGCTATCCTAATAGAAAAACAGGGGAAAATGTCTTTAATCATCCAGAGTTCATTTTAAGCCCTCAAAAGCAATTCCTTTGGTTTCTAGGTTTACTCAGGATTAAAAGTGGCAGGACTCTTTTCTTTGAGCAGCAAATCAACAGCACCTACTATTTGGTCATGCTTAACACATGTTTGAAAATTTACCAAGGATAACCTTAGTACCTATTATTTATCCTTTTCTCTATAGTATTGAATGAAAATATTAAGAAAAAGTTAATTAGGGAGGTAATACAATAGTAAATCTATTAGTGATTTCTGAAGTTTCAGGGCAGGTATTATTGACATATAATGCATATACAATGTGCATTCTATTCAACTTGATAATTGTAAACACACATATAAATACTACCTAAAACAAGATCTAGACCAGCACTTTTTCTGCGATAATATAAATGTTGTATATTCCTACTGTCCAATTTGGTAGCCACTAGCCACATGTGGCTACTTAAAATGTGGCTAATATGACTGAATTTTAAATTTAATTCCAATGAATTTACAATTAGATTTAATAGCCACATGCAGCTAGTGGCTACCAAGTTGGACAGTGCAGAACATTTCCATCACTGATACTTCCCTCCTGTTCCTTTACAGTAAATCCCATGTCATTGGCCCTGCCATCATAGAGAAACAGTAACTAAAGATTAAGTTTCCCTGTGTTTGAACTTTACATAAATGGATTCATACTGTATGTATTTTTTTGTGCCTGGCTTCTTTTGCTAAATATGGCATTTTTGAGATTCATCCCATGACTTTGTATCATTAGTTTCTTTTAACTGCTGGATAGTATTCCATTGTATGAATATCTAACAATTTGTTTTTCCATCCTCCTACTGATAAACATTTGGGTTGTTTCCAATTATTTGTTTTTAATGCTGCAAATATTATATTTGATGTTCTGCATTGAGGGAAAAAGCTATGTATGTATATCAAAATATATTTGATCTTGAGAAAAGACAGTCAATTTATGATTCTATTATCATCTTTCTGTACTGGGGTAAAAATACAATTCTAGGTTATATATAAAGATGGACATATCTCAGGACTGCTGAGTAAACAGTTTGTAATACTTAAAGAAAACACATTTAGGATAAATCTACCAGAAAAGAGATTGCAATGCTTTCAAAACCAAAATATATTTTCACTGGGGATGGGTAGAGTTGGGGGTGCTTGAGACAGGCAAATTATGTGTAGTTTTGAATTACCTTGGCATCTATCACTCCCTATTATTATTGGTATACATATCCACAGAATTTCAGATCTAGTAAAAGTAATTAATAATCCAGTAGTCTAATTCCCCAGTGCTCTGCATATTGTAAGTAGTCAATAAATATTGGTTGAAATAAAACCATTTATTTCACATGAGAACTAAGAGTCTAGGTGTCTCTCAATTGAAGAAACCAGGTATCATAATCAAATGGAACATTTTTAAACAGGTGTGATTTCTGCTTTATAAAAGGATTCACCACAAATTCAATGGTAAGCTGCCACAGGCTAATACATTAATTTTCAAAACTCTTATACATACAATTTTCCAGAGGTAAACCTATCACATATCAGTATTTTATCTTTTAACATGCAGCTGTTCCTTCAAGAAACATTGAAGTAATTCTTTAGTTCTTGAACATGCAGCATACATTAACAGGAAGAAGTAACTTAATAGATAATATTGAAAAGGAAATGTACCCTTAAGAATGTACTAAAGAAATTTATAAATTATATATTCCATACATAAATAATCAGGGCTTTGTATTTTTCAAGTGGTTCAGTTATAAATGTGTTACTTGATGTCTCCACCAACCACTCCAAGGTGAAAGCAAAAACAATCCAAATTCAAAGGACACAACATTTTAAAATTCATATTCATTGACTTTGAGCATTTTGCAGACAGCAGCTCTATCTGGCCCATTTTAGGTACTCGGCAACTATTTATTGCATTGACAGTATATTGAACATTAAGAATTTTTTTTTTTTAAATCAGGAACCTTCTCTTATTGAGCCCAGTGTGTGATGTGTAACAGGTACTAAATGTTAAACACTGCTAGTTTTTTTTCTGTGACTTCTTAAGTAATATATGTTCAACATATGTAAAGATGCAACTGTACAGCTTTAAAATGATCAGAAAGGAGATTCTATCAGAACTGACTTTAGGCAAAAGGATTTCTAGGTTCTTTCATAACCAGTTATAGCACAAAACAGTACATGCATATACACTGAGTGGCCAGATTATTATGATCTCTGAACGCATAATAATCTGGCTACTCAGTGTGTGTGTGTGTGTGTGTGTGTGTGTGTGTGTGTGTATTAGAGGCCCGGTGCGTGAATTCGTGCATGGGTGGGGTTCAGCCAGCCTGGCCAGGGGGAGGGGACATGGGCAGTTGGCCGGCCTGCTGGTCGAACTCCTGGTCGAGGGGACAATTTGCATATTAGGCTTTTATTATATAGGAGGATATACACTGAGTGGCCAGATTGTTATGTGTTCAGAGATCATAATAATCTGGTCACTCAGTGTATAATCTAGCACAGGCGTCCTCAAACTACAGCCCGTGGCCACATGTGGGTGTTTTTGCGGTTTTGTTTTTTTTACTTCAAAATAAGATATGTGCAGTGTGCATAGGAATTTGTTCATAGTTTTTTTTTAAACTATAGTCTGGCCCTCCAACGGTCTGAGGGACAGTGAACTGGCCCTCTGTTTAAAAAGTTTGAGGACCCCTGTTCTAGCATGTTCCTCAATCTATAGCTTGAATTGGCAGATTGGTTATTTGATTCAGTGTGGTGATGATATGAAAATTTCATATTATAGTACCCTTACTCTGGTTAGAAGTAATATAATCAATTATCCTAAAACTAGGGAAAATATTCTAAATCCTAACTTTTAAAGAACTCACTTTAGGAAATTTACCTATTCCTAACTCAAGAATAAGCCAAATCAGGAAGTAGATTTAAAAAAAAGTCTCTAAGCTGCTTAAAACCGATGTTACAATGTCCTTGCACAAAAGTCACACACTTTTTGTAAAGGAGATTTCCTCAAAGTACCTATTTATACTCTTGAGACAGTTTTGCATAAGCTTCATTATGTGGTTTTCTTGCCTACAGATTAAAAGCAGTAAATTAAAAGGGTGGAGAGGATAATAGAACCACGTTCACTGACAGCAGTAAGAAGCAACAGCTGACAGTGTGGGAAGGGACAGGCAAACTACAACAGACAATAGAACTAAAAAAGCAAAGCTATTCAGAGCCCTGTAGTGTGAGCAAACAGCTCCACAGACCACTACGGGAACAGAGGACTCTACCTGTAAATGTAACAAAGTGAATATTCATAATGATTACCATTTTTTATACAGCTGGGATGCACGCCTTATTTCCCATGTGTATGTCGAAATTATTCAAAATATGAAGAGTTTCACTGCTGCTGGTCACCACCATGTCATTTGTCTCAGACTAGAGGGGCCTACCTACCATGGTGGGTCATGTAACCTTTAAGCATTAGCTTTGTGCTCACCTCTGCTATTCCATTGCGTTACATTATTGTAAGAACCTCTGTACTTCATTATGGGATTACCAAAGGCAACAACCTAACTTCCTTAAACAAATTGTTTAAATAGTGGGTTCCAAAATACCCCTATCTAATATTCCGTGACACGGAGCTGTAAATTAGAACCACTGACTTTTAAGACTTTGTGCCTGTTTTCCCTAAAATATTATAAACCTCATAGTGATGCTGTGAGGATTAAATGAGATAATGTATGTAAAACACTAAGCACAATGTCTGGGGCAGTGTAAGACCTCAGTCACAGTCGCTATTATGTTAATACCGTGAGTTTACGTCGGCCCAAATCCCTATTTGACAGGTGCAAAGAAATGAAGCCTCCAGAGTAAAACCGACGCCCTAAGGCTCGCCTTCTAACGGTATTGTCTGGGATAAGCCGCTTAGCGCACGGCTGGAGGTCTGGGGCGCCCGCAGGTCCCGTCCGCGGAGGATGCACGGCGCCTGCACCGAGGTGTCCGGGGCTGAGCCCTAGGGCGGTTGGAGACAGCTCCCTGTGCGGCAACAACATCCGTCCCGTAGGGAAGCCATTCGTGTGTCTCAGTGCAGTTGCTTGTCATGGAATCGGGTGGAGCTCAAACCCCCGTTGGGCCCATTTTAAAGAGGGACAGGCACTTTGGTTAAGAGCTGAAGATAACGGGGAACTAGAAGCTACCTGGGTGCCACCTCGGACAGGTGTAGGGTACCCGCCCTCAGCGCCTCTGGCGGAGTGGCTGCCGCGCCTTCACACACCTTCCAGGGCGGGCAGTCTGCTGCTCACAAGCCCGTGATCCCGCCCCGTAGGCAGGGAGTGATCCCCGCGCCGCTCCGCTCCGGAGCGGTGGCCCCCCGACCTCCCCGCTGCGCGCCGCCGCGGTGAGACCGGGAGACCGCGCGCCCCGCACAGCCCGCATCGCGGCCCTAAGATGGCGGCGGGGTGCGCGCTCTCGCCTCGCCGCACGCAAGGCTCGGAGCCGTGGCCTCGGGAGGCGGGAGCGGCCGGGCGCGGAGAGCTGGGCGAGGACGGGTAGGGCCCTCCAGTGCAGCGAGGGCTCGGGGCCCTGCGGCGCCCGGGCGTGCCATACCCCAGGCGGTGGGTGCCACTAGGAACACGCCGACGGCTCCGAAACGAAGGGAAAAAGGGGGGGAGATGAGGCTGTGTGTGGGGGAGAAATAGCGGCGGCACATCCGGGACCTCCGCCCCCTCCACCCCGGAAATGACGTTTTAGGCGGCTGGGTTGGGGGTCGTGGAGGCGGCCGCTCTTCAAAATGGGTTCTTCTCCAGCGTTGCTGGTCTCCCAAGAAAGTGTCTGGCATTGCCTCAGCACCCCTTCCCTCGGGTTACCCCTTAGCCTCGTGACTTCGGGGCTTCTTTGCCTGAAGCTGGCGGGACTGGCACCTCTGGTTTCCCTAACGTGTCCCTAGCACCACGCCCCTGAACTCCCAGGGCAGCCTCGCCGCGGGTGGTAGGGTGCCTACGGGGGGACTCGGGGGACTTGGGCCCCTGCAAGCCTACGAGCTTTCACCCCGAGTCCTACAGAGCCCGCGCCTCGTGCCCCCGACCTGGCCGCGGGGCTGTCATTCACGGCGCTGAGCCCGCCCCTTCCGGCGACTCGCCGGCCCGCCTCCTCCCCTCTCCCCTCCCCTACCCCTCCCCGTGCGAGTGTCTCCCTCTCCCTTTCGCTCTCTCCCTCTCTCTCTCTTTTGTGAGTTATAGCAACCGTTGCCTTGTGAATCAAGCGCCATAGTCACCGTAGTCCTGGCGACTGTTACCCATCAACAACAACTACTCCTCTCCTCCTCCTCCTCCTCCTCTTCCTCCTCCTCCTCCCCACCACCACCATCTCCATCACCCACCAACAACACCACAATAATCCACAGCCAAGGTGAATATTCTTCGGTCTCTACATGTGTGTGGGAGCGTGTGGATGCGTGTGAATGCGGATGTCCGTGCGTGTGTGTGTGTGTGTGTCCGTGTGTGCGAGCCGGCTGTGGCTGTGCGGGGTCTCACTCCTGACACCGGGGACTGTGCTGCGGCGCCGCCGCCGAGGGGCTCGGTCCCCCGGGCTTGTTTACAATGGACCGTGCGCGCCCCGGCGGGGTCGGGGGTGTGGGCTCCGCGCCGCCCGCCGGTCCTCCGGTCCTCCCGCCCGCCCGCCCGCCCGGCCCTCGGCGGCCGCGCTTCAGGGATGGAGCGGGAGCTCGGGGGGCTGCGAGCCGAGCGGGAGAGGGAGCCACAGTTTCGCGTTGCGGATGGTGGAGCTCTGCCCTAGGTCTTGTCTGAGGAGGAGAGTCAGGTGAAGAGAAGGGCTTTTCTTTTCTCTGTAATTTTCTTTTTCAAAGCTGCTTGTTTCCTGCTTTTTTCAAAACCGAAGTAGACAACAATGTGCAAGGGGGACCCAAGAGCTAGTGTTTTGTTGTTGTTGTTCACTTGTGGGGCCTTGTTAAGGTTTTTGTTATTTTTATCCTCGTACAACGGGGAACTTTTCCTACCGCCCATTCCCTTCATTTTGTGCCCCTCTTCTCCTTGTGCTAAATGGGCTTCCCTTCTTTTGCCATCATCAACTACACGGTGTTCCTTTTTCTTTTTCTTTTCTTTTAAAACTGTGTTTTCTTTGTGCTGCAAACAGTCCTAAAATCCATTCAGCACTGTTCCCTCCCCCGCCTCCTTCCCCCCCACACCCCTTGCACACATTGAAACCTGGAGCCTCTTCGCTGGACTTTGCAGCACTGGGAAAGAAATTTTAAAGAAGTCTCTGTCCCCTCTCTTTCTCTCTTTCTTGGTGTGTGTGTGTGCTTGTGATTTAAACCGGATGCAGGGCATCTGTGATACTTGGGTTAGTAGTTATTGACAGTGCTTTATCCTTCATGTGGAGATGGGAGGGGTAGTCGTGAGGTTCCATTTCACTTGGATGAACCTCCTTCTCCACCGTGGAGTGTTAACAATTTTCATTGTGGTTGCAAGACTTTGTGTAGGATAAACAGGGAAAGGACATGAGGAAGCTTTGTGAGAACTCGGGTTACAATGTTATTTGTGACAGTTAAGGTACTTTAAAGAGGTTTTTTCCCCCCTCTTCATCTTCTCTGTTCGTATTTCTTTGAGAGTTGAAATTGAAGTCAAGTTGTTCATAAAGAATGTATGAAGCGTCTCAACTTGAAACGTGTGTATATTTCACTTTCTTTATGGTTGTTGAGAGCGAGGCATGTGTGCTCTACTTAACATAGTCATTATTTTGGCTTTCTTTGGACAGTGACTTAAATCTGGTGAGGGAGAGAACTTTCTCCTTTTTAAGTCTCTAAAAATAATCTATTTTTCTCTGTAGATTTGAATACTTATCAGTCCTGAAATAGTAGGGCTCTTGGTTGGAGGTAACTGTTTTCCAGATCCTGTAAATTTGTTCATTTTTCAGCCTAACGTTTAATTAACATATCAGTAAAAAGTTTTGGTAATGAATGTGTGCTAAAACAAATATATTTGCACATATTGAAATTTTCAATGTGGAATTTTAAAATGTTTATTTAAGTAGTCTTATTCCTAACAGTAAACATATATTGATTTACCTGACAGCAGCCTGTGAATAATGTGACAGTTTTAATGATTCTTGAGATTGTCAATGAGCAGGTTGGGTAATTGTAATGTTGTTAAGGCTAATACTTTGTAAAATAAGAGTGTGGTGTTTTTTTTAAAGAAAAATTTTTCCCCTTTCATTTCATTTCCATGGGATTGCTATTTTAAATGAAGATGATACTTTGTTCTGAAGTCTTTCTCAGAGCATTCAAATTCCTTTATATTTATTCACACACACCCCTTCCCCAATCTAGATTCCATGCAAGTCTCTAATACTAACTTGTATTTTTTTTTTCTGTTCAGATGAGTGGCAAATGCCTGAACACTTTTGGATGGTGAAGCTTCTGGGTCCCATAAACTCTCTGAAGTTAATAGTTTTGCTCTCTAGAGAAGCTTCAGACCTTATGTTATTTACATAATAGGTTTTCAGCTGAGTAGCTTATATGTTATAATGTTATGATTTAATATTTTTATTTGCAGTGTCCAAGAACTTTTTTTGAGGCATTTTACTTCTTAAAATTATCTCAGATTCAGTAATTTAGATTTCCACTCATCATTTGATTTGAGAGCAGGGCTTAACTTGAATTCTATCATTTATTTTTGAAAACACTTATGTGATACAAAAGTTGCTTTTAGAGATTCTTTGGGCTCAAGCATGTCAACATTATTCATATGGATTGAGAAAATAATAACCGGAAATACTAGCAAGTGATACATTTTTAAGTTTAACCCCAAGGGTAAAATACTTAGCACTTAGTTTATTCTTCTGTGGTATTTTTCCTAGTAGGGACTATATTGGTATTCTTCTGTATTCTCAGATTTTAGAGTAATAGAAATCTCTGAAACTGAGTAACCACACCTTGACACTAAAAGTATTAAATAGAAATCAGTTGTAGCTTATTTTAGTAGCTGAATATCTGTGATTCATTATATGTCATAAATCCTAGTTTAATCTTTTTAGGTTGTTTTGCCAATGAGTTGCATTAACCAGTATAGACATATTTTAGTAGTACATTTACATGTATAATATAGTAAACTAAAGCACATTACTAAAATTCATCATTCCATAATTTTTTCATTATATGGGATAGTTATGCCTAATTTAAAAAACAGTATTTCTCTAGTATTCAAGTCTTCTTATATTCTACGTAAGTACTCAAATTAAAGTTTTATAGTTTATAAGTTTCATATATTTTAACCCTAAAGAAAAAATATTTTTTACCCTAAATAAAGTTAATATGGTAATTTTTATCATTAAAAATTAACAATTAAAATGAATGAATCATAAATCTAGATGGATATAATGTATTATTTAAATGACATGTTACTTTTTGGTAACATTTTATTATTATTGAGAAAGTTGATTTTTGTGTGAGCTTTCCTCTAATTTCCAATTGAAAAACCAGTAAGTAGGTGGAATATGATTTTGCTTTTCAAATTTTATGAAGAGTATGTGTATGTGTGTGTTTAAAAGGGTGGATATAGCATCAGATATATGGGAAGAAGTAAAAAAACCCAAACTTTTCTGAACAGTCTAATAGGAATGTTACTTTGTTCTTGGTAGTATAGTGAGACTTTGTTATAAGAAATGAGAATGCCAAGTAAACCTTTAAATTATGAAGCGTCTGTCAGTTTTTTTGTTTTTATGTTGAACACTAAAAATCTACTTTTCAGTTACTTTAAAAATAATTTCCTCAATGTAACCATTTGCCTTCAACTCTTGGGTATAAATTTCCACTGGCCATCAAAAACCAGATTTAAATTCCTTTCTGTTCACAGGTGCATAGTGTTCCCATTTTTTGGAAGTCCAAGATTAAGTGGATTTGACTAATTCTAGCTTGTTAGGGACAGATGGCTGCTTTAAACAGGTGTCACTTTCATTTCTAGTGCATTGTGTTGAGACTTCCAGTGGTTCACAAAAGAATTGTCTAAAGCAGGTGGCATCCTTTGCTTTTGTCCTTAGTAAAATACACTTTTGGAGTTATTTTCCTAGGAAAAGTTGTGTGTGAGTGTGTGTGTGTGTGTGTGTGTGTGTGTGTGTGTGTGTTAAGTAAAAGTTTTGAACTATTCAGATTCAGGTTTATAATTTAACAACTTTTATTTCTGAATATTTTTCTGTTTTCAGTCTGTGTAAGTTGCAGATCCTTTCACAGAACACTTTAAAATTCTTATATTGTAATGGAAAATTCCCTTTGAATCCAGAAGAAGTACTCAGGAGCACTTTATACAATAAGTCACATTTATCTCAAGCAAGAAGCTAAGGCAGATTTGAATAAAGTAAAATTTGGTTAACATGACAAGTTAACTTTTGCCATCCCATCCATAAAGAATTTTTTTGATAGCATTATTTTAGTTTGAATGGTAAATGTTGGAAACCAGTGTTGTTTTTGTTGCTGCATTATTTTAAATATTTTCAAACTAAAACATTTCCCTCACCTACTTCAATTGTTACTATAAACTTTTTAGTGCTCTTTTTAAATGAAAATTGTTTTTAAGCATTATGTTTAAAAATAGGTACTGGAGTAAATAAAAGAGTATCAACTTACTGATTTCTAAGGTTCATTTTAACTCAGATTCTATCCTTTTGTGTGTGTGTGTGTGTGTGTGTGTGTGTGTGTGAATTTTATATGTATTTTAACAGATGCACCAGAGGGTGCTGTGCTGTTTGTAACATGAAATTATTATCAATAAGAATGTGAACTGAATGAAACTTTTGTTTAAAAGAAAATTTTTAATTATATGTGCATTTAAGCATTTGATGGCCTTATTTCTATGGAATTTAAATTTAATATACTGTCTTAATTGGCAGTTTTATATCAAAGCCTATCTTTCTCTGTACTAATATATGTTAGCACAACAGAGAACAATATCAAGTCTGATATCTTTGGCATATCTGAATGTCAGCATTAGTCCTGTAGGCATGTATGTTGATCATCGTCTTATGAAGGTATTTTAGCCTTCATTTGAAAATTTTCATTTCACTTGAGAATTATACTATTTTGTCAGTGTAGCTTTTGTACTGTGTAAATTTGGTACTATTGGCACATATTGAACATTCTTAAGACATTTTTATATGACATGATTAGTAATGACATGAATATGCTTTTTATGGCATAATCTAAAAAAAGCTACCTCAGCCCAGCTGGTGTGGCTCAGTGGTTGAGTGTCGACCTATGAACCAGGAAGTCTCTATTTGATTCCCAGTCAGGACTTATGCCCAGGTTTCGGGCTCAATCCCTGGTATGGCATGTGCAGGAGGTAGCAACCAATGATTATATCTCATTGTTGATATTTCTATCTCTCTTCCTATCCCTTCCTCGCTGAAATCAATAAAAATAAAAAAAATTACCTCAAAAGTATAATTGACAATAATATTTATGAGGTTAATTAAATCAACAATAATAATAATATTAAACATTGTCTGGAGAATTCAGTCCCCACTTCATGCTGTTGAAGTAGTCTGGCTTGAATATTTAATTGAGCTTTACTATCTGAAAAGTTTTAGATTCGCTGCCTTACTGTTTATCATATAATTCCAAACTGGAAATGGTCTATCTGTTGTTCATTGAGAGCTTTTATAGGAGAATTAATTCAATCCAATCTTTTGGGCTCTGGTTGCATCATTGGTTTTTTTTTCTCAGCAGGGATATATGCTAAAAGATATATAATTGAAATAGTGGTAGTCAGTATCTTCCTCAAGTAGCTTAGAAAATGATGGTTACATCATATAAACTTTTTTCCTCCAGATAATGGATTTATCTATACTATTAATTTCATTTAACTACAGTCAGCAAAATATGATATTTTAATGAGGTACCACTATCAGGAATAGTATTTCATATGTTGGAATGCCACAGAGAATCCAAAACATGCAGAGGTAATAACATTTTTAAATACTAGTCTTCTTAAAATAACTTAGACATTTGTCTCTTAAAATGTGATCCTACTATTTACCATACAGTTTATGCTATTATGATTTTTAAAGTATATTATATGACATTGTTTCAAAACTTTTATATTTGAAGTTTCATATTTCATATCAAAGTATAAGATGTACTTTAATGAAAACAAATCAGTTAAAATTGAAATATATTCAGAGTATCAAATAGGTATGTGTTTTGTTCTTTATTATGTTCATTTTAAATTGAATTTAGAGAGACAGAGAGAAAGGGAAGCATCGGTTTCTTTGTTCCACTTAGTTATGCATTCATTGGTTGCTTCTTGTATGTGCCCTGACCAGAGATGAACCTACAACCTTGATGTGTTGGGACTATGCTCTAACCAACTAAGCTACCAGGCCAGGGCCTGTGTTTTATTTTTTTTAAGTAGATCAAAGGAAAAAGAATACTGGTTAAGAATACAGGCTTTGGAGTCAGATTTCAGTTAATCTTATTAGCAGTGGGACCTTGGACAGGTTATTTGCCTTTACCTAGACTCAGTTTTCTCATCTGAAAAATAGGGTCAATAGTACCTATTTTATAGGGTTCTGTGAAGATTAAAGGGGATGATTTATGTAATGTGC
Organism: Eptesicus fuscus; assembly: GCF_027574615.1. Classification (NCBI taxonomy): domain Eukaryota; kingdom Metazoa; phylum Chordata; class Mammalia; order Chiroptera; family Vespertilionidae; genus Eptesicus; species Eptesicus fuscus. The sequence continues at coordinate 31,627,583 of NC_072487.1, forward strand.
TTTGCTCAGTATTTGATACAGAATACATGCTCAATTCTTACTATTAGGAAATACTAGAAGATACCCATTCTGATCTTTTGGCTAGCTAAGAATCCTTTTACTATGCACTTGACTACCTCCTTCCCAATGGGCTTTAACTTGCGAAAGACTTGGCCCTCAAATATACATTAATTGTATAGTTCTTCCTTCCTCACCACTTTATAAAATAAAGACACAAAGCTACCAACTGCAGGTTTGGATTACCTTTTGATCATCAGTCTTATTATTTCACTGAATTAATAGGATTCTAGTTTAAAGTGATATTTTAGTTTTATTCTGCAGGCTTGTTTTAATGGATTTCTTTTACTATATTTGGATAACTCTCCTGTTTCAGGTATATTAGACTGAGAACTAATGATGCAGCATTTAATAAACTCTTACACTTGTCATTTCATTGTTCAGTATATATTTTCCTTTTCATATTTGTTATACATGAATTCATTCAAAAACATTTTAAAGCCTTATTTATAAGCTTTATACAAAACACAGCCATTCATATAAAAGAATGGCAATAAATAGTTTTGAATTCATCAAGAAATTATTGTATAATTTTATAATGCACTGCTTACAATTATTTTACTAAGGGTAGCAATAAGTAATTTTGTAAGAATTTGCCAGCCCTAACTTTGAGATACAGTAACCTTGGAACATTATGCAATAAAACATATAATATTAAATTGTTGAGGAGAAATTTCAACTTCAGCTCCATTTTTTTTTTGACAATTAAAGATGTTTAAAGAAACATTGTACTTGGCTGCTATATATAAATTTGGTATTTAGTAATTTACAATATATATTTTCTACACAATTTGATTAAGAATGGATTTTTTTCTTATTTTAATCTTAAATATCCCTAATGTTTTTCAAACTGGAAATGTCATACATTTTAATTTAAAATTTACTTCATATGGTGTGTCACCTTTGCTGAAGTACTGTATATTGTAGGCTTTTTGTCTGCCTCTCATCTTACCTGCTGCCTTCTCCCCGGTCCTATTTAGTGTTTATTGTATGACTCCTTTTACATTATTTTTATAGATAATTAGCCCAACATATAAAGTAGGGAGACTCAGCCATCTCATCTGCTTCCTTTCTCCAGTGAATTTGACACACATTTTTAAAGGAATATTTGGGAAAATGCTAGGAAATGTGACTTAGATGGTAAGGTTATTTATCATTCTTATTTCAATAATCCATTTTTTTTTTTTTTTTTACAATTTCTATGCATCTGACGACTCCCTTGAACGAAAAACATGTTACTGATCCACTAATGATGTGACCGAGTATGATTTTGCTTCAGAAAGGTTCCCTTCTCAGTTCTGGCCTCAAGATTAAATCTCTAGTCTAGTCCAAAAATATTGTGTTTGCACAATCACATATGCCTGCTTATTGCTGACTCTTACCTCCTGGACTCTTCTTTCTCACTACCTTTATTAGAAGCTGTAATATGCTGCAGTCAGTACTGCATGCCTTTGTTTTACAGTGCCTGGTCAAGACTGTCAGGTTCCTGGTGCTTCCTATTGAGGGAAAGGAAGCATTTTTGCATTAGTTTAAGATGTCCTTCTGTTCTGCTATATCTCACCCCTTTTACCACTGTGATAGGAACTGAGTCCAGAAAAACTAAGAATCAGGCAGCTGGCCAGAAAATAAAAGTGTATTAGTTGGAGAGGAAACATATATTCAGAGGTTATGTGGATGGAGAGAGGAGAGAGAGTGACTAAGCTGAGAAAGAATGGTCTTTAAAAGTGCCAGCCACAGGAGAGCAAAGGTGAGAGAAGGGTTCTGTTCCGGTGCTCACTCTGTCACCAACTAAAACCTTAGGCTGGCCACTCACACCCTCTAGCTCTCAGTTTGTCCATCTGCAGAATGAAACATGAGGGCTCTGTGATCTCTGACGCCCTTTTCAGCACTAACCGTCTATGACTCCATGGCAAGATTGTCACTGGGAAAAGGTAAACAAGCCAGGAATTGGTGTTTCCTTTGCACATGGACTCGAAGGCTAGCATTTTGCTTGCCTATTGTTTCTTCTGATAAGGACAACAAAAGAAAACCCAGAGCCTGGTTCTAGTGTAATAGCCATACCTATGACACAGTTTTAGAAGGTTCCTTCATGTCAGTGGCTCCCTTAGGGTGCTGTGGCCAGTGAGTGCCTTGTTGTCCTCACCCACATAGGAATTAGCTGAGTCTGACAGCTTGAGCTCCTGACCAGCAGCTCCTCTATGTCTGTATGCCAGACAAGTTTTTTAAAGCTGGGGTTCCTGCCTGTTGCTCACCAGTGAGATATTTAAAACAGGATATGATTTCTCAAGTATGTGGATAGGCAATTTGACACACAGAGAGGGAGAGGGACTTGTTAGATCTCTCTCATCAGAAGCAGTAAAAATTAATTCAGGTTTCTGTGTATCTAATTTTTCCACATTTCTTCCTCAGTTATTAAAACCTTGACCTTTTCTTCCCTTCATGCACTTCAGGTAGTTTTAGAAAGAACTAAAGTCCTGTCAAGAAGTCTGGGCGAGTTCTTAAGAGTCTGGAGTACTAGGACTGTGAGACCCTGCTCTGGGAAGCAGTGCCATTCTTTTATGTTTTTCATTGCCAATACTTATTGCTTTCCTTTTTTCCTGGATATTTATAGTTGTATAAATATTCTTTTTATTCAGGTTTGGTAGCAGAAAATTGTGTCTCTTGGTTAAGAATTGTGCATTTCTGTAACATTTTGCATTATCGTTAATTTACCAAGTAGACTTACCAAGATTTTTAAGCACTGCAGACTATGAAAGGAAGCATTTTTGCATTAGTTCATGATGTCTTCTATTCTGCTATAGCTTATTTCTTACAATCTAATGAGGAGTGTATGAAAGTTGAATAGATTCTAATTATTGTTTTAAAATTATTTTTTAACAATTACGTGTATTGATTAATGTAAACATATTCAAGAGTCTGAACTACATTCAGATTCGAATGCTCGATAGCATCTATATATTTCAATACAATAACTGGCATCCTTAAAAATATATCTGGCCCTCTTCAGTGTTAATCAGCATAGTTTATCTTAATGTGCAAACCCATTTTACAAATGCTTTGCTTTTTTCAGTGAAGTTTCTTCCATGCCTTAGTTGGGATTGGGGTTGAGAGAGGCTACTGGAGAGAGACAGGAAGAAGATACATTTAGAAATCATATCCTGTTTCCATTGTTAAATACCAGTGCATTGCATATTCGACCCAGTTCTTTTTCTTTATTTATTTTTTAATTTTAACTGACATTTTGGGGAGAAGGTAGCGGTTGAGGTGGGGAAGGGGGAAACAGAAGTGACTAAGGCGATCAGAGTCTTCCAGATCTTTTTCCTTTCCTTATGTAGTATTGTGCATAGTACATATACTTTGGGGAGAGAGAATAGGCATCTTATTACTTCATATTTGTGATATTTTTCTCCTAAAGACTGACTGTATCTGTATGTCTATCCTTAGCACATTAGTGGATGTGCAATAGTATCCTTCTAAGGAGTCTATATTGTGGTTTAGTCATGCACAGCTTTAGAAAGGTAGGAATAAAAGAAAGGAGTACTGAGGAAATCTAGTTTGTGGGCCAGATACAGAAATAATGCCTTAAATCCAACTGTCTACATTTTGCTTTAGGTGGATTGTTTTGTGGATATATATTTATTTTTGTTTTACAAAAGAATCTACTTTTTCCCCCTGTTCCTGTTTAGGCTGACACTTAAAAGAACCAGAGAGTATATATAATCTGTCACATTAGGCTTTCACTGATTGGCATCTGATTCTATCTGATGACAGTCTTGGAGATAAGTTTTAATGAAGTGTCAGTGTAAGGGTCACTAATAAAACACACATGGGAAGATACATTGTTACTGACCTGAAAATCACCTTTACCATTTTAATTTACAGTATGTATTTTGATGTGCCACAATGAAAAATTAATATACAGATACCAGCTAAAGTTAGATTATTTATTGTACAATGTGATTATATTGTATGCTTTAAAGGACATTTTAAAACATTTTGTTTAAAAAGTCACTTTATATTATTAGGGTGTACAGTAGGTCCTCAGGTTATGTCGGAGATCCGTTCCTACGGCGTGACATAATGCGATTTTCGCCGTAAGTCGGAACCCACCTACATAAGCACCTTACGTCACTCACATGGAGCACATACACAGCAGAAATGAAGTGAAACAGTAAAAAAAAAAAACTTAAAAGAAAGATAACAATTCCTGACCTTTACTTGTGGTAAATAATTAATAAAAAAATAGCACATACGTACATACGTCGAAATGACGGAACTTTTTATTTTTTATAAATAAATGGGAGATGGCGACGTAACCACAAAACGATGTACGTCGAGACCGACGTAACCCGAGGACTGCCTGTACTTATATTAAGAAAAATGGAATTTATCCTACATATTATGTTGTGTGTGTGTGTGTGTGTGTGTGTGTGTGTGTGTGTATAGACCTTTAGAAAATCATTTTAATGTTACATTGTGCTTGGTGCTTTAGAACTCCTATCCATACTATTTTGTTTTTGTATTATGCATATCTTGTAACACTATTAGAAACCACTCCAGTGATACTTTCTTAAGGCAAAGAACATTAAGAGAAACGTTTGACTTAAGTTCTTTGATTGATCTTTGCGTGATTTGGGGAACAATTTTTATAGAGCCTCACATTATATGATAATTTTTAGAGGCTACTTTTAGTTAATAGATGCCATGAATACTAAAATTGAATTGTATCATAGTTAAAGATAAAAATTGTAATTTATTCGTATGATAGTAGAATAAGATATTGTATTGCTGGATCAACATTTGATCTGTTCCTTTATTTTTAGAAGTCTGTCAAGTTTTGAAATTTAAAGCCTTTTTAAATATGTTGAATGAGTAGAGTTGTATAATACATGTGGATTTATGTTTGAGCAAAGGTTTGAGAACTATATGGCTTGGAAATGAGGTGGGATTTTATTTTTAAAATTGGAAGGGAGTGTATTTTAATATTTTGATGGGTTAGACTTGATCATTTATTGGTGTTAATGACTATGGACTGAAGATGTTGATAAAAGTAATTTTTGAGAGGAAGTCATTGTAGTGATCCTGATATTTCATTTACTTCCAGTCCTGCTGCCCTTGGTAAACTCTAAAGTAAAAGCTTATTTCTTGGGTAATGTAAGACTCTCTGTTTTATTGTGTTTTTGTTAATCTACATTGCTGTCAGGAATTTCCCAAGTCCTACAGTACTGTCTTGTGTGAGGTATTATGTGTAAGCTTTGGAAATTCAAGTTTATTTATTGATTTACAAACCTTGGATAGAATGCCAGTAAGTAACATGCCATGCCCAGAATAGCACCTTGCTTAACCTGAAGGAATTGGGTAAGAATTAGGGTAAATCCGGGCGGGAACATAATTGGATAAACTAGAGTATGAACAATGTACAATTTAGAGTAAAAATGTCATTTTAGGGGCTATATGTATTAGAAACCCATCAGCATATTACCACAATACTGTTAATAACATTATTTCTAATACTTGATTCAAAAACATTCTAGCAGAGGCCTAAGAGATAATTGGATTTATTAGTCTATAAGCTTATCGTTTTACATCATTGTCCTTTGGCATTTACTTTTGAATGAGGATTAAATGATTTCTATCAGTGTGTCTTCAGTGACAATACTACTTTGGTTAATTTAGAAATCCTGAAGTGATTGTGATTTTTTTTATTGAATTTTAAGGAGCTTTTTGAAAAGAGAGAGGAATGAGGTACTGGATACGGAATACATAGTCTCAACTATGTGTGGACTTTAGAAGACTACAAAATGACAGACATGGTATTTGTGAATCAATAAATATAAAAAAGAAGGGTAAGGAGAGAGATTGAAAATGTAGTTAGATGAAATTAGTGGAGAGTTTAAAAATAAAGATAAAAATAAGTTAAGATGGATAAATGAAAGTATGAATGGTGAACTAATTTGTTGTAAGAATGGTCCTTTTTTTTTTTTTTCTTGTCTTACTGTGATTTTAACTAATAGCTGAGGAATAGATTGTACTTAAGTTTCTTTATGGGCACCATTTGTTTTTATATTTGTTGCAAATATAATAAATCTCTGTAACCTTTGACTATTATTATATGGAGCTTCACTATTTTTTTTTTAAATATATTTTATTGATTTTTCACAGAGAGGAAAGGAGAGGGATAGAGAGCTAGAAACATCAATGAGAGAGAGACATCGACCAGCTGCCTCCTGCACACCCCCCACTGGGGGATGTGCCCGCAACCAATGTACATGCCCTCGACCGGAATCGAACCTGGGACCTTCCAGTCCGCAGACCGACGCTCTATCCACTAAGCCAAACCGGTTTCGGCTGGAGCTTCACTATTAATGTTGGGTTTAGAAGAGTATTAGATTGAGATATTACATCAGAGTTTTCTTGTAATTATTTTATCATTACAAAGCTATACAATATAATGTTAGTATACAAAATATACATAATTAATATTTTCACTTGAGGTATCTGATTAATAATATATCTGATATCTAAAGCATTTTACATTCGGGAAGCCAATGTATACCAGAAAACTGTGTACCATAAATGTACAAACTCTTAAAACTGTCTTATTTTGGAACTTTTATAACTTACACTGAAGTAGAGAGAATAGCATAATGAATCCCCATGTTCTCATCACACACTTAACAATTAGTACCTTCTATTCTTAAGTCTATATAATTTGAGGTATTTGTTTATTGAAATAAACTTGAATCTTTTATCCTGTGCTACTCTGAAACAGTGTTAATCTAATTTTAAGAATAGACTCAATGTGGACTTGAAACAATGCTTACATGATTTTTAAGATGAAATATTTAAGTGTGATTGGTCATGTTGTTTCTTCTCAGCACAGCATTATTTAAATCAGGGAGTTTGTTCTCAGTTGTTGGTAGGGTCTTCTTTTGTTTAGTAACTCTAGGTTCTTCTACTTGAAATCTGACCTATCATTAAAATGGGAGCAAGCTCAAAGACAGGAGCCTGTGTTTGCAGGGCACAAGAAAACAATTGAGGTATACCTCTCAGAGTTGAAATATGCTAATCTTTTGCACGTCATTCTTTTAATTGGCCCTGTGGGTAGATTTGGGTAAACTGGTAAGAGCCATTTTGTAAGGGAAGAGAACCAACTATCTTCTGGAATATTCCCTCCAAAGTTAGCTACTCAGTTACTGGGACATAATAGAAGAGTGTAAAGGAAGTGGCATCCATTAGTAAGAGCTCATGTAGTGATAACATGTAACACCATTCAAAGCAGTTTAATATTTTCTGATTCACCAACTTCAGGGAATGAAGTTTTCTTAGTTTTTATGAAAGAAGCTTATTTTCCAAAGTTAGAGTCTATAGGGAAAAAATCCATTCATATTGGAAATTATTCTGTAATGATCTAACATGTATAATAAGTAATGATTAATGTCACTTTAATAAACAACACAAAATACTGACCTCTTTATTTAAAAGTTGATTTTTTTCTTGTTGTTTGAATCTAATTAAATGATTTAAGCATGAAGAAGTAAATACATTACATTAAGGCCTGCATTTTTCAGTTATGTAACTTTAAGTGCTAAACTTCTTTCTGATACAAAAGGTTACAGAGAAATGTATATAACTTGAAATATTTTGGCACTCTTTAAAAATACTTCTATTATAGATTAACTAGTTAGATAAAATAATAAAGTGATATAAAATAAAGTGATACACTACTAAATTGATCTTATTGTATGACTAAACTGCAATTTCTTTTCTCAAAGGGTTATATTTAATTCTTTCTGCCATTAGGAAACATCTAATTTAAGTGATCCTGCATAATAGATTGTCATATAGTCAAGGTTTCCAAAAGGAGGTAGATGTAATGTATACAGAAAAACACCAGTAAAGCTTAATCAATGAAACAATGATTGAACAAAATATAACTGTAACCCTGTAAAACAAAGGATCATATGATATACATGTTAATTTTAGAAGTATTTATAGAATATTTTATTAATTTTTAAAAATTTATGAATTTAATATTAATACCAATTTGTAATATTTTTTCTGTGCTTTTCAATACCTATGTAGAGTCAAAGTGTTATTTGGCTTTTTATTGTATGACATTCAAGATAGCATCAGGTAAAGCAGTGATTTTCAACTTTTTTCATCTCACAGCACACTTAAACTAATTACTAAAATTCTGCGGCAAACACAAAATATATTTTTTGCCAATTTGACAAAAAGAAGGTATAGTTTTGATTCATTCATACCAGATAGCCCTTGTTGTGTTGGCTGTTGTCATTGTTTTATCTGACAATCTAAGGCAAAAGAGGTCATTGCTCCTAACTAGTCAGGTATTGCATGTTTTAAAAATTCTTGGGGTACATCAGTTGAAAATCATTGAATTAAAGCAATGGTGGTTTTATTCTGGTGTTTAAGAGTTTTTTAAAAATTTGACTACCACTGCATTTATGTCATATGTATAATTTTAAAAAGCCATTTCTAATATGATAATAATATTGGTCTTCTTATTCTATATTGAAGTTACTCCCTAATAGCAAACAACTTAATGTTCTGATTTGGAAGAACACCGTGTAAAGAAAAGCTTTATCCAAGAACTGACTTGTATTTTCGAACCTGACCTGCATAGCAGCTAAGCTTTGGGTCTGGAGCTGGAACTGCAAACCCTTATGATGACTGTAAGGGGCTCAACTTCAGCCTTTCTCTTCTGGATCTGCACAGCAACCAATAGTGATAGCCAGGTTGCTAGAGATTAAAATGGTGAAAAAGTCTGTCACTAGAGTTAACCCATGCTTTCCAATGACACAATTATGTAGGATTCCAGTGGATACATAATTAGGATGTTTTATTTTAGAATCAGAATTTTTAAGTTGGAAAAGACTTTGAAAGTTATCTAGTTCAACCCACCACCCTGTTCCCCACTTATCCTATCTAATAAAAGAGTAATATGCAAATTAACCATCACTCTGCTACACCCACAAGCCATGCCCACCAGACAGTCAGGAGTGCATATGCAAATTAAACCCAACCAAGATGGGTGCGGCCACAGAGCGAGCAGGAGGCTTGGGTTTCCCTGGCAATGGCGGAATCCAAGCTTTCCATACACCCTGGCAGGCCCAGGCCTTCACTCAAGGCTACAAAGTTTCAATTATAAAAGATAAATAAATCCCAACAAAAATGGCAGCAGCCACGGAGCTGGAGAGATCAGGAGGCTTGAGTTGCCCCTGGCAATGGAGGAAGCCAAGCTTTCCGCACACCCTGGCAGGCCCAGGTCTCAACTCAAGGCTACAAAGTTTCAATTATAGAAAATAAATAAATCCCAACAAAAATGGCTGTGGCCATGGAGCAAGCAGGAGGCTTGGCTCCACTCCGGGCTACAAAGTTTCAATTATAGAAGATACAGAAATCCCAGATACCAGGGCCTCTACTTGGGTCACTGGGGGGCGTGGCCGACCTGCAAACCACTATAGGCCCCTCGCCCAGGCCGCCCCATGCCCCAAGGGAACCCCCACCCTGATCCGGGACACCCTTCAGGGCAAACCAGCTGGCCCCCACCCGTGCACCAGGCCTTTATCTTATCTAATAAAAGAGTAATATGCAAATTGACTCATTCCAACACACAAGATGGCTGCCCCCATGGGTCAAAGATCCTGCCCCCATGTGGACACAAGATGGCCAGCAGGGGAGGACAGTTGGGAGGGACCAGGCCTGCAAGGGAGGGCAGTTGGGGGGATCAGGCCTGCAAGGGAGAGCAGTTGCGGGGGACCAGGCCTTCAGGGGAGGGCAGTTAGGGGCAAACAAGCTGGTTTGCAGGCAAAAGCGGTTAGGGGCAATCAGGAAGGCAGGCAGGCGAGCAGTTGGAAGCCAGCAGTCCTGGATTGTGAGAGGGATCCCAGATTGGAGAGGGTGCAGGCTCGGCTGAGGGACACACCCCCTCCGTGCACGAATTTCGTGCACCAGGCCTCTAGTTTTAAATATAAGAAAATGGAGGTGAAGTGACTTGCACAGTGATATAACATTTCTCGTAGCTGGGGCTGTTGATATAACATTTCTTGTAGCTGGGGCTGTTGGACCCCAGACTCCACATTTCTCTCCCAGCATTAGCCTGTTATATCATTGCTAGTGCAAAAATATTCTTAAAAGCAAACAACCCAAATGTGCTGCCTTCAGTACTCAGAATACTTGTTTACCTACAAGTTTGAACTCATATTTTTTTTCTAGAAAAAGCACATTAAAGTTTTATAATTATGCATTCTGAATAAATACATTTATTTTTTATTGCCTCCAACTGTACTTTTGGTATACAAATCAGTATTTAATTGCTCTATTTTAGAATAGAAATAAAATTTTTAATATTTTTCCACATCATCAGTAGCCTTTATATTAAAGGAAAATACTATATTTGCTAGATCTTTTAAAAAAGAAAATACCATATTTTTATCATTAACACTTTATTTTTCCCCTGTCAGCTATTAGTGATTTATGTCATAATCAATGTATTGGCAGAAATAATTCTCAGACCTTGCATGCACCTCTACTTTTGTGATAAGGGTAAGGTTGAGTCTAACCATTCTAAAGGTTGTTGTAAACTACTGAATTATTAATTTTAAACAATTGAAACGTTTGTTCCTGTAGGTCACTCTCTTGTGGAACAAAAGTAAAACAATGGCAGTTTATATCTGTGGTACAAGCTGAGACTTGCCCGGCTGGGCTTAAAGGTGTTGTAGCACTCTTAGTGAGAACCAACAGAATGAGAATGTGAAGGGATTGCCCTTTATTCCATAGCAACCAGAAGCAATCCCAGCAGTCATGCTATTATGTGACTTCTTAATCTGAATTCTTGGAAGGATATGTTGTTTACTAAATAATAGTATGAGATGGTGGCAGAATAGTAATTGCCAACATGTTGTTTTGTGTGTGTGTGTGTGAGAGAGAGAGAGAGAGAGAGAGAGAGAGAGAGAGAGAGAGAATGAGAATTGAAAGTAAATCTACAAGGTCAGGATTGAACTTAGTTTTGGTATCCTGTTTTGTGATACAATGCACAATTTGAGCACTAACCCTGTTGATTATTTGAAACAATCTGTCTAAGAGTGACCAAGAAAATGACAACTGAACTTTCTAGCTTGATGCTCTTACGAGCCTCATTTGTGGTACCAAATCTGAAAGGATGCACTTACATGAAACCAGGAGTAGGTTTCCTATAGGGGAAAACCATTTGTCATTTGTTCTTAACAAGGTAAGTCCCCACGGACAAACCTTTCTTGTAAAACTATTCCCTTTGGATTTATCTTTGCCTTCAATAAAAAAAGGAGATATGATAAACAAAAGTCTGATGAAATATTAGTTAGTTCTTGCATTTTTGCCTAGAAGTTTCTCATTCTTAATCTTTATGATATTTCTAATGTTTCATGCTGCCGTTACATCTGAATTAAGAGAGACTTGGGATACAATGCATTAAATTGGTTTTGCTTTCTGGAAGGTTTTTTTTTTTTTTCTGAGGGGGGAGGCAGAATTTAAATCATTTACTTTTAGACTTAACTATACTCCTGAATTGCCAAAAAACCTACTGTCCCGTAAAACAGAATGGAAAATACAAATATTAAGAGTTTAATTCAGTTGAAAAGAGAGTGCTAAATACTTGGAACTTTTAAACTGAGATTTGAATATAGAGATTCAGTTCCCAGCATAAATAAGTACTAGACTGCTATATTTCTTGGATATAAAGAGGAAGAACCTAAAACATGGAATGTGTTTTTAATATCTTATAAATTTATAATCTGGATAAATTTTTACTTAAACCATGTCTAAATAAGGATTAATGGAATCTTCTAAAAAGAAGATACTTTGGATGTTTTCAAATAGCCCAAAGTTTTATGTTTCTTTGTGTGAGAATCTTCCAGGATTCTTCATTGTCTACTCATCAGAATCATTTAAGAAATATTTACAGATGTCACAAAACTTCCATTGTGCTATGCTGTTAGGGAGCTTAGTCTACTGTACATTTTGAAATACAAATTTCACCACTCTGCTCTGTAACTTTTTTTGCCAGCCTGGCTTATGGTGTTAGGCAGTTGGTTAAGAGCGGCGATTTTCAACCTTTTCCATCTCATGGCAACATAAACTAATTATTAAAATTCTGGCCTGGCTTGTGTAGCTCAGTGGTTGAGCATCATCTCATGTACCAGGTGGTCACAGATTTGATTCCAGGTCCAGGCACATGCCTGGTGTCAGGCTCAAACCCAGTAGGGGGCGCACAGAAGGCAGCACATGGATATTTCTCTTTCATAAATGTTTCTGTCTCTCTTCCTTTCCCTTCCTCTCTCTGTGATAAATTAAAAAAAAAAAAATTCTGTGGCACAGTAAAAAATATATGACAACTGAACTTGTCATATTTTTTGCAGATCTGACAAAAATATAGGTCTAATTTTGATTCACACTGGACGGCTATTGTGTTGGCTGTTGTCATTTTTTTATTTGACAATTTAGGGAAAAGAAGTGAGTAGTACCCCTGACTAAATAGTCAGGTACTGAATGTTTTTAAAATTCTTGTGTCATACTGGTTGAAAATCACTGTTTAAGAGCAATAACTTTGGAATGAACAGCTCTGGGTTTGAATTCTAGCTCTGCTACTGATTAGTAGTTTTACTTTAGGCAGATTACTTAAACTTTGTGAGATATGGTTGCTAAAATCTACCTTGAAAGATTGTTTCAGAGATTACATTAGATGACAGAGGCAAACAGCAGCACTATATCTGACATGTAAATGGCAATTCCCATTACTGCCCTGACCCAGAATTAAACCAGTGACCTCTCAGTGCAACTGATTCACACCAGCCAGAGCTCATCGGTTGATTCTCGTATGTGCCCTGATTGGGGATTGAACCCTCAACCTTGGCATATTTGAACAGTGCTCAAACTGAGTTATCTGGCTAGGGCCTCACTTCCTGAATTCATCTTTGCTGAAGTTAAATAGAGTGGTTCTTAACTTGAATAAGTTCACTTCTAATGAAATTTTTATTAACCTTGATACTAATTGGAAAATGTGATTTAGATACTTGTTTGTAAATGTTTGATCTTTCTAAATTTTTTTGTAAGCTTCCTGAGGTTTTGGAACTCAGCACAAAACCCAGTGTTCTTTTCTAGTAGAAGCAATCAGTGAATAATTATGAAGCCTCAGCTTGTTTATCTCTAATCAAATTATAGAATACACATTTAACCATTTTATAACTTTGTCTAGTCCTGATTGTATACTGACCTTTAAAGCAATGCAGTTCTATTAGTCCAAATGGGTTTATTTACTTCTTGTTTTTTAAAATGGATTTAATGGCATTAATTCATGAATTTTGGATATTTCTTTAAAAAGGCATCATTTAGTAGACATCATTTCCATTTATCTTTTCAAATGGTTTTGTTATCTAACTATGTATATATGAATTTTGTACCTATATATATGTATGTGTGAAATTCTAAACTTGCCTGGGATTTTTTTTAGTGTCTGGTAAGACTAATAGTTTCAGAAGTTGGGGAGTGCCTTTTAGGATCTATTATCTTCTTCCTGTTTTCTGGTTGTGACAGGGTGTGGGAATTCCTAATACTGCTTAGTAGGGGAGAGACCTGGGAGCCATTATGATAACTATGCTTTTGGAGGGGGGGGACTATTTAGAATATTCCAGACTTCCTGAGTTTCAACTTTTGCTACCTAACTTCACTGTTCTATTGGGATGTCAAAAGTACAGAAGCAGGACCGGAGTTCCAAGCTTATACCAAGGCAACTGATGGTATCAGAATGGAATTATTACAGTAGTCAGATCTGTGATTGCATTTGTGATATCCATTAAGGGCTGCATTGTGGAATGGTAGGGTTATCTGCTTTGATGTCTACTACAGAGACTTTCTCCTTAAAAAACTCTTTTTAATATGGATCTCACTTTCATAAATTTGTCCAGGGCTATTTTTAATCAGGGTATTTTTATTCTGTACCATCTCTTGAGGTGATTAGTTTGGTGAGTTTACTACCAGTTGTGAAGTCATCTTAACCTCTTTCCTGAGTCAATTTCTAGAGTCAATTTAGGTGTACATGCTCATTTTCACTTTTTTATTCATCCATTCATTTATTGATCAAATATTGACACATACAATATGGGCCAAGCAGTGAAATTCTATGGAGAATACAGCAGTGAAGAAAACTTATCAGATCTCTGCCCTTGAGAATCTTATATTCAAACAATTGAGGATGATGGAGAGAGAAGATAAATGAGTATTATACTAGTTGTAAATGATATGGAGAAAATTTTTTAAAAAGAGGGAGCTAGAGCCCTGGCCAGCATGGCTCAGTGTTAGAGCATCGATCTGTGAACCAGAGGGTCATGGGTTGAGTTCCTGTTCAAGGGCAAGTATGTGGGTTGCATGTCCAAACCCCACCCCCAGTTGGCATGCATGGGAAGCAACCAACCCATGTGTCTCTGTCACATTGATGTTTCTATTTCTCTATTTCTCTGTCTCTCTGTCTCTCTGTCTCTCTACTCCTTCCTTCCTCCTTTCCACTCTCTCTAAAAATGGGAAAAATATATTCTCACTCCTCGGGTGAGGATAAAAAAAAAAATTGACTAGAGAGGGTAGGTGATGAGGGTGGAGGAGGTTGCAATGTTAAGTATGATGATTAGGAAGATTTTATGGAGGTGACATTTGAACAAAGGTGACAGAGGTAAGTTTTGTGTATTTCTTCCATTGTAACTTTATCCTATATAATAAAAGCCTAATATGCAAAGTGTCTAGCTGTCCGGTCAGCTGTTCAACCAATCAAAGTGTAATATGCTAATGATATGCTAAGGCTGCTCAACTGCTCACTATGACATGCACTGACCACCAGGGGACAGGCAATCAACTGATTGACCAGTCGCTATGATGTGCACTGACCACCAGGAGCAGATGCTCTGACCTGTAGGTTAGCTTGCTGCTGAGGTCCTGCCAATCGGGACTGAGTGAGACAGGCCAGACACGCCCTGGAGCCCTCCTGTGGTCCGTCCCAGCTGGCCAACCTCCCATGTCTTTCCCTGGCCGCGATCGTGCACCGGTGGGGTCCCTCAGCTTGGCCTGCACCCTCTTGCAATCTGAGACCCCTCGGGGGATGTCAGAGAGCCAGTTTCGGCCTGATCCCACAGTCCAGGCTGAGGGACCCCACTGGTGCACGAATTCATGCACCGGGCCTCTAGTATATTTATGATATTGATGATACCTTGGTTGATGCTAACCTTCCTTTTATACTAAAGAGTCCTATTTGTTTACATCTGCCCTTACAGTACTTTTTTCCCCCTGACTTTGTTGCCTTCTGTCATTCTTATATACCTTTCCCTGTATGTACAGCCTCTTCATTTTATATTATTTTGAGGTGTACTAGTATATTGATAAAAAACAAACAAACCACCCACTATGGTTTTCTATAAGGAAAAAAGATTAAGAGACACAAAACCTACTTTTAGTTTGTTTTTCTTTTGAGATGGTAGGAAAGGTTAAGGTTTTCAGTCTACCCTACTTATTTCCAAGTTGGAGGTTATGCTGAAACATCTGAAACTATCAAGAATATATCCTAAAAAATTGCAATGTGAACTATTCAAAGTAAAATCACTATTAATATAGGCAAATTGAAATGAGAATGAGCTGACTGCTAATTTGATTGGTTATACCCTCAGTTTGCTCATATGGCTAATTTAAACTAGAGAAAGTATTTGTATACAATGGCTTCTATGATCAAAATGCTCTGCAGTGTCTTAGAAAATGTGAAACTAGAATGTCATTGTTTATGTAGCATAGTTATCTGTCATTGTCTAGTCATTTGTAATCATGGATTTATGAACTGAATTTAAAATTTTGTGTATGCAAAATGACAAAAATGAGAGGTTATTTAGATAAGTAAAAGTTACTAATGGAGGCAGATTGTCTTGAATTCTGTTATTTTGACAAATAGATTTTCATGCTGATATTTTTTAGAATGAGGTTTTCAGTGTACTAATGTCAAAATCTTATTTTCTAATTTCAGTTCAGTGTCAAATATTAAGCATATGTGGCTGTCATCCATTATGAAATATACAGTTTTGCAGTATTTGAGGCTATTGTACTGTATTGTATAATACTTCAAAAATGGTAAAAATATATAACGTGTGTTTTTAACATATTTAAGTTAAGGAAGTAGATATTGTTGTGGGACCTTAAATAAACAAAAACTCCCATTCTCTGAACTTATATAATTATGTATACAATTATGTATACAATATTTAGTTCTAATCCTGGTTTCCATCATTAAAGGCTGGTTAAATGATTATATTTGCAAATGTGCCCAGGTATTTGTGTCTGAAGTGAGTCATTGTGCCCACATTTTAACAACCTGTAGGCCAGGGTTTATTGAACTCGAGAAAATTATATTTATGCCAGTTAAAAATATAAATTTGAAAATGACAGAAGTCTAATTTAGTATCACCACTTGTTTGTACCACCACTGTGTTTGTGAGAAAATGTGTGAGCTATAAAAACTTAGGAGAGCAAGTCTACTCTTTACTTTGTCCCCCTAACTTTTTAAAGTAAAAATAGAACAGTATGATGAAACAATGAAATGAATTCCCATGTATCCATCTTCTTTAATAGTTAACAACTCATGGTTAATTTTGTTTCAGCTATACCCCTTATCTTCCCACCTACCCCATTATTACTCCCCTCACTTCTTACCTCTGGAAAGAGACACAGCAGCTGAGTCAGGCTCAGCACTCAGATGCCACTCTTGCTCCCCTTGGCCATGTTTTGTGGATAGAGGGATGGATGAAAATTTTTTTTAAAAGAATACAGGTTAGTTTCCAGACAAATATCATTTAAAAATTTGAATTGTGAACTTTAATATTCCTAGTCTCAAATTTTGAGTTGGAATTAAATAGAATCTTCTAAATTAAACACAGATTCCACAAAGACAATTTACTATGTGCATTCCGAGAAAGTAACATTTACCTCTGTACTAATATGGTTTATTTCTTTTATGTTTTCTAAAGATTTTTTTATGTATTTGCTTTCACAAAAAAAGTGAAATATATATCTTTGAGGTTATTGGCATTTATAATGAGATACAACGAAATTGTCCTGTAAATTCATAGATAACACTTGATGCCTTTTTCAGTATCCTTAGTTATACATTTAAAAAATCAATTGATCCACTACCTTTTTTCAAGTTTTTAAATATATAAAAATGAGTGGTAGTACTTAAAAAGTGAAAATAGGTTTTAAGAAGTTTTAAAATATATTTTGAATTGATATAACTTCTAATCAGTTGTTTATATTATATAAAGTTTAATACTAAAACACACACACAAACCTCTTCCTTTGTACATTCAATATCCTTTTGACTATAGCTAAACAAATTATAGAAGTAATTTGAAAAGTATTTGGGCAAATATTCTTTCAGCAGAAAGGAGAAATTATGTTATATTTATGGCTCCCATAATGATTTCTCTTTATAATTAGTAAGATGGGATTACTAAAACAGAATTCTAACCTTCAAGTCATTTGTTACCAACTCTGATTTTGTGAATTATCAAAGAACCTATAATTCTTGATAAAAATTTATGAAATTAAAAACAATTCAGTTCCTGTTCAGCATTTATTGAGGAAATTTGATTTTTTGAATTTGAAATTGGGTATTTGGAAGTGAATCAAATATGATAGGATGTTGCAAATCCAAGAAAATTGGAATGTGCAAAAAAAGAGAATTCCATGGTTGAATGTTATTCTCAGTATGCCACCATATAATAGTTGCAGCTTCCTAACAAACACCAGAAAGTTCTTTCCCTCAACACTTCCACTATGGATTCCATCTCAATTAAAAAGTCTTATTCCTTATTTTTGCCCCATTGCCTTTAATTAATAGTGCCTGACAGGAGGCTAGATATTAATGTAACCAGTTTAGAACTTTCAGAGCAGAGTCTTCCAGCATTATTTACTACACTTGACTAGTAATTGATCAATTATTAAATAACTGCTTTAAAAGTTAACAGATTTGCCTAACACACCTCTGTGAATGGTATATTTAGAATCTGACTTTATTAACTTTTTTTGACTACCGTGTGTGTGTGTAGTGTGTGTTTTAGTGTTTTGTTCTTGTTTGGGGGAAAAATCAGTTTTTATTGCTTTAAAAAATATTTTCATGTATTAGATCCAGTACCTATAGACTTAAGTTAAATTTTCCTTAATCCTAGATGAGAATTGGAAAGTAATCAAATTATTTCATTGTCAAATTGAGTCTTCAAGTTACTGCTTACTTGGTTTTCCATCATAAATGGTACGTATATCACTACATCTTTTAAGACATTTTCTGAATTGTTGTATGCCTTCTTAAGAAATAAGGATGATTCAAAATATAAGTATTGAATATAAAAATCTCATACTTGTTTTCCCCCCTCATTTGTAAAATGAATCATGTTTCTTTCTGCGATTTTCTTTTAGTTATTCTCTAACACATTCTTGTCTCTGTCATCCTTTCTGTCTCTTTTCTTCCATTTGCTCTGGTCTGTTCTGCTTGTTATTGCTTGGCATAGGCTGTTTGAGTTTTAAACCTTCTTAGCCAACCCATTCTCTTCCTGCCTCAATCTCAGTCTTTGGTCAGATGGTTCCTTTGCACCTCTCAGCCTGCTCCTTTTTTTATTGGATTTTTTTTGCCTTTTTTAGATAGTTATTCTTCATTCTTCTGTTTGTTGATGTTTGGTATTTTTAAAGAAATAGTTAATTTCTAAAATAAAAAAAAAAGAAATAGTTAATTTCTTTTACTCTGTTTCTCATAGTGTACAATGCGAAGAAAAAATAAAACAACCATTGAAGGACAGATATATGTGACTCTTAAAAAAGAAAGAGGTAGTGTAGTTACAGATTATTTTAGAAAGTACAACCAGCTCAGAGTAGTTAGATAGAAGGGCTAACTGTTGCCTTGAATAAAGAAAAAATCTTGCCTGGCATCTACAAAATCTTATTTTTAATTTTCTAAAGCTGCAGGCAGTATTAGTAAAATACTTACATATAGAGAATTAGTGTATCAAAACATCCTTGGAAAGTATGGATAAATTTTCATAGTTAAAGTGATTATTGAGGAGCATTTGAAATCTTGCTCCCTGGCATATGTCCTTAGTTTGGCTCAGATAAATTCATAAAAGTAAAAATAAAAAAAGATGATTATTGTAAAACCACATGTTATTTTTATTTATCTGCATGACCTTTGGTACATTATGATAGACCAATTTCATCATTTTTGTCTTCAAATACTTTATGAGAAAGACTTAACCATACATAAGGAAATAAAAGTCAATATAATTCTTTTAAGGAATGTACAAGTTCTCTCATATCATCTGCCCACTTTTAAAGTTGTTTCACACAATTGGTTTATCAGTATTGTATTGATAATCTCTACTAGCTTTCTCTTTTGTCTTATTTATGTTCGGTGCTATCTAGTTGTAGTGAATTTTTGTGAATAACTTATTGAGTGTTAATTTTTAAAGTTATAAATAATATGCATATGATAGGATAGAATATATTTTAGAATTAATATAAAGGATGAAAAAAGTCATCTTTTTTATAATACAATGAAATTTAGAATTTCAGATTTTCAAGGATGTGTGTGTGTGTGTGTGTGTGTGTGTGTGTGTGTGTGTATTGGGAGGGGTGCCTTTTAGTTCTGCAAAATTCATGACTCCTAGATTCCTAGGTTAAATTTATTTTTCTATTTTTGGAATTTATGTAAGTTTATAAAGTTGAAGTTACTAACTGCTTTCCCCCCCCCCCCCCCTAAAACGTTCTGAGTTCATTTATATCCATTATAACCTTTTATAGGTCAATATGGAAATAAAAACTTGGGAATGGTAGGTGGTATAATTGAAATATAGAGCATAATCTGTTCTTTGTTTGTTTTACCAAATTAGGGATTCTGAGGATACATTTTGAATATTTGTGTATGTTTAGCATTTTGTCCCTTTGTTAGAAATCTCTCAGTGTGACTTGTTTTTAATAGGATGTGTCTCCAATCACTCTTGAAAAGTATTAAGCCCTTTAAACACACTGGTCAGACCCATAGAAGGAAGCCTACAGGTTTATTAGCACTCCTTAGCCTGAAAGCACAGCATACCCTTCTAGGTTGCACAGCAACAGACTCCTAGCAACCATAATAGATTGAATTTCTAAGAGTGACCAGGCCGGATGTAATAATAAAGCAAGAGGTACAAACAGTTGTCATGGTTTTCTTTTCACAGTAAGTTAGTTTGAATTGGGAAAGCTTAGCATTTCAAAAATGGGGAAACTTTTTATAAAACCAGTACTGTTTGTGCACCAGACTTCTGGTATTAAAATAGCAATAAAGTACCAAAATTTAAAAATATACTGGTTAAAATAATAGTATACTTTAAATAAAACAAATAAAAAAGGTAAAAGGTTATCATATAAAGAAGTTTTCAGGGAATTTTAGAAAAAACATAAACTTAAAATTGAACTAGCAAAATAATCATAATGAATGTGCTTTTTAAAAATAAAAATTGTAATAGTGTACTTTCTCATTGGGATCCTTCATTTATTTTAATATTGCAGCAACTCTTGTTTTATGTACATTATTTAAGTGGATGTATATGTAAAACTAAGAAAATATGCTACATGAACTATATATATAGGCAATGTTTTTTGAAATTATGAATTAATAACTAATTTAGCAGATAAGTTATTGAAAAAGAAAGAATAAAGTAGTAAAATGTACAGTCTTTCACAGTGACAGTAAAAGTGTCAGTGATATTCCTGAAGGTGTAATATTGTGCTAGAACTTTGCCAACATTTCTGTTGTATACTTTTTAGTATGCGTTTGCCACATAGCCATGAAAAGGAGATTAATTCAGATACACTCACAACCTGAACCAATAGGCCTCCATCAAAAGAAACAGATCTCATATAGCTGCTGGAGTAGGGAGTGGAACTACACAGGCTTTGACAGCAATAAGCTGTAAATATACACACATGCTAATACCCTTGATTTGTTCATCTTTTGTGCAGCATTTGGAAAAGATTATTAAAGTAGCAGTTACAGTGAAGAGTGGCAATTACAGTAAAGAGCAGAAATTAGGTATTTGTGACCTATTATATTTTATTAAAAGACTTCCTTATTAAAATGACACTGCTTACTCTGATTACTTGACAGCTGCCCTAAACAGATTAGAAAATACACAGCTTTAGCTAAAGGTAAAATCAACCTCTTTAAGCAAGTGCATGGCGTGAAACAAGTAAATGGTATACTGTAAACTTTTCTTAAACAATAAATTTGCTTTAGATAGAGATGTTTATTAGTGATTAAGAGGCATTCTTTTTTGCATTTCTATAACAGTTACCTACAGTTGCATTTTCTCATTGGGATATGTTAATACACCCACCTAATATTATACTAGCGCCCTATTAGAGGATCTTATAAGGAGGTGTCAAAGATCCAGGGATCTGCAGGACACCACAGAGAAGCTTTCTCTGGCTGTCTGATAAGTTGTTATCTTAATGCACTGTAAATATTTTTACAAGACAGCACTAAAACTTTAGGAAGTTTTAGCACTAGATTATAGATTTTTGAAATATTTGCAGTTTTTTCTTAATAATACAGTAGAGCCACAGCGAGTTTAATACTTAAATTTAGGTATCAGTTGCACCACATTGAATTATCTGCTTTTCTAGAGAAAAATTTATTATGTGGCTCTTGTTATGAACCTTTAATGATATTTCTGAAGTTTTACTGTTGCTTACTCTGTGCCATATATATTTTACATAGTGACTGCAGAGCACTTTATAGAACAGTCTTGCCTATCAATTATTCTGAATTGTAGTTTAGCAGTTAAATAGCCTGACCTGCTACATAGTGTAAAATTTCATGACCTTGTCCCTGTCTCCTATGTCATGAGGCATGGATATGCACTGTAGTCCAGACTATGAAATCACAGTTCAGGCTTGAAGACACAAACACAGGTTCAGTATGAAACAGATTTGTGGGAAAATTACTTCGCTCAACTAATCTTGAATATATATATATTTTTTCAGGACTGTTACAATATTAATAGAAGTCTGTCATATACTTGGGTGGTACTGTGAAATTTCCACAAAGGCCCAAGCTGTGCTATGTGAGCCACTCATGCTAATTCCATGTAGGGAAATATCCATGATTACTTAGGTCTTCAGCTTAAAAAATAATATCTGATAGCATGAGTTCTGTCAGCTTGCAAAATGGTTAGGAGAAGGTGTGAGTCCTAGTCTTTTGAATAAAATCTGAATTAAAATTCTGGCTTTGTCATTTGATAGCTAGTTATCCTTAAACTAATTCTATACTACTTTGAGCTCAGGTGTTTTATGTAAATATGGGGATATTACCTATTTAGTTCAGTTATGAAATGAAAAAGTGAAAGGTAAAATTTTATATATATATATAATGGCAGTCTAGAGTTAGTACTCAAACCGGTAATGTATATTGTCATTATCATCTTTCTAGTTTACTCCTTGTGATAGGATGTAAGGAGGGTTTCACAGGACAGGATGGCAGCTGAAAATGGTAACGTGGAATATAATTAGAAACAATATTATTTTCCAAGAGGGATATTAAGGACTATATATTTTGTTAAGTCATTTTCAGTATTGGTCAGTGTAGGAATTCTTTTGAGTAAATTTTTATCAATAACCCCTCTTCACAGGTGCAAATCTTGGAGCAGGATTTTTTTTAAAGATTGCAAGAGCAATAATCAATAGGAAAAATATGCACTAAACAGATTAAATACTTATTACTCTGAACAAAAGGTAGAATTTAAAGAATAGGGCCAATTTATTTATTTTAGTAAATATGTACAGTGAGCCTTGTATTATTTAAACATTGATTCTCTCTCCACATTTTTCTTCCATGGAAAATCTAACAGCAGAAGTGAGTAAACTGCCTTGTGTTAGCACTTTACATGGTTGATATAAAATAACTGAAAATAGCAGTAGCTTTTGCTGAGAAGTAAGGTCAACAGTGGAGTCGCATGAAAATCTGATTACCTTTGGTACTTTGTGCCCTATCCCTAAACAATGTTCAACATGCTTGCCATTGATTTACAAAATGTAGTTAAAATTTTAATATATTCTGTTGTTCCTAACGGGACCATAAAGGCATTTAATTTAATAAAAAATATTATTTGCAAAAGAATAGAAGTGATTTGAAATAACGGTTTGAAGTAGCTAGTGGGATTAAACTGGTTTAAGCAATGGCTATCCTATTTCAGTTCTTTGAAGAAGGTAATGCCAACCTGAGCTTAATGAAGAGGTACAGAACATGCTCAACGTCGCCTTGATATTTTAACAGTGAGCAGTACACCAAACCACAGTGACATTAGGGCCAAGGGAAATTAGCTCTTAATGTTACACAGATACAGTTTTTCCAGTAAAACCACTATCTGTTACCAGTAGTTTTGTACGTTTTAAAATAATTTTTTTTCTTGATTAATACTTGTGTACTTATATTGTTAAAATGTTCCATAATATAATTTGGATGAATTAAATATTGCCTAAAACATTACATTTGGGAAGTTTTAAATTTCAGAGTTAGACAAAATATTATTCTACTAGGCCTGGCTGGCGATCAGGGCTGATCCGGTTCCTTGCCTCCCTGCCTCCCCGCCTCCTCCTTCCCTTGCTCCCTCAGTGCCCTGCCACCTCAGCTGGTCGCCTGCCATGTTCCACGGCACCCCCTAGTGGTCAGCATACGTCATAGCAAGACATTGAACTCCTGGTCTCCCGGTTGAACTCCCGAGGGGACACTTTGCATAATAGCCTTTTATATATATATAGATTCCGATAAAAGTGTTTTTTCTTGACATCAATGAATATGTAACTCTGACTTATCATCTTGTACATATGGTGAAATTGTCCACTTGTAAAAATGTAGAATATAATTGTACCTTTTTTACTTAATTGAATATTATGTCCAGCTCAGTGAAGATTCATACATTATTAACTTCATAAGTAATCTCTCTACACAGAATTTTTTTCTTCTGAAAATGACGTTTTTACTGTATAGTTATCTTTTTTCCCCTTGCTATTCTTAGTATTTTGAGTTATTGAATTGGGGAAATGTCATATGTGTACATATACATTTATATACATATGTATGTAAACATACACATGAATCGTATAAACCTTTTTTTCTGTGCAGTCTGAGTTATGAATTGTTTATATTGAGATAATTGTTAGGTAAGAAAAACTAAGTCAAAGTACCAAACTAGTCCAAACTCTCACTAATGGTAACATCTTTTCACATCAAAGTCTTTTATGGAAAATATATACTGTATATGAATGCTGTTCAAAGCTCCAGGAGGTTCCAACTTTTTCAACTAAATGTCTGTGAGGTTGCATTTTCTTCATAAACCAAAACAGCAGTTTGAGTGCAGAAGTAGATGTGAGAAGCTAATTGTTTTTTCTTAAGCATGACATTAGAGAAGTTAATAAAAATGTAAAACAATGCCACTCTTTTCATTAAATCTCTTTTGTTTTGAAAAATTTAGATGTTTTATAAACACATGTTTATGTTATATGCATTGGTTTTATTATTTTAAAATTATTAAATTTCTCCATTTATTTTCTGATATGATTAATATGGACAGACATAACTGGTGATATACTCTATCCTATTGTTACCAACTCAAGAGAGCCAGTGTTGCTCACCTCTTAACTCTGCATTTAAATGTGACATGCTAGCTTGAAACTATCCATGTTGAGATTGTTTACACCATGGAAATGAGGAGAAACTACAAATCTAGCTTTTTGGTAGGGGAGGGAGAGCTGACGGTTAAACACTTACTAGTGTATGACTAGATATAATGCACATTAACAAAGGTTCTTTGGGGTTCCCAACATTAATTTCTAAATGGGTTAGTCAAGTCTATGCTAATATGTAATCAAGGTGGATTTTCAGCCAAGTGCTCTGTCTTTAGAGCTACTTTACCAGTGTCTCCTATACTGCATTCCAACCAGATTAAGTCCATAAAGTGATTTCAAGTGAAAAGGTATGTCATATCCTTTGTGGTTCTCACCATGCTAAGTACATAGCTTAATTACTTGCTGAATGATTAGAAACTACCAGTATTACGTGGAAATAAAAAAATGGGGCAAAAAAGATTCTGGGCTTGAGTAGTTAGAGAAGTCTTCAGAGAGGAGGTGTAATACATGAGGTGGATCTTGAAGATTGTTTGAGTGGTGTGTAAGGCTGTGAGGAAAGGGTTAAGCACATCTTAGAGGTAGATTTTGGTGTGAAGAGTTTGAAGAGTTTGTTGAGAAATAATGAAGCAGATGGAGTGGAAAGAAAATCAGACTAAGGATTTGAAATTTAACTGGAGAGAGCATAATCAGACAGTATATATTTTTAAAGTGGATCAAGTGTGAAGATGAAAGTGATGCTTTCAGGAGATTAATCTGTCAGATCTGTAAAGATTGGCAGGGAGTGGATCTACGGAGGGTGCTGGGTAGAGGTGGTCAATGGGGGACAAAGGGGACATCTGTAATAGTTTCTACAATAAAGATAAAATTTTAAAAATAAAATCATTAAAAACATTTAAAAATTTTTTCAAAAAAATAAAATAAGCAAAACCAGGTAAACCTCTCTAGGTCATCTGAAAGGAAGTATAGGATGAAGAACCTGGGCAATTTATTTATTTATTTGTTTGTTTGTTTATTTATTTTCATCTTCACCCAAGAGTGTTTTTCCATTGATTTTTAGAGAGAGTGGAAGAGAGAGGGAAAGACAGAAATATCGATATGAGGAAAACACATTGATTGGTTGCCTCCTGCATGTGCCTGGCCAGGGCTGGGCTGGGGAGGATCCTGCAACTGAGGTACGTGCCCTTGATTGGAATCAAACTTGGGGCCCTTTGGTTCACAAACTGACGTTCTATCCACTGAGCCAAATGGGCTAGGCCAAACCTGGGCTTTTAGTTCATAAAGACCATGGTTAGAATTCTTCTTTTGCCACTTGTTCTTTCCATTTATAGATAAGACTAGAGGCCCAGTGCATGAAAATTCTTGCACTGGACGGGGGGGTCCCTCAGCTAGGCCTGTCCCGTCACAATCTGGGAGCCCTCAGGGGTGGGAGGTGACCCAGCAATCAGGGGAAGGCGATACCCCCATCACACCTCTGCTGCTGCCACTGCCAGCAGTGCAAGCCTCGGCCTGCCCTGGTTACCTAAGTCTCGGCAGCCCTAGGCGGCTGGATAGCCAACATCCAAGGCTTGCCTGCGCCTCAGGCCGGCCCTGGGCGGCTGGGCAGCCAACATCTGAGGCTTGCCTGGGCAGCCGATGTCCGAGGCTTGCCTGCACCTCGGGCTGGCCCTGGTGGCTGACGGGCTGAGGGAACTAGGGGACTCCAGAGGCAGGCGTGCGGAGTGGCCACACTCGCCTGGGGGCAAACCCGGGTGGGCCGCACGCCTGCTGCCCGGGCAGGGCTGAGGGGACTGGGCGCCATCATCTTGTGGCTGTGGGCGCCACCATCTTTGAGGGCGGGGCAGTCAATTAGCATATTCCCTCCTTATTGGCTGTGGGCACTGCCATCTTTTGAGGGTGTGATGGTCAATTTGCATATTCCCTCTATCAGACAGGATTTACATAACTAGCCAGTGGGATTGTAAGTAACAAAAGGGTATGGAAGAGTTTAATATAGATTAAATGCTTGGTACTGTGCTAGGACCTTCAGTGAGAGGTATTATCAATGCTACTTCTACTACTGCTACTATTACATCTTTATTTGATAGATTGCAGTTATAATAAAGATTGGAGCTGGGTAGCCTTCATTGTAAATAGGCCTATTCCTATCACTAATGGATATAAAGGACACAAATGGAAACATGATATTTTTTACATACTTAAATGTTGTAAATCAACTAACTGTTAAGATGTGGTTTTTCCTCCTAATTTGACAAGTACAGCTTTAAATGTGATGGATGACCATTTAGTAGTCTCAGGTTTTTCAGTTCTGTTGTAGAATGTAGTGGCAAAGGGAAATGGCCTTCTTTCAGCGCCTCTGTGCCCTGCAGTGTACCTCCCTTTCCTCGTACCCAAGGCTCTTTCTTTGCCATGGCATGTCCACGTGCTCACTCCGCAAGCAATCTTGCCTCATCCCTTATAAGCTGTCTCTTGACTACTCCTAATGCCTCCATCTCCATCTTCCCTAGGATTGATAGTTCAGGGATCTGCATGGGAATTCAGGGTCCTGGGAGTCTGCTGAGGTAGATTGCAGAGGAGTCAGAGAGCATGGCCCTGGGCTGTGCAGACTTTTCACTGTATGAGGATGTACCTGGCCAGTGGGCCAGAGTGGGTTCTCTATAGTGCCAGTCTCTGGGCAATGGCCCCTTTCTCCTAGGTTTCAGGGTGGTGCTGAAATGGATCATCTGATTCATCAGGACTTGTTTCCTATTAGTTGTGAGGTCTGAGAAAATGATGGTGGAAAAGTGAAAGATCACTGGGATCCAGGAGAATGATAAAGCCACCGAGAAAGTTAGGACAATATGTGGGAGCAGATGAGGTGGGACCTGAATGCAAAATAACTGTGTTTTATTCACCATTGTATCCTAATCAACTGATAGCACATTGCCAAGCACATTGCAGTGATGCAATAAATGTTAAAGGGAAAGATGAAGATACTTTGAATAGCTGTGCCAGAGATGTGAGAATATAGGAATCATTGTAGAATATAGGAAGAAATGAGGAAAATAAGTTCTCCTGGGGCCAATGTGGAGCTTTGAGGGAGAGAGCATCTTGTGAATTGGCATGGTAATGTGTCAGCTACCTGAGCGTTTGGACCATGTATATTTAATATTTGTGTGGTACTTAACATAGTTGTGATCCTTAAATGAATAACTTAATAATATATGAGAACAGGCTTTAAGCAATGAATTGGATTTTAAAGTTAAAGTGAAAAGTGACAAAGACAAATTTGTATCATCAGTGAACTGGTGTGGTGTCTAAGGAACTTGTAAGAATTCAAGAAAAGAGATCTTGAGCAATTTTGTTAGTATCAGAATGAGGTAGTGAAGGATGTATTCAGAGAGAAGGTATTACTTGTAACTTGTTTGGAGAGGAGTAGAAGATGCAGATAACTGTATATTAGCTTGAATTTTCTAACTTGATATTCACATAAGTTAAATACAGGGAGCTTAGTTGGAGAAAAGAATTAGAGTTAAAGGAGTAGGTAGAATTTTCATAGAAATAGGTATGTATAATTCATAGTCATTTTGCTCAAAGTTGTTCTGAAGTATTGTTTAGTCATATAGTATATAATAAATGTGTACAATAATAATATCTCATGTCAGAAAATATATATTTCATAATGACAGTAAAGTAACAGGACCATTTGCTAATAGGGTTAAAATTACCAAGTTCTTTTTGAGAATTCTGGTCTGTTAACTAGCAGATTATTGCATTTTTGCTGTATGCAGCAAATACCTGTGATTATTTTAGTGGTCTTTGTCTTGTCTTGTTCAAGCAACCCCAAATATGTGTATTTAGACAGTTGCCTGTTCATATATACTCAGCTGTACCTGTTTGCTTTGTTATTTCTCTAAGTTTAATGGACCAACATAAAAATTTATGGCAACTGTTGCTTAATGTCATCTTTACCTTTAAAGAAAAAAGAAGACAAACAAAACTAAATCGTGCCGAACAGCTATGATGCTGTTTATGGTTGACTAAAGGATCAGATATATTCTACTAAGTTGATTTTTGATATTATGGGCCATATTTAGGGCAACAAAGACTTAACATATATGAACAAATACACTTAAGAACCTGTTTGTATAGCAGTGTTAACTTAAATTTACTTTATGAGCCAATAAAAATCAATTGCTTAAAATAACCTTTTGTTCTCTCCTGAACCAAAGACTTCTTTTAAAAATTTTCATAAAACTGAATAATTATGCATGTCTTATTAGTTTCCTGACCTTTGTGTTCTGCTTATGCATCTTACTTATTTTTAAGAAACAAATCTTATTTATTTTAAAAAGGAATGAGGAAAGGTGTGTCAGCTGCTAATCCATTTTCACTTTTACATCTCTCTGTACAAGAAATTAGCAGGCTGATTCTCAGAATTGTTTGGTCTTTCATCTTTACAACTTAAGTACAGGTATTTTTTCTTTCTAGTTGGTTTGTCTCAGTGGATAGAGTGTCCATTCACAGACTAAAGGGTACTGGGTTTGATTCAAATCCGGTCAAGGGCACATACCTAGGTTGCAGGCTCAATCCCAGGCCCTGGTCAGGGTGCGAATGGGAGGCAACTAATCAATGTGTCTCTCTCATATGGATGTTTCTCTCTCTCTGTCTCTCCCCCTCCCTTCCACTCTCTCTAAAAAAAAAAAAAAAAAAAAAAAAAAAAAACATGGAAAAATATCCTCTGGTGAGGGTTAACAACAACAACAAAAATCAATATTTAAAGGTACAGATTTTTCTAAGATTGTTCTCTGTCCTAACATATTTTTCTTGATTATTAGAATACTATGCTTATTCTTTGAATTCTAATTCTTTCAAAAATGAAAGTTCTCTTTCTTTCCCTGTTAAATCAAAACAATATCATTTTTGGCTAAGGAGGAAGCTTTTAAAAATATAGTCATGTAAAAAAATACCTTAAATATAATTCAGTTGTAGTATCAGATCAATTCCTGGACTTATTGGGGTGATCACTTCATAAGTTATATGAATGTCTAATCTCTATGTTTTTTACCTGAAACTAATGTAATATTGTATGTCACCTAATTGAAAAATAATGAAAAAATAATTGTTATATTACAATTAATATTTATTCATAAACAAAATAATTTAAATAACAGCATCTAGATATTAAATAATTTATTTTTAATATTTACCTAATTCTTCTTGCTTTTAATATTTTAGGCCACTTGATCATTCTGGCATTTTATGGTAGAGAATACATTGAGTTTGGCTCATGGAAAGAATATGAGGTAATTGATCACATGTTCTCTATAAATTTTAAATTATATGTATGCAAAATATAGAGTATTTTAACATGTCAGATAAGATCTTATGTTTGAATTTTTCAATATCATTTTACATATACGATTTTAAGATAGGTTTTCCTTTCCTGATGGTCAGTAGTAGTTAATACTGTGAGGAATTTTCTTTTTCTTTTAGAACTTGTATATGTTTAAGAAAAAAAAAACAGTATTAGAATGTTCTTCACTTTGTTATGTAGTCACAGTTATTTTTGAAAGCTTTGAATAGCTAAGCTTTCTGTGGGGCTGTAGAAACCACAAGAGAACTCCTCCTTCCTACCTGCCTTCCTAACCTGCCCCCAAGTAGGATTAATGGCATGCTGCATTGAAAAGTAGTGGCTAGCACACATAATTTATAGGGAAATAGTAAGAAAGAGCATCGAGGCTCCTGTAATGGGAAATTTCTAGGCACTACTCAGGCTCATTTAATGAGAAAACAAATATAAGACCCTTTGTTAGTTTTTTCCCATGTCTTTGGTACCCACGATGCATGGGTTTGGCAGTCTAAAATGGCAGTCAATTAAGTGTACATGCTACATGCATTTCCACAATTGTTTCACACATTACCAAACATCAAGCCTGTATCAGAGGGAATCCAAATTAAAGATAGTAAAACACAGCAGCTATCCATATGTAATCCAGTCAATGACATGGTAGTATTGGAGATCATTGGATTTTATTTATTTGGTGGAATAATTAGCTAACATAATGCTGATGTCATAATTGTTCTACTCAATAATGGGTTGGTTATGTAGGAAGGTGCTAGAGTTTGGTGTATGAACTTCTGCTTCCATTACAAGAGGCCTTAAGAAAGGTGAAAAGAGGGTGGGGGCAGGGGTGAGGGTGGGCTGGGTTGTGGGAGGGGCAGCACAGGGATAAGCTTTGATTCTGAGTACATGTAAACTGTTCATCTTTAATCTTTGATATTATAAGATTATATTTTCACCCAAATTACTTCTTCACCTTTTCACATAGTTGAAATGAAATTGCCAGTCCTTTTAAGAGGATAAAACATTGCTATTTTAACATTTCTTCAGTCTTCAGTTCCTATGAGAAGATAAATGTATAATCTGTTGGTTAAGAAACTTAACCAAGACTCAAGAAAAATTAACTGGAGCTATCTATATCCTCCATTTCAAAACTGTTTTTTATAGAAGTCCTCCAAAGAGTGCACCAAATATTCCCTTATGTGTGTTCCAAGTTTTTATTCTTTTTTTGATATAAGGTTGTAAGAAAGATAAATTGAATAGTTTTGTATCTTAGACATTTGTAACATAATTTATAACAAAAAATTATGCATTTATATACAGAAGTTATAATTTAATAGTTTTAATAATCTTTATTATGGTATACCTAAAGGGATATAGTATCAACTCTTTCAAATAGTTTTCTAGGAAATCTTGCCACTTCATCATATTTCTCAAACCATTTGAATTGTCTGTATCAAACAGATAAATCTGACATTCTTTTTCCTTATCACTCAGTATTTAGATATGAACCTAATAACTGTGGAAGCTTGTACGGGCCTGGAGGGAAAAAAAAGTTTCCATAGCCTAATTCTCTTAAAATTGCTTACAAATAATGTTTATTAAAAATAGTTTAGAGAAAATTTAAAGTAAAAACCAAAAGATGTGTGGGTAGAATCCTTCTCTTGGGAAAGTAGTGGGAGATGAGCTAACCTTGTATTTTCCTGAGAAGCAATAGAGAACAATTAATTCTATATGTGTCTGTCTGTCCCACTTTTTCTTTTAATATGATTTTTGTACCATTCACTTTGATAGCATTAAAATCCTTTATTATATGTGAAATAAGGTAGTTGACTTGTATAGGGGAGTGATAGGGAAGAAAATATGTTTGTTTTTACATATTATATAGCATATACTTTACATTTATGTAGATAACACCTTACGAAGTTCTTTTGTGTGTGTAGCATCTTATTTAACTTTTCCCAACTGGTCAGTTAGAGGGTAGGGGTTGTCTCCATAATATGGATGGGCAAACCGGAGACCCAGAGAGATTCTAGCATTCGAACCGAGATCTTGTGACTTTTACTCTGGCATTCTTATCCACTATATCAGTAATTATATTCAAATTATTCAATAATTCAAATTTGATTTTCCAATCAAAAAAGTTCTTCAGGAGCTACCTTGGCACTGTTGGTGGCCTGTAGAGCAGATCCCTTTTGGTCTTTTTTCCTTTGAGTAGTATTTCATAAGAAGATAGGATTTCAGAGCTGTTCTGGTTTCATTTTTGCAAAGCCTGTAAATTAGAGTGGCAATCTATGCCTCAGTTTTGTTCTTGCATTCTACTAAAAGTGATGATTAAGGTTGTATACCTTTTCCTTACTGGCACTGTGGAGTTAGAAACAAGGGTTAAGCTTGGCGTTTCTTTTACTTCTTTTCCTCTTCAATTAAGTTAATTTACTGAATTAACATAGTACACAGGATATATAAGATACTAGCTTTTTACCAGGGCCAATGACAATTGGTTTTAAAATAGAGGTATAGTGTCATGTTCAATTATTTTTCCATAGTTCATTCTGAACATAGAGAAGCACTGAAAAGGGCAGCAAAAATGGATATTGACAAGAGTGAGGAAAGATTGAAGCCATGGTAGTTACTTATTTAGTCTGGGGAAAGGAGGAGAAAAAACTTAAAATCTGTTTTCAAATTTGTATTTCTCTTTTTTTGTTACAAACTTTCAGTGAAAATCAAAGTAGCAAAATGACAGGTATGTCAGAGACTTGTTATCGTCTTAAAAGCCCGGCTGAAATGCAATAAGTTTAAATGATAGAAAGCGTAATTTCAATTTGTCATAAAGAATACACCCCCTAAAAAGTCAATGAACTCTGTCTGGAATGGCAGTAGAGATATTTGGGTGGTCAAACCCCATAAAAAGATTCATGACCAAAATGGTTATTCACCTAAATACATGTTTTATCTTTAAAATCTCTACCAAATTTAAAGTTCTTTAACTTTCGTTAACTATAATTGTGTTGCTAATTGCTTGGAAACTTAATGCAATATGCACATGAATATGCTGTTATAACTAAAGAGGATACATGTAATTTATGGATATTCTTTTATTATTTTTCCAGAGATAAACTAAGATAAAAATTGCAAGTGCATTTCAAATTTTGGATTATAGAAAGAACTATAGTGCATTTAATCTAAGAGATACTATAAATTTAATCTTATGTGCACTTAAAAAATACTTGATAGAAATATAAAGGAAGCCATCAGTTGGTCAAGAATGTGAGAATGAATCTCTATCCCAGGGGTCCTCAAACTTTTTAAACAGGGGGCCAGTTCACTGTCCCTCAGACCGTTGGCGGGCCGGACTATAGTTTAAAAAAAACTATGAACAAATTCCTATGCACACTGCACATATCTTATTTTGAAGTAAAAAAACAAAACGGCAAAAACACCCGCATGTGACCCGCGAGCCGTAGTTTGAGGACGCCTGCTCTGTCCTTTATCAAAGTAGTCTAGTGCAAACAGCTTATGGGTTTTTGAGTTAGTCAAACCTGAGCTTGAATCTTGGTTCACCCACTTGTTAATTCAATATCTTTATGTAATATGGAATAATAATTGTTGCCTTGCAGACTTGTAAAAATTAAATAAGGGATATATGTGAAGTACATAATCCAATGCTTGGCACAGAGTAGTGCTAACAAGTGATAGTTCTCTTCATTTCCCCTGTAAGTCTTACAGTTTCTCTAGAAGTTTGGTTCAGGAAACCAGTCGTCAGGGAGGGGATAAATGGGCATATTTTGGAGATAGGGTTCAATATACTTCTTGCATTTACTATTTAATTTCTCAAATTTTACTGTATCCTGCTATAGTCCACAAGAACTTACTGATTTTTTAAATTAAGGAGAAACCAATTTTGGACCTACCTTGAGCAAAAGCTTCATTATCACACCCACTTTTAGGAAGAAAGCCATAGAAAGTTGTAAGTAGGAAACCACATGTAAAATAGAAAATAAGAAACGTCTTCAGATCTTAACTCCTGGAGAAACTCCCTTTTATCAGAAGGAAGTAAATGTTTACTTTAGAGTTCAGTGTGATACATGCATTGTGTCTTTCAATTTAGGGTCCATCAGTTCTCATTTTGTTTTATTTTAATTAACATAATTGTCTTAGATTCCCTTCAAACCACTACTTACCCCACCCCTCCCTCCTACCCCAGTTAACACAAGTCAGCTTACTACTATAGCTATCTTGTATCTCATTTGATAATTTTATAATGATAACCAATATTTATTAAGTGCTACCCATGTGAGAGGCACTGAGCCAAGTACCTTATATATACCGTACTCACTTAACCTTCACATTATCTCTCTGAGGGAAGTAGGTCCTACAGACCCATGATTCCTTATATTCACTTGTGAATTTCAAAAGGCTTTAAAAAATCACCAGTTCCCTAAGTTTGTGGCAAAACTAATTTAGCCTCAAAACAACTCATGGGTTTTTGAGTTAGTCAAACCTGAACACTTTGAACGTTCATTCATTTAGCTACAGGAATGTTAATGTGTATGATTATGGGTTGCTGCTGTAGATCCACTTGGGGTGTAATATATCTGGTAGTACTTTCTAAAATTCAAACATTTCTAAGTTATGTGAGATATCTGGCCCAGGGGCTAGGAATAGGGTGTTGTGAACCTGTTTCATTATTCTGTTTTATATATGAGAAGACCGATGCTAGAGGATGTTCAGTAAATTGCCAAGGTTTGAATGGTATGTTAAGATGTTAAGTAAATTACTCAGGTAATGCATGGTAAAGCCAAATTTAAACTCAGCAGTCTTATTCCGGAGCCCAGACTCTAAAACCGCAACACTGTTTTGCCACCCAGTTGCCAAGGCAAGATTGAGCTTATTTGGCACAATGTTTATGTCTTAAGTTGACACAATTGCTTAGCTTTACTAATAGAGGAAGGTGTATAAGAGAATATAAATCCTCTTATAATTTATATTTGGGTGTGTAATTTTATGCTTTTCTACATATCTTGGATAGGTGTATTTGATCCTAGAAATCCCCTCAATATAATGAGCACAGTCACAAAGGCCTCTTCCTGTCGAGGTAGAAAACTGTCTAGTTTCTCTATTGTCACTCTTCATTATTTTATACTAGAGGCCTAGTGCACGAAATTCATGCATGGAGGGGGTGTCCCTCAGCCCGGCCTGCACCCTCTCCAATCTGGGACCCCTGGGGGGATGTCCGACTGCCAGTTTATGCCCAATCCCGCAGGGACATCCCTCTCACAGTCCAGGACTGCTGGCTCCTAACCGCTTGCCTGCCTGCCTGCCTGCCTGCCTACCTAATTGCCCCTAACTGCTTCTGCCTGCCAGCCTGATCACCCCTTAACTGCTCCCCTGCCAGTCTGATTGACGCCTAACTGCTCACCTGCCGGCCTTATCGCCCCCAACTGCCCTCCCCTGCCATCCCAATTGCCCCCAACTTCCCTCCCCTGCTGGCCATCTTGTGACGGCCATCTTGTGATGGTGTGAGGGCAGCATGCAAGGGCGCGAGGACCACCTAGGCTTTTATTAGTATAGATTATTTGTCTCTCACTAAAGCTAGAATTTGCTTGTTTTGACTTTGTTCAACAAATAATTATTTAATGCCTGCTATGTAGTTGGCTAGAAATACAATAATGAACAAGAAAATTTTGGTTCCTGTCTTAACGGGGACACTCTTGTCATTGTGGATGGGACAGTGCTTGGTGGGATCCCCACATAGCAGCATGTTTAGCAGATGTGGTCCAAAGTGGCTCCCCAATTGTTGTGGCAACCTAAGTGGTCCCCAAAGTTTCCAGAGTCCACAGGTGGGGAACAGGGTAGTGGTATACCTGGATGTTATTCACAGTCAGTCCTGAGGATAGTCGCTGTTCATTTGCCCATCCACTATCCAAGTTGAATAATTAATTGATTTTAAGCATTTCTTTTTCTAGAATCCTGGCTTCATTCAAAGTAAACAGAGCTGAGAGAGCTACCAAATAAGTAACTAAACTGCTCACACTCTGGGTGCAATAACTAAATGGAAAAGCAAGATTAATTGTGGGTACTTTTAACCATGGTTAATTGAAAATTCTCATTATACTTTTTAAATAATGAGCATAAGTTAGGCTGCTAAGTTAACATACCAAGTGATGCTGGAATTTTTTGAGTGATAGAATCAAAGTCTCTAGGACTTTACATATGCAATTTATTTCACAAAGACATATAATATAGCATATTTATGCCAAGTATATTCTGTAGCACACAAACATTTCTGCTTTACTTTTATTTTTTGAAGTGACATTTTTAAAGAAATCATAAATTCAAATGATTTGTGGATAGAAACTATGATTTTGAATTTATCATTTTTAAGAGGAATAAATATACATTTTCATTTGGTATCCATATCAACTGATTTTTAATTAGCATTTTACATTAAAAGTAATAACACTTGGAAGTTTATAGGACCTCAGGTTTATGACAGTTGACATCATCCTATATAATAAAAGGCTAATATACAAATAAACTGAATGGCAGAATGACCGATCGTTATGACGTGCACTGACCACCAGGGGGCAGATGCTCAACCAGAAGCCGGGCTCATGGCTGGTGAGCGTAGCAGCAGTGGAGGGAGCGGGCCTAAACCGGCAGTCAGACACTCCCCGAGGAGTCTTGGACTGTGAGAAGGCACAGGCCGGGCTTAGGGACCCCACGCCCCAGTGCATGAATGTTATTCACCAGGCTTCTAGTTTTAAATAAAATAATTTTATTGTATTATGATCACAAAAATTACTTATGCTCATTGTAAAACATTCTGAAAATTCAGAAAGTTACAAAGAAAGAAGAAAGCAAAAAAATACCATCTTCATTCTGCTTGATGATGACCACATCTGCTCACGAGATTACTGTCACATTTTCTCAGGATCCCTGTCGCAGTGAGTGCATCTGTGCTCACACTGGTGCTCTCGGCTGTGCTTCTGCTCACGTATTTGCTCTCTCTCCTTTACAAATTCAAACCTTATAAAATTGGGTCATAAAATTTGTTTAACTTTGACAATCACATATTGAACATCCTTTCATGGTAATAAATAACCTGATTGACACCTAACTGCTCCCCTGCCGGCCAGATTGCCCCTTATATCTTTTTATTGGCATTATATGAATGTATTAATTTAAGCAATTCTCTAAGTAGACATTTAGGTGGTATCTTGTATTTTGATATTATGATTAATTGTATGTGCATCTTTGTGCAGCTATTTATTTCCTTTATATGAATTCCTAGGAATAGAATCGTTGGCTAGAAGATCTGGGCACATTTTGAATGTTTTTATCAACCAGCAGATTGATTTCTAGAAAGGTCATACCATTCATTGTATGCTCTCTGACACTGGCATGATCAATCTTTGTAATTTTTTTTTTTTTTTTTGGTATTTTTGTCAATCTGATAGTGGAATAAAAATCTCACTTTGATTTGCATTTTTAAGTAATGAATGACTAAAAAAAATAAAAGCATGTTTATCAGCCACTTGTATTTTTTTGTTGACTATCCATTTATATCTTTAACCCATTTTCCTGTTGGGCAGTTTATTTTCCTCCTCCTCCTCCTTTTAAATTTTAAGACCTCTTCATAATATAAGGATGTGAACTTTTATTTATCATTCATAATGCACATATTTTGCCATTTAAAAATATTTGCTGTTTTTTTGTTTTATTTTAGAGATATGTTGGTATCACTTTGTTTTTCTACTTGATATTTCCACATTTTAATATGACCCATTATAATTCATAATGACTCAGTAGATGAATTAAGGATTAGACCTTTAAAAAAATGAAGATACTTCTTAGATGGGAAACCATTTTTGCAGATGAGAAAGGTGATGAATTGCTCACATAATTATATATGTTCGCTGCGATTACAGTTTCAATTGCTGCATATAAAATAGAAATTATGGGAGGGAGATATTTTGCTATAGTTGAAAGACTCCTTACTATAAATGCCAGGCAGTCCTGGCTTTATTTATTTGTTCTTTAACTTAGACAACAAATATTTAAGTATCTATTATGTATTAAAAATTCATAATGGTTTCACTATTTACTGCTGTGTGACCAGGGCAGTTTACTTAACTCATCAGTATTTTGACTCAATTTATTTATTTTTAAAAGAGGGATAATACCTACCTTGTTGAGTTATTATAAGGATTATAGTTTACCTAAAGTATCTAATAGCACCTGACATATAATCAGACAATAAACATTTAGTGTTGGTGTTGTTATTCTTTATAGTAACAGAACATAGTGTACTTTTAGCCTGTTATTATATACTAGAAGCCCAGCACGTGAAAACGCACAGCCGCACCCACCCACGTGGCCTGGCCGTGCTCACAGCCCCACCCACCCGCGCTGGTCTTTGGTTGTTTCGGCGTTAGGGCCACTGGGTTTTTATAATATAGACTAGAGGCCCGGTGCACGAAATTTGTGCACGGGAGAGGGAGGGTCCCCTCAGCCCAGCCTGCACCCTCTCTAATCTAGGACCCCTCGGACATCCCTCTTACAATCCTGGACCGCTGGCTCCTAACCACTCCTGCCTGCCTGCCTGATCGCCCCTAACTCCTTCCCCCCCCCCCCCCCGCCAGCCTGATCACCCCTAACCACCTCTGCCTGCCGGCCTGATCGCCGCTCACTGCCCCCCCTGCTGGCCTGGTCACCCCATGCAACCTGTTCGGTCGTCTGTTCGGTTGTGATGGTCACTTAGGCTTTTATATAGATAGATAATATCATTGCTGTGGTAGTAATTTAGCATATGGGGTAATTGTGGTTATTAAATTTTATTAGTAGAGAAAATAGAGCCTACCTAGGTTGACTATACTTAGGATCTGTTAGATAAATACTTTTTTATTTTTGTACTAGAGGCCCGTTGCATGAAATTCACGCAAGGGAGGGGGTGTGTGTACCTCAGCCCAGCCTGCACCCTCTCCAATCTGGGACCCCTCGAGGGACATCCCTTTCACAATCCAGGACTGCTGGCTCCCAACTGCTCGCCTGCCTGATTGCCCCTAACCGCTTCTGCCTGCCCTCCTGATCACCCCCTAACCATTCCCCTGCCAACCTGATTGACACCTAACTGCTCCCCTGCCGGCCAGATTACCCCTAACTGCCCTCCCCTGCCGGCCTGGTTGCCCCTAACTGTCCTCCCCTGCAGGCCTGGTCGCTCCCAACTGCCCTCCCCTGCTGGCCCAGTAACCCCTAACTGCCCTCCCTTGCCAGCCAGGTAGCCCCTAACTGCCCTCCCCTGCAGGCCTGGTTGCCCCTAACTGCTCTCCCCTGCTGGCCTGGTCAATCCCAACTGCCCTCCCTTGCAGGCCTAGTCCCCCCCAACTGTCCTCCCCTAGAGGCCTGGTCACCCCCAACTGACCTCCCCTGCTGGCCTGATCGCCCACAACTGCCCTCCCCTGCTGACCATCTTGTTGTGGCCATCTTGTATCCACATGGGGGCAGCCATCTATGACCACATGTGGGTGGCCATCTTGTGTGTTGGAGTGGTGGTCAATTTGCATATTACCTCTTTATTATATAAGATAGCAGTTTAGTTTTCAAAGCTTTTTACTTATTTCATATCTTATTTGTTCCATACAGTTTTCCTCTAAGATAAGCAGGGCCTGTATACTTTTCCATTTTACAATTGAGGAACTGAGACTTAGAGAGAATGATTGACTTATCCAAGGTCATATGGCTTGTAAGTGATTAATTAGGTTCATATTTTCCTCCCACCTATATTTAAAATTCTCACTGTTCCTAGATTGACGCTCATTATGGGAAGGCACAGAGAATGGAATCTATATATATAAAAGCCTAAGCAACCATCACAACTGAAACAACCGAACGGATGACTGAACAGGCTGCGTGGGGCGACCAGGCCGGCACGGGGGGCAGTGAGGGGTGCCAAGTCTTCATTTAGCTTTAGCCATTTTATAGTTTTTTGTGTTGCTCCCATTTCAGTCATCTGAACATTGGCCT
Source organism: Eptesicus fuscus (assembly GCF_027574615.1). NCBI lineage: Eukaryota > Metazoa > Chordata > Mammalia > Chiroptera > Vespertilionidae > Eptesicus > Eptesicus fuscus. The sequence goes on from NC_072487.1 coordinate 31,667,721, forward strand.
TAATGTCTTAGTTGTCTATATCAGTGATTTAAAAAAAAAAAAAAGGGGGAAAGAAGGAAGGAGCAAGGGAGGGAGAGAAGGAGGGAAGGAGGGGAGGAGGGAGGAAGGGAGGGAGGAAGGAAGGAAGGAAGGAAGGGAAGGAAGGAAGGAAGGGAAGAAAGAAAGGGAAGGAGGGGATGGGGAGGGGAGGGCAGGGGAGAAGTTTATTTGAGCCAAACAGATAACATATGCTTGGGAGTAAGATCTCAAATGCTTCCTATAGCTGTTATTTTTAACCTTTTTAAAAAATCTTATGGCACAAACTAATTACTAAAACTTTGCAGCACACCAAAAAATATAATTTTTGCTGATCTGACAAAAACATAGGTATAATTTTGATTGATATAAAAAAAGTAGTAATTATCTTTTTTGCTCCAAAGTGACTTTCTAAAAATCAGCTGCCTATCCTATCTAATAAAGAGGGAATATGCTAATTGACCCTCATGCCGTCGCAAAGATGGCGGCACCCACAGCCAATAAGGAGGGAATATGCTAATTGACTGCCCCGCCCTCAAAGATGGTGGTGCCCACAGCCAATAAGGAGGGAATATGCTAATTGACTTCCCCTCTCTCAAAGATGGCGGCACACACAGCCAATAAGGAGGGGATATGCTAATTGACTACCCCACCTTCAAAGATGGTGGTGCCCACAGCCACAAGATGGCAACGCCCAGTCCCCTCAGCCCCGCCGGGGCGGCAGGCGTGTGGCAAGGCTGGGCCTGCCCCAGGTGGGCCCGGCCACTCCGTGCACCTGCCTCTGGAGTCCCCCAGTCCCCTCAGCCCCCCAGCCGCCCAGGGCCGGCCCGAGGCACAGGCAAGCCTTGGATGGTGGCTGCCCAGCCACTAGGGCCACCCGAGGCTCAGGTAACCAGGGCTGGTTGAGGCTTGCACTGCCGGCAGTGGCAGCAGCAGAGGTGTGATGGGGTGTCGCCTTCCCCTGATTGCTGGGTCACCTCCCGCCCCTGAGGGCTCCCGGACTGTGACAGGGGGCAGGCCAGGCTGAGGGACACACACCCCCCCCTCTAGTGCATGAATTTTCATGCACCGGGCCTCTAGTGATCAGATATAATATAATCAGAGATTTCTCAAACTTATCCTATATAATAAAAGTATAATATGCAAATCAACTGGATGGTGGAACAACTGGTCAGCATGGGATGGGGCCGGTGAGTAGGTGGCATCAGGCCAGCCAAGGCATGTGCCAGGGGGCAGAGGGAGGGGATGGCGATTGGGTGGGGGAGTGGCGACCAACGGTGGTAGTGGGACGATCAGGGGGGTAGGGCTGGCTGGCCGTCCCTTGATCAGTCTGCCTGGTTGCCTCCCACAGAGAGAGACTACTGGTGATGGCAGCGTCGGCGGTGGGAGCAGGCCTAAGCCGTCAGTCTGACATCCCCTGAGGGCTCCTGGACTGCAAGAGGGTGCAGGCCGGGCTAACCCTCTCTCCCCCCCACCCCCCGTGCACAAATTTTTGTGCACCGGGCCTCTAGTACTTGTATATAAGGATTTCTGGTACCAAGAATTAGCTAATCAGATGCAACCTTATTATGTGATGTGACCAATAAGATGCAACTGTATTAGATGGCCTATATATTTATGGTTCAAGACAGGGCATTCATACAGGATAGTTATTATTGTATTGATTGTGGTGGTGGTGGTGTTTTTTTGTTTTAAATTTGACAATCTAAGGGAAAAGAGGTCAGTACCCCTGACTAGTTAGGTGTTGCATGTTTCAGAAATCCTTGCAGCATACCAGGTGAAAATTGCTGTTCTGTAGCATTGATGGTGGTTATAGTGAATCACACCTTGGGATATTCATGCCTTGCGAAGACCCTTTCCTTTCAATCTGGATTGGGCCAGTAGCTTATTTTACAAAACAGAATGCCATAGAATTAAACTCTTCCAGGTCTGGATGTAAGCCCTAAGAAGACCAAGTAGCTTTGGCTTTAGTGTTTTGGGGAGACCTGAATCATCATGTAAGAAATCTGGTTACCTTCCCATAGAGACCATTGGGAAAATAGGTCACATGGAGACAGAGGCCCTGAGATTGCGTGGAAGGAGCAACCTAGTTACCCTAGTATTCTAGCTTAGCCCACCTCCCCCCTGCCAACTGAAAGCAATCACGAATGACCATCAGCAGGAGAATCAGAATTGCCTAGGTAAGCCCAGCTTAGCCTGCAGCATTATGAACAAATAAAATGGTTGTTTTCTTGAGCAAGTAAGTTTTGGGATGTTTTGTTACACAACAATAAAAAAAGCAAAAGAAGCATAACAGTGTTCTTGAAAACAAAAGTTTTGCTAAAGGATATTTACTTTGCTTGTCCTCTTTTGACAATTTTGGTCTTTCCATAGCTTGCAAATATCATGCAAGATTGAAGAGAGACAATAGTAATAAATAATTCTTTTCCTTTACAGAAGCTCACCTTACTCTACCACAACTACATGGGTTTGGCTGATACTTGGGTGAATCTGAGGTAAACCAATCTCTCCATACTGATTCTCTTCAGAGAGATCTCAGGCAATAGGGTTGCTTTCTGTGTTCAGGGCTCTGATTCCTCTTCTCCGTTAAATTTCTCACTCCCAGTCTTTTGTGACTCTTCTTCCTGTCAGAGTTGAATTGGATTTGGCCTGGGTCAGCCAAGTAAGACAAAATGGAGTAGTCTTTCTTCCTTACTTGCACTTATTTCTGTTGTCCAGAAAAGACTTGGGCAAGTCTTTTGGGGCTGAGAGTGGATCTAAGACCAGGAGTCACCTTATTTTTTATCATTTACATATTAGTTAGCAGGAAATATATTGAGCCATTGCTCATGCAGTTTATTTTTCCCTCTCACAGATTAGAGTCTCTCCTATTTAACTTTAAATATTGAAATAGTTTTTTTCATGTTTCTACTAGAGATCCAAAAATTTATAAGTATAATTTTTTAAACATTTTTTTGTTAAAATCCTTTTTGTGTTAAAAACTATAAGCTGATAGATTTAAAATTCTCTGTGATTGGCTTTCACATTGGTGGAGTGAGGTGCTCCATTTATTTGCTCTCCCTCTAAAACAACAAAAACATGGACAAAACAATTACAACCAACCATTTCAAAATTCTGGCAGTTAACCAGAGAATGAACTGAAAATCCACGGCCCAAGAGAAAACTACTGAACCATGAGAAGACATTTTAACTTGAGGCGATTTCCATCTTTCCTCTTTCCCCAGCTTAGTGATATAGCAAAAGCTGGCAGCATTACAGACAGTGGAGAGATCTGACCACTTTTGGATATTCATTAAAAACACCAGCTCCGAAGCACAGTTGATATGTTGTCCAAGCTTGCAGCTCCCTGGGAAAACTCTGTTCTCAGAGAGTGGTTGACTATTTGATTGGACTCAGAGCTTCAGCCCAGTTGGGGGAAGAAAAGGCCTACCTTCAGGGCTTTGCTGAAACAACAGCAACTGTTGGTAACATACCCACTGCTTAAGGCTGTGATTTCCGTTGGGGCAAACAAGAGTCTGCCCAGAATTTTAAAAGGAAATCTCAGAAAATTAGCCAATCCTAGGGTATTTTGAAAAGCTCCAACATATTCCTGGGTATCTGAAAAGTTGCACAATGTGCAAAGCTGTGCACATGCCCAGGAAAGACCTGGGGAAGGAGATCTCCACCTATGGCTGAGGTTTTATGTAAGTAGGAAAAGAAGGCTAGGGCTGTCTTATAAACTGCCTGAATTTCAAAGGTGTGACTACTGATAAAAATTTCTTGGGCAAAGCATGGAAGACATACAGGCAAGCATTTAAGGAAATCCTCTAACCAATCATTGGTTGACCACTAAGTTATACTGACATAGTGTGACTCCTAAGAGGCTAGGCTTAAATATAATAAGAACTTAAAAAAAAATTAGTAGAGAGATCAGTGGCCAGCACACTACAGGGAATACAGAATCTACAAAATTAGTTCATAAAAGTGCTAAACAAATAAGCGTTATCAATAAAAACAAAATCAGTGTTAAAAAATCTTGGTGGGGCAGCGTGGAGAATTTGATACTACAGTTGTTAAAATACATTATCTAAAATGTTCAGTTTTCAACAAAAAATTGAGACATGCAAGAAATAGGAAAGTATGCCACATACACAGGAAAGAAAGACACAAACATCAGCCAACAGAATTAATGTCCCATCGGGATCTCAGATCTGGGCTTAATAGACAAAGACTTTAAGTCAGTTTTTATAAATATGTTCAAAGAACTAAATGATACCATGTAAAGAATTGAAGGTATAAGAATGATGTCTTGCTAAAGAGAATATCAATCAACATAGAAATTATTTGAAAAGTACCATGTGAAAATTCTGAAGTTTAAAAGTATAACAACTGAAATGAAAAATTTACTAGCTAGGTGTCCGAGAAAGGAAGGGGCGTTTATCCCAGGCGTCCCTTGAGATAAACTTTAACCGTGCAGGTACTCGGAAATTTAAAGTAGTTACCAGCAAAAAGACTGCTTTGAGTTGGTAGGACCATGGCAGGCAATTTCATCTGACCTTCTATTAGTATATTTAGGACTGCCAGAGGAATTATGCCACACAAATAGTTACAGTTGCAGTTCACACAGCAATTTATTCTCCTTTTATCATTGCAGTGGGCACAAAGCTTATCAGCACACAGCACACTGTTACTCACAAAATTCCTGGTGCCTTGGGTACAGGCTTATCGGGATCCCAAAGTGTGGCTTTCTCGTGGCAGCAGCGGGCACCCATCTCTGGCTGGCAAGTCAGGTCAGGAAACGAAGACTCAGGTGCCGCGTTGCCATCCGAGATCCTTGCGCACAGCGCGGATAGATCCGAGGCCCCACCATTTGTCTCTCTTCTGACACAGAGCGAAGCGGAGTGGGGAAAGGGACTGCGCCCAAACTGAAGGCGAAGATAAACTTCCAGTGATCAGAGCCACCAGTGCAGCTCAGGGATCAAAGCGATCAGCAACAACCAGGCATCCAGCGATCAAGCAATGATCAACTTGAATGGTGTTCGGGGACTCTTTAAATAGCTTGTAATACCCAACGCAGTCTAGGGGGGAGTAGGGAGATTCTGGTAAACAAAATGCATAACAAGATCTCAAGTTTAACATTAGTTCCAATGGGCCTATCAGTAAACAAACTTGTAAACACTCGGTTTCACTCTGGAGAGGGGGAGAGTTTTTGTCATTACACATATGGTTATAATGGCAAGTCATTCTGAGTCAGTAATTGAAGTTCAAATCCTTATCAATAGAATACCCAAGCTTCAGGGCAGTCGGGAATGTGCCCTTAATATCACACTTCAAGGAAAGTTAACTAAAACATTGTAAAACCTTTTAAACATTTTTTGGCATTTTTAAACATTTCTGTATTTTATTACAACACTAGGCTTAACAGATAGGAGTTGACAAATGAAATAATTTGTCAATTTGAAGATAATTCGCTAGAGATTATCCATTGTGAGGAATAGTAAGAAAATAAAAACAGAGCTTAACAAGATCTGTGGGATGTCATCAAGTGTGCCAACATATCCATAATGGAATTCCCAAAAGAAATAATGGCAGAAAACTTAATTTAAAATATTAATATACACATTAAATAACTCAGTGTACTTTAAGTTAAATAATGCTATCCACACTTAGACACATCATAGTCAAATTCACAAAATGAAAGAAATTTTAAAAGCAGAAAGAAAAAAACAACATATAAAAGGGATCCCCAATAAGATCAATAGCTGACTTATCAGAAACCATGCAGGCTAGAAGACATTTTCAGAGTATTAAAAGAAAAAGACTGTCAACCAGGAATTCTGTATTTTGCTAAACTTCAAAGATGAAGGTGAAATTAAGACATCCTCTGTAATAAAGATGAAATATGCAAATGATCATTATGCCATGAAGTGTAACAACCGCGTAACGACCGGATCATGGATCAGCAGGAGGGTGGGCAGCGAGCTACAAGCGGGTGGTGGAGAGCTATAGGAGGGGCTAGGGCAGCAAGCTATGAGGGGGGAGCGGGGGGAGCTACAGGAGGGTGAAGCAGTGGGTGGAGAGCTACTGGAGGGTAGCAGCGAGCTACTGTCAAGCTACTGGCGCACAGATTCATGCACAGGGCTACTGGTTTACAAATAAATGAAAATCAAGAGAATTTGTTGCTTCCAGACTGAACCTACAAGAAATATTAACTAACTACATGAGTAATACGAAAGATACACATAAAAATACATGGACATACATTTTTTTTCTTTGTAACTTTTTCTGTCCTGTTTTAAAAGACAACTGCATGAAGCAGTAATAATAAATCTTTGTTGATGGGCTTATCTACGCTAATAAAAGAGAAATGTGCAAATTGACCATACCTCCGAGATGCCCACCAGCCAATCAGGAGTGAGTATGCAAATTAACCCAACAAAGATGGTGGGTTAATTTGCATATGTAGGCATGGAGTGAAAACTGAAGAGGCTTGGCTTCTCTGCTGGGGCCGGAGCAGAGAAGCCTCGAGGCTTGGCTTCTCTACTGTGGCCCGAGTGGAGAAGCCAATCCTCACTGCGGCCGGAGCGGAGAAGCCTAGCCTCAAGGCTTGGGTTCTCCACTGCGGCTGGAGCGAAGGCCTGGGTCCCAGGTGCCGGAGGAAAACCGGTGCCAGCAGCCAGGGGATGGGAGGCCTATTGCACAAATCTTCATGCAACAGGCCTCTAGTGACATATAAAGATATAGTTTGACAATAATAATAAATAGAAAGGTAAGGGAATGGAGGTATATTACAGGAAAATTTTTTTATGTATTATTGGAATTAATTCAAACTAGTATGTTTTAGGTTAAAATGCTAATTGTAAATTCAAGGGCATCCACTTAAGAAAATAACACAAAAAATTAGTGAAAGAAACAAGGAATAAAAAAGGTACATTAGAAAATATCTAACACAAAAAAGGGCAGGAATTAAGGGATATATGATATTAGAGAGCTGAAATATTCTCTTATAGAGGTTATAATGTGTAATTTTCACATTAAATCATGTATTTATATAATTTTTACCAGTAGAACATTTTGATTCATGGAGCCTCTTAAGGACTTAATTTTATGATACTACTAGACACTTCTCAATAGATTTTTAAAATATGGTATAAGAAAAATGCACCAAAGTCAAGTCAGTGTAAAAAGATTTTATTAACCCTAGTTCTTAAATTGTGGCTTTGTTTCCCTGGAGATGAAACAGTAGTATACAGAAATGGGAGATTCCTTTGATTTTGTTCCTGATATTTGAGTATGGAAAATTTAGTTATTTTCTTCCTCTAAATGTGGAGGGAGAAAGATGAACAAAGGACTTTGGAGGATAGAGGAGATAATGGGAAAAAAGGGATCTTGAGATAAATGCACATAAAAAAGGGCTGTTGAAAAGAGAAATGTCCTGGGCAGAATATTTCAGAAGTCTTGAGAAGTATTTTTTTTTTATCTGCCTTTTCATATATTATTGGTTCTGTTTTCCAAAGGTGTCCAGCCCAGTGGAGATGTGATCTCATATGCCTCTAGAAACTTAAACCCATGTTTAGCTTTCTGGTATGAAGAAGGTTTACTTATATCAAACAATATATGTAATTTCCTTATTATAGAAAAAGTGTTTTAAATGAATTTTCTTACAAATGAGTCAAACTATCATTTAAAAATGACTTCTCAATCTGTTTTCAGTCCCAGCACAGTTGAAGAATAAAGCATAGTTGCATCAGTAATGATGACTCACTCAACTGGGAGCATCTCTCTGGGTGAGAATAAGTAAGATTTTAAAAGACTTCTGAACAGTTCTGATATGGTATACCTCCTTTTCATTATAAATTACAAATTTAAACCATAGATTGAAACCATTACAGAAATTGGTATTAAGAGATGACAAAGATTAAATTTAATCTACTCATGAGAAAACTTTTTTCTTCAGTGATTTTAAACCTCTCAAATACTTCTATTAACCTTACCAGAGTTTTCAAGACATTTTTATTCTTATTATTTTTTAAAACCTTATTAACTGTGTGCAGTACAATAGAGTTAACTGTATGCACACAGAACCCTAGAACTTTTTCATCTTACAAACTGAAACCCTCTTCCCTTTGAAGAATAACTCCCTTTTCCCCTTCCCCTCAGCCTCTGGTAATCATTATTCTACTTTCTAAGAGTTTGGCTACTTTAGATGTTCTATGTAAGTGGAGTCATGCAGTGTGAGTGTTTTTGTGACTGTCTTATTTTACTTAGCATAATGTCTTCAAGGTTTATCCATGTTGTAGCATATGACAGATTCCCTTCTTTTTTTTCTTTAGGCTGAGTTCTGTTCAATTGTATTTGTATACTACATTTTCTTTATTCATCCACCGATGGGCATTTAGGTTGCTTTCACCTCTTGGCTATTGTAAATAATGCCGCATTGATCATGGGTGTACAAATATCTCTTAGAAATCTTGCTTTTAATTCTTCTGGGATGTACTAGTACCGTGGTCGGCAAACTGCGGCTCGCAAGCCACATGTGGCTCTTTGGCCCCTTGAGTGTGGCTCTTCCACAGAATACCACGGCCTGGGTGAGTATATTTTGAAGAAGTGGCGAGAAATTTCAATCGTTGTACTGTTGATATTTGGCTCTGTTGACTAATGAGTTTGCCGACCACTGTACTAGTATATCCAGAAATGGGATTGCTAGATTGTGTAGCAATTCTGTTTTTAATTTTTTTAGGAACTTCCATACTATTTTTTATAATAGCTGCATCATTTTACATTCCTACCAACAGCATACAAGGGTTCTAATTTCTCTAGAGCCTCATCAACACTTGTTACTTTGTTTTTTAAGAAATAAAATTTTTTTATACTGGCCATCCTAATCATTCTTGGGTTTTTAACTTACTGCTAACATGTAAGGCCTTTATTTTGTTTACTTATTTTTCACTTTCTTAAGAAACAAATAGTTATTTTAGGAGATTTCCTGTAATTATTGCAAATCTTCACACTGTTCCCTGACATCAAACACTAGAACACCATTTGGGGCCAATGTTTTTGTTTTGTTTTTTAAGGGTAAACTTGCCTTAATAGCATCATCATAATGCTGATTGCTATCTCTGGGCTGGATTATCTGCTCTGGTTTCCAAGCAGTCCATAAATGTCACATTGAGTGTATTACTTCAGTGTATACCTAATGTTCTTCAACTCTCTCTGAACATGGTTGTTTCCATGCAGCATCTGCTTGTGAACCTTGCTGCCAGCCAATCTCCACAGATGTCTTACTATGTGGGGTTGTGCTGCCAAAGACTATGCTTCAATGCTGGTAGACCAGCTACCTTCCAGTGCCCTATATTTGATGATCCTGTCTACCATTTAATAGTATGTACAGTTTATAGATGATGTTTATGATTATGTTCAAGACAACAGATACAATGCTTATAATCCATTTAGTTCTCACAGCTATATATATTTCAGCATTTTCTGTTTTGCATATGCTTAGATTGAATTAGGACCTTAGCGTTGCTTCTAACCTCTCTGACTCTTTTAAAGACTATACTGTAACATCGTAAGGTTGAAAAAAAAAGAAACACTTTGAATCTGCACTAAAGTTTTGACTCTGCCACTTGTTGATTTACCTTTTGATGTGTCTTATCCTCTCTGAGGCAGAAATCTCATCTGTAAATGGAATATAATGATAATTACCTTTTATTTTTATGGCTTCATTAATATTGTGAGCTTGTGTTTTTTAGGAAGCCTTTTAACCAAGGAGCCTATCACATTAGAATTTCCTTCCTTCAAATAGTGAAGGTGAAGGGCATTTCAAACTCGGTGGTACTTTTTTAAATCCTCACTCTAGGATATGTTTTCATTGATTTTTAGAGAGAGAGGAAGTGAAGGAGGGAAGAAGGGAGGCAGTGTTTTGTAGTAACTTGCCTTTATCAAATCTATTCAAGCTTTTGATTTAGTTTTTAAAGATACCCTTTATTTTTGTTTTCATGGTTTATCTAATGTTTAGTCATTTAGCTAATTTTAATAACAGTAGATCTTCCCTAATGGAGTTTTGGAATAAATACTACTGGTTTGGGGAGAACATATAGCTCAGCATTTGGGAGTGGAACTGTGAGGGTCTCACTATAGCCCACAGACTGAGTTTTCTTCCTGTCATGGGCATCTGTTGGGATGGTTGGAGAGGAAATGGCAAGTGGGGGTCTATGATTTGGGTAAGTGAAGGCTGGTCAAGATTGCTTCTCAGATGTGTGTGTGTGTGTGTGTGTGTGTGTGTGTGTGTGTGTGTATGTGTGTGTATATATTTTTTTTTAATAAGTTTATAGATTTCTCTGATCCATTTATTTTTATAGCCCATAAGTCAATGCATGTTTTAGACTTTTGTTGGTCTGTAAGTAGTCTTCTTGGCTAGATCCTGGAGTTTGAAATTTAAAAAATATTTTTGATAGTATTACAGCTCTCCCCCATTCTCCCACTCTCCACCCCCTTAGACCCCCGCCTCCACCCAGCTCCTGCCTTACCCCAGGCCTTCACCACACTTTTGTTTATGTCCATGGGCCATGCATATCTACACTAATAAAAGAGAAAGATGCAAATTGACCGTACCTTCATGACACCCACCAGCCAGTCAGGAGTATGCAAATTTACCCAACAAAGATGGTGGGTTGATTTGCATACACAGTCGCCGAGCAGCCAGGGGCGGGATGCTTGTGTGTCGCCATGGCGATGGAGCAAAGGTGGTGCCAGCAGCCAGGGGAAGGAAGGCCCATTCTTGCATGAATCTTCATGCATTGGGCCTCTAGTATGCATATAAGATGAAATTTATTTTTAATTACTTCCAGATCTCTTAAGTCAATATTATGGAGAAAGCAGAGAACCCACCCAGTGGTTCATATGAAAGATGTGTGCCTTTTATTCTTTTTACTTATTTACTTATTTATTTATTTATTTATTTATTTTTTTTTTTATTCTTGACTCCAAACAGGGAAATGTGTAGCAACTAATTCTTGAAGTAGAAAACATATGAAAATGTTCTTTCCCAGCCTGTGACTGGCTTTTGCTCTGTCTTATAGTGCTACTTTGATTTTGGGAGAAACTAGTCATGTGTGGGGATAATTCAGTTCAACACATCCTGATGACCATTCCTGTCAAAGTGCAGGTGAAATATTTGCCCACCTTTGAGATCCTGAAATCTGGCCTACTGAAGTGCAAACATTGGTCTTTGGTTATATTCTGGATGGAGTTTTGATTGAGCTGCTTTTTGAAATATTTGTTTTAATTATTTGTAAATTTTTAACTACATTGCTAATCTCACAAAGGGAAAGGAATCAACTATGGATCATCTCGTTACTGCAATAGCTGGACAGTAGTACTGCTGTGAAACATTAATTGAAAACTACCTAATGCAAAGAAAGTAACTATTGCATAACAGCATGAGGATATTGTATGTTGTCCAGTAACAGCAGTACTAGTTCCACTGAAGTAGTTCAGATATGGATTTGATATTGCTTAGTCTTCATTCTTCAGTGACAGAGCAAACCAGTCATTCCACCAACAAAATAATAGATGCTATAAAACTGATGAAGAAGGAATGTTGCTTAAATACTTAAGATGGACTGAAGTTTTTGTTAGTGGTAGGCTCTAAACCCACATACTAGATATGCATAATATAAATTGTGAGCCTGTTTAAATTTTACTCTCCTGTCTGGAGAAGTATTTATAAAAGTAATGACAATTTTAATTTTGTTCATAATTAAATTGAGGACACAAATTACACGTAATAATTATAGAATAGGTTTTGAATGGTAACTATATGCTAGTGATATGTATGTGTTATATCATTTTATAGAGGCACTGTCTTTCTAGAGTGGCATTATCTATATTTTATCTGTGAGAAAAATAGACTAAGAAAGCTGCTGACTTGCCCAAGATAATTTAACTAGTAGGTAATGGAGTTGGGATTTGAACAGTAGTCTGTTTAACACTAAAAACCCAACCTTTTAACTACTACTTTACACCTTAATATCCGGTGCTTTAATATTCCTGGCGTGCTTTCAAAAACTTCTCTCTTCCTGTCAATTCCAGAGATAACATTCAGTAACTTGACAACAATGACCTTTCTAAACAAATATAGAGTGTTACAGAACCAGATGGCCAAAGATTATATTTTATTTTTCTGGCTCAACATAAATTGACTGATAAAATCCAAAAAAGATCCTTCTGTGTCCTAGGACTTCATCAGGCCACATGGCAAGCCAGTGCCCTTTATCAGGAGCCAGTCATGAGTACAGAACCTTATGTCTTTATACTGTAATTTAGATTAGGGCCTAATGAAAGGGCAAGAAGCTGGTTTACTAAATGAGATCATTCTGCGCTTTAGTAATGGCAGTGCATTTGGGTAGGGAGTTTCTGAGGAATTAAAGACAGAAAGGCAGTGAGTGCTACTGTGTGTGCCATTAAGTGAATATAAGCAAGGAGAAGGCTGAATACAACTTAACAGACTGCCAACTTAGGCATCTTTTTTTGGGGGGGATTTAAGTAGGATTTTTGTAATAATTAGAAACCTATTCTTGATCATTCAAAATTGGGTATCCTTTTGACAGTCTTAGATAAATATTTTTAGAAAATATGTTTCTGTATTATAAACATTATATTAGAAACATAAGTTACTATATCACATACAAGCATGAACATAATTCTTTCATGAGCTCAGTTACACTTAGTAAAGTTCAGACTTAGACCAGGTTACACAGGGTAGGTATAGAAATGTTTCAAAGCTATATTGAAGCCAACATGTAATTGACAGTAATTTTCAATAACAAAAGAAGCACTGGACTTGGCGTCCCTTGGCCAGCCTGTTTGAGGCTTCTGTAAGGATCCTCCAGCAAATGGTTTAAATTCTGAGTCTCAGTTTTCCTTATTTGTAAAATGAGGTTAGCGTAATATTACCTGCCTTCTTTCGTTACAAAGTTGTTCTAAGGACCAAATTTGGGGGCGGGGAGAGGGATGGCATGTGACAGTTATGGTGATGTACAAATGAATGTTATTATTATGGTTGCATCTACTGTGTAATGGAAAGTGTTCTAAGTTGTGAATAGGATAGACATGCATTTCCAATTACTCTGTATTTAGTTTAGTTTGGTGATTTGGGCCAAGTCACCACAATCGTTTTGAGCCCTCTCACCTAATCCCTCTCACAGAGTTATAAGAATTATATTAGTACAAATGCTTTCTTAAAGTTTTTATAAAACAACTAGAGACCTGGAGCACAGATTAGTGTACCAATTGGGTCCCTCGGCCTAGTCTGTGGGGCTCAGGCTGAAACCAGCTCTCCAACATCCCTCGAGGGGTCCCAAATTGTGAGAGGGTGCAGACCAGGCCAAGGGACTCCACTGGTGCACGATTGGGGCGGGGAGGAACCACGGGAGGACTCCAGGCCAGACCCCAGCAGCAAGCTCACCTACCAGTCGGAGCGTCTGCCCCCTGGTGGTCAGTGCGCATCATAGTGACTGGTTGAATGGTCGGACACTTAGATCATTAGGCTTTTATTATATAGGATGATTGGGTAGGAATTATAGATAACATTACTAAGGTAGCATTACTATTGATAACATAACTTTCTGAACAGATTTCAGAAAGTTAGAAAAGAAATAACCAAAAGTTTCTTAGCTGTTCCCTAATAACCTAGCAAAAGAAGTAACCCCCAAAATACTAGAATGACCCTTGAAGTCATCAATCATATCCTCTTCATTTTAAGACTGAGGATTTCCTCCTAATTATATTTTTCTCATTTATGCCATATTTATATTTATACACCAGCATCAGCAATTGTAAAGGATGGCAGTCATCTTTCAATCTTGATAGATACAGCTTTCTAAAAATGTAAAGCCAGAGAAGAACTCTGCAGGGAGGTAATATTGTGCTGTGAAATGAAGCTGGGCTTTGTTGTCAGAAGATGAGATGAAAACTTGATCCTGTCAATACTAGTTTGGGGACCCTGGGAAATGTACTTAGAGTCTGGTACAATGTAGCTACTTAAACTATACTATTTCTTTTTTTTTGTTTTGTTTTGTTATACTTTTATCTTTTTCCTGATTTTTAAATTTTATTTTTTGGTTACAGCTTACATTCACTATTTTTTGTATTAGTTTCAGGTGTACAGCACAGTGGTTAGATAATCATGTACTTTATACTTTTTATGTATTACATAGGCCATGTCTGTGTCTGTACCTTTACTATTTTCACGTGTTATTCTTTGAAAGTGTCTTGATTTTTTCTGTCTTGTCTCCAGTAAATACAGTAGTGATTTCTCAAGATTATAAGAGAGGGGTTGTATCAAATCAGAATCTTGGAGTTGTGGGACAGCTAGCTGTAGTTAGAAAAGGCTTCACTTTAAGGTTGGTTTAGGAACTTAAACATGAGCTATAATTAAAAAAAATTTAAAATCCTCACCCGAGAATATGTTTTCATTTATTTTTTAGAGAGAGAGGAGAGGAGGGAGGGAGGGAGAGAGACAGAGAGAGAGGGAGAGGGAGAGAGACAGAAAGAGAGAGAGACAGACAGACAGACAGACAGACAGACAGACAGACAGACATTGATCAGTTGCCTTCTATCCTTCTATACATGCCTTGACTGGGAATTGAGCCTGCAACCTAGGTATGTGTCCAGACTGTGAATCGAACCCACAAACTTTTTGGTGTATGGGACGGCGCTCCAACCAAGTGAGCCACCCTGCCAGGACTGGAGCAATAATTATTAAAATAATAATTTTGTTAGGCAATATGTCGGAATTTTTCTTACATTATTGATTATGTAGGTTTCAATTTATGTTGGTTTTGTCTATACTAGGAATTACATGTGTTTAAAATATTCATTAGGAAGCTAAATGGGCAGTGATTTCATATGGAATTTAAAAGTAGTATTGAGTCTCTTCCTGTGAGAAGAGCTTTTCTAAAGAAAATACAAGGAAAATAATGTTTTATCACTGAAAATTCAGAGCAAATGCAGAGAATACTTATGTTTGTCATGAATAATAATTACCTTTGTGTACTTTTTAGAGCACAGTGTTAAGAGATTCCATAGTTTATATATTAATGATGTTTCTTTTTCTTCAACTTAATAAAAATGTTATTTTTATTTGATATCTTAAAAATATACAAGTTGATCCTAAAATCTGAGAAAAGAAAATTCAAAATCAAGTAGTTATTTAGTTCTCGATTCTAATGGGACTAGGTTGGAAAGTTGAAGATTGGTAGATAAAAAGAATAAATATACAAACATATGTGCCTATGATTCCTTGTGACTTTCCTGTCATTTATCAGCATTTCAACTTTGGGAGATGTTTTCCTTTCTCTCTTTTTGTTAATTAAATAAGTGGATAGAATTTCTCCCTTGATCATCTTAAACATAATTTCATTGTAACCAATAGTCTGTGGGCTTTCAGTTGAATTTTAATATGACTTTTTCTGTGGAGAGGCTTATAACTGTCTAAATTTTGGTTACACTATTTGGAGAGTGGATATTATAAAAATTGATAGTTGTTTGAAATATTACAATGAATTGCTTATGAAAAAGGATACAATATGTAGTTTTACCTTTTTCAAAAAGAAAACAATCGGGCAAAAATATGAGAAATATTTTCAGTTGTCCAAGGCTAATGTTGACTTAAGTAGGTCTAGGACTTCACGGTTGACAGCTGCAGATAATTAGCTTTTTCTTCCTTAACAAAGAAAGCAAATGGAGCTGCAAGACATTCATTGCCTTTTCTATCATCATAATAATAATGTATGTATTTAACTTCTGCAGTTCCTTAAATTGATTTAGTGCTAAGCTGCCTACATTACATATAATAGGAGTGACAAGTGAAAGCTGCAGCACATATTTGCGTGGCAAAAGGGAGCAGTGATTGACAGCAGAGTTCCTCTCTACAAGAAACAGCAGTGTGTGGAGCTCAAAAAGGGCTGGATACATAATTCTTAAAATTGTAAAGCAGATTCACAAAATGAATTTTAAAATGTGATTGCTCCTTGGTGTATTTGAGAGTCTTGTTCTTGGCTCTGGGTAAGGGGCACAGATGGGCAGAATCTCACCTGACTGCTAAATATTAGGAAACTCTTTTTAAGCATAGTAGTATTTAAAATTTAAGATTGATACTTCCAAATTATCGATCAAATTATGAATTTGTACCCAGTAACTGAACATTTCCTTGAGCTGTAACTGATATACCTTATTTGAAGAAGCTAAATAGTACATCTATTCAAACAAAGATTTTAAGACTGTACATTATGCTATTCAGTAAAAATACCCATTTTCAGATGTAAAACTTGAGGTAGCTTTTCTAGAAAGGTAATTGTATAAAGCTTGGTGGTTTCTTTTGGTCAGAGAATGGCTAAATGTGATCATCTTTCAAAAGTACTCACAATATTCTGCAGTTCCTTTTGTTTCTGTCACACACGCCCAGAAGCTGTGGTTAAAAATACAACTTGGTGATTGTTGTTGAATATTGCTCTATGATGAGCCTAGAAAGCTGGGCTTCATGCTGTAGTATGAAAGTGAAGTGCTTTTTGTTTTGGTGACAAGTCCTTGTGTGTCCTGAGGTGAAAGGAGAGCCCTATGTGTCCTTGTGCATTGGCAGCCTCTACTGGCCATCGCAAAGAGCAGCAGTGACCTTTGTTCTTCCCATGTTAACTATGATTCATTCCTAAGTCTAGGATTTCCATATGGCTTCATTTCTGTACTGTGCCTGGCATATAATAGGGACCCAATAAATGTGTCTTGGATAAATAAATCTTATCTTCCAATCTTATCTTGTACTTCTCTCTAATCTTCAATTCAGATAGTCTACTTTCTCCACTGAAAATGTTGCTCACATAGTCACATCTGTGTCAGTCTCGTGCTCCTTCAACTTTTTCAAACCTGTTATTCAGGAATAGTCAAGTCTCTCATAGCTCATTCCAGTCCACCTTTGCTGGCAGATAAAGTTTAGTACAAGGTTTAGCAGGTTGTTAGAAGGGGGGATTCTAAGATGCTGACAGACCACTGATACTCTGAGTTATAGGGTAAAGGCTTCATATTGTAAGTGGTTTGGGGAAGGTCCACCTTTCCAAAAGACTCATGTACATGTTGTCATCAGTTAGAGAGTCTTTATTTTAATAAAGCATCCTTTAAAATCTATGTACATAACTAGTAAGCAAGTTCTCATATACTGATAGTTTCCTTGTGAACATAAATAAAGTGAAAAAAGGCCGAGAAATTGTGGGGATGAGAGACCGAGTTTTCCACTGATACACTTTTTTTTTTTTTAACATATTCAAACTAGTTGTAGTTATTTCTTGGATAGATAAGTTATTAGACATTCCTACAAATGTATGTCTTCAACATATATTTGATTACTTTTATTTTTATTGGCTTTATTGAGGTGTAATTTACATACAGTATAATTCACTGACTTAAAATGTACAATTAGATGAGTTTTGGCAAATGTATACAGTCATGTACCCCTATCACAGTCAAGTTACAGGATATTTCCACCACCTCCAAAAGTTTGTTTCTGCTTTGTAGTCATTCTTCTTATCCACAGGTCCCTGGCAACCACAGATCTGCTTTATGTCATTGTCTTGCCTTTTCTGTAATTTCATATAAATGGAATCATACAGTATGTAGTTTTTGTACCTGGCTCTTTTAAACTGTGCATGATTTATGTAGTTTGTTCCTTTTTGTTGTTGAGTAGTACTTCATTGCATAGCTATGCCACAAATTTGCTTATTCTGTGTACAGGTTTCTACTTTTTGGCTATTATGAATAAAGCTGTTATGTATGTTTACTACACCTGTTTGTATGGGCATATATTTTTATTTCACTTGGTAATTAAGTAGGAGAGAAATTGTTGAGTCATATGATAAGGATATGTTTAACTTTATATAAGTAACTGCCAAACTGTTTTCCAAAGTGGTTGTACCATCTTACATCCCCACTGCTAACATGAGTTCCAGTTCCACTATATCCTTGCAAACACATGGTATTGACAATGCTGTTAATTTTACCTCTAGTTCTAGTGAATATGTAGTGGTGACGTATTGTAGTTTTAATTTGTATTTCTCTAAATGGTCAGTGATGTTGAGCATCTTTTCATATTCTTACTCATTTACACATCTTCTTTTGTAAAGTGTCCAAATCATTTACAATATATTTAAAAACAATATGTTATTTTTTTATGTGTCCTTATTGAGTTGTTGTTTTTTTACATATTTATATCTTTTGGATACAGATCCTTTTTCAGAAATATGTCTTACAAACTTTTCCCCCATGTCTGTGGACTTGTGCTTTCATTTTCTTAAGTGTGTCTTTTCAGAGAACAAAAGTCTCATTTTGATCATGTTTGTTTATCAATTTTATTCTTTGGACTTTTTGTGGAGTATTAAAAATTTTGTTCTAATCCAATGTCACTTAAATTGTCTTACGTTTTTGTCTCTGAGTTTATAATGCAGGTTGGGGCGAAAAGTAGGTTTATAAATATTTATATGAAAAATAATGCAACAATAAATAATACAAGAATAACTGTGTTCTGCCTACTCATAACTATAAACCTAGTTTTGCCCCACCCTGTATTAGCTGTAGGTCTATAATAAATTTTGAATTCATTTTTATATATGATACTAGAGGCCCGATGCACAAAGATTCGTGCAAGAATAGGCCTTCCTTCCCCTGGCTGCCAGCACTGGCTTCCCTCTGGTGCCCGGGACCCAGGCCATTGCTCTGGCCGCTGCCTTCCGCCTTCACTCCAGCCCTGCTGCCCTCCTGTAGTTCCCTCCACCCCCCCCCCTCGTCTCCCCCTTCATATCAGGCATCCTGCCTCCCCAGCCACTGCCATCTTTGTCATGTCAATTTTCATATTCCCTCCTTATTGGCTGTGGGCACCGCCATCTTTGTCGAAGAGTGATGGTCAATTTGCATGTTCCGTCTTTATTAGATAGGATGAGTCATTTTGTATCTTTTCATGAGTATCAATTTTTCCAGCCCCATTTCTTGAAAAGACTGTAATTTTTTCATTGAATTATCCTGTCATTTTTCTTGAAAATCAACTGACCATATACATGTGGATATATTTCTGTTCCAATTCTTTTATTGCTATCTTATATCAGTACCTTACTTTCTTGATTACTCTAGCTTTATCATCTTAAAATTAGGTTATATATAATTCCTCCCATTTTTTTCTTGTGTTTCAATTTTTGTGTGGTTATTTCAAGTCCTTTGCATTTTCATATAAATTTTTAGAATTAGTTTGTCATATTCCATAAAAAAAACCCACACCTTTCTGGGAGTATAATTGGAATTGCATTGACTCTGCCGATTTCAGGAAAATTAATATCTTAATATTGGGTGTTATGATCCATGAACATGATATATCTGTGTATTTATTTAGGACTTTGATTTCTCTTATCAATGTTTTCTAGTTTTCAGTGTATAATTCTTGGATATATTTTAAAGTTTGCATATATCTCTAAATATACCATATATTTGATATTAGTACAAATGATATTGTATGTTATAATATAACTAGGGGCCCGGTGCACGAAATTCATGCACTTGGGGGGTGCCCTCATCCCGGCCTGGGCCCTCTCGCAGTCCCGAGCCCTCGGGGAATGTTTGACTGATGGCTTAGGCCTGCTCCCTGCAGTCGGACATCCTTAGCACTGCCGTGGAGGTGGGAGAGGCTCCCACCACCTCTGCTGCACTCACCAGACGTGAGCCTGGCTTCTGCCCCCTGGTGGTCAGTGTGCATCATAGCAGCCGGTTGTTCCGCTGTTCAGTCTATTTGCATATTAGCCTTTTATTATATAGGATTCTAGCTTTGCTAGTATGAAATACAATATGGATGGTGTTGAAAATATTGACCTTCTAATCTTATAATGCTACTAAATGTACTTATTCCTAATAGCTTAAAAAAATCTGTAGGATTTTCTGCAGAGATAATCACATATCTGCAAATAAAGACAGTACTTTTTTCTAATTTTTCTGCCTTGTGTTAATCTTTTTTACCTTATTGCATTGATTAGAACCTCCAGTGTTGAATAGAAATGGTGAGGAAGGGTAGCCTTGTCCTCTTTCTGATCTTAGAAAGGAAACATTCTGATTTGTACCATTGCGTTAGCTATAGGTTCTCTGTACAAGTCCTTTCTCAAATTGAGGAAGTTCCATTCTGTTTCTAGTTTGCTTAGCGTTTTTATTTATGAGTGAATGTTAAATTGAGATAATCTTATGCTTTTTCTCTTTTAGTCTGTTACCTGATTTCTAATGAAAATGCTACTTTGACCTTATTGGATGGCTTTTTCTATGTTGGTGTTAAAAATGTTCTATCTTCATCCAAAGCTCATTCTGTGATCTTTAGGATAGGATGACAAATTCTATTTACTGACTAACACAGTATTGGTTAAATTTGTTTTGGAGATTTGGGAAATTGGATTAGATGAATAAAAATTATAATAAAAAACAATTTATGTTAACATGCCATGAACATTTTTGTTCTCTCATATATTTCCAAAAATATTAGATGTTTAGTTTTGCTATGAGTCTTTAAAAATTTGTTATGTATGTTTATGTAGCTAGCTTAGACCATAAACTCCCTGAGGAAAAACTCTATGCCTTGTAAATCATGTAGCATATTCTTGCTTTGATAAGCAACACATTAGTAGAATAATTAGATTTCAGAACTACCTGAAAAGTTTAAATCATATGAAATAGAATTCCATGAGGGGCTTAAATAGATTCTTTTTCATTTTCCCTCTTGTAACACTCATGAATTTGAAATTTCCTGTATAAATTTGCTATGTGCTTACATTGTAGCAAATACCACCTACATAATTACATAAGATAGCTGTAACTAAATTATTATTTGATATGTAACCATAAATCAGTTGCTATAACTGAATCATTAAGCATATTGTTGATACTTTGCATGATTATATTTTATGAAGTATCTTGCCCCATGAGTTGAATTTACATTTATTTACTGTATAAAATGACATAAAAAGTGAAGTTACAAATTGCTCTGTTAAAGGCAGCAGTGGGACTACTTCTATAATATATGTTTAAAGTGATATTAGTGAAAGAAAGAAAATAAAGAAATAGTAAATATCAGGGATGGGTGTTATAACCTATTTGGAAATGTCAGATTTTATAGATTCTGATGACCTGTGATTTTACCAGAAAATTCATTCTCTGGCAATGGTACATCAAAGTGAGTATATAATAGAAGCATTGGAAGGCTTTTGTAGTTTTGTGTTGCACATATTGTAAAAACTAGAGGCCTGGTGCATGAAATTCGTGCACGGGTGCGGTCCCTAGGCCTGGCCAATGATGGAAGCTCTAGCATCTGGCGTGGAAGGGCAGGTCCCAACTGACCTCTAGGCCCTGGGCAGCACCTGGGCCCACAGGCCCTGCACGCGCCTCTCTGCCAGAGTCACGGAGCCCGAGTCCCGGTGCAGAGATGCGGTGAGCGCAGCCGGACTCCGCAGGCTGGGGCACAGCATGAGCCTCTGGACCGCCCAGTGGTGCCACATCAGGCAGGCAGTGCACTTTCTCCCAGCCAGCCTCCCAGACCTGCTCCTGCACAAAGCCACGGGGAGCCTGACTGGCCCCTGTGGTCCTGGCAGCTGCAGCCCGGCTCACCCGAAAGAGGCCACGCGGGTGCGGGACAGGCTCCTTGTGGGCTCCCGCACCTGAGCGTGGGGGCTTTCCCGGCATGCAAGCCCTGGCGTCCCCGGGGGAGGGTGGCAGGGGGAGTGAGAGCAAGCTTGGTGGACACCCTGCATTCTCACCGCACCTCCGTTCCCATCACCCCTGCCCCCAGGTAGCTGGCAAGAGGTCACAGCGTGTCACCAACGCCCACAGTGTTCCATGCTGCCCCCTGGTGGTCAGCACACATCATAGCGAGTGGTCGAACTCCTGGTCTCTAGGTCAAAGGACTATCCGAAGGGACAATGTGCATATTAGGCTTTCATTATATAGAATATGTCGTGCATTAGAAAATGGGTTGGTTTAACATGTTAAGCACCATGTCAGTCACCGGTTACTGACACTATACCTTCTGTCCGGAGGACAAAACAGGCTGGGTGCTTACCGTGTTAATGATTATCTAAGTACTGTCCTCTATAACTAGAAATAGAAGTGTGTATACTTAGAAATCACAACAGTGAACAGTGTTTCGGAGCTTTTTGATAAGGACATGTTTAGCTTGTAGCTAGCTACTATCACCTCTTAGTGTAATTAGTGATATGACATATTGTTTGAGAACTTTTTTAGCCCCTAATATTACTCCTAAGCCTAGGAAGATGAGAGGTAAGTTACTAGCTTTGAGATTCTGTGGAATCCTGCCTCGGTTTTGGTGTACAAAGAATGAAGTGAATAAGTGACATGAATAGGTTTTACAGTAAACTTCAGTATTTGTTTCAAGTTTAATGCTAAGAAAAGTAAAATGGAACATTAAAAGTTATATTGTTGTTAATCCTCACCTGAGGGTACTTTCAATTGATTTTATTTAGAGAGAGTTGAAGGGAGAGGGAGAGACACAGCGGGAGAAACATCGATGTGAGAGAGACACATTGATTGGTTGCATTCCGAATCAGGACCTGGGATCTAGTTTACAACTGAGGTACATGTCCTTGACCAGAATAAAACCTGGAACCCTTCAGTCCTTTGGGCCAATGCTCTATCCACTGAGCCAAACTGGCTAGGGCTATTTGTTGTGTTTTAAAATATTAGTTTATCTTCTTTGATCAGTGTAAAACATAGAGGAAAACTGGGCAAATATCAGGGTGATAATTGTTTTTATTGAACAAGGACTTTTTTTTGTAACAATAATGTTACATCTGTTATGTGACATTATAAATATTATTTTTTCATGCATGAGTATATTGAGGTACAAGAATATTTGTTTATTTGAAACCATTTAGTTTAGCAGAAATTGCTGAGGTGCTGATTTAATGTCTTATTATAAGAAAACTTAGCATTTTAGTATAATTTAATTTTTAGAACCCAGAATAGATTTAATGTCTTTTCTAGGTATGTGATTTGTAACTTTTGGATTTTCTCAGCCCCTGCCTTCCATTGTCCAATTTGTTGCAGATCCCATGACAAAGCTAGTGAGTTAGTGCACTCATATCTAAGTTGGATTGTAGGCCTGGATAATGACTGAAGGCAAGAGGAAGGTCCCAGACCAAGGTTCTTCGATATATAACTGTCTTTTGAAATTGAGAACTTGTTATAAGTTTTTCTCCCATCATGTCACTATATAGTTGTTTAAGCCTTTTTTTCTTGATTGTAAAAGCAACACATATTTTATAAAGAGGAAAGGAACTAGTATACATCCATATCTCATCACCCATAAATAATATACATTATCTTCTTTAGGTAATAATATTTAAAAAGTAAAATTGCATTAGCATCATTATTGGAAGATGCTCTCTTTTAAATTCCACCTTCTATCAAAATATACCTTATTTTAAGTAGAGTGGGTAAGAAAATATTAGGATGAGATGTTGGATAACTAAATAGGGTCTGAAATGATACTTCATCAAAAGAGTCATAGGGAAAAGATACCCTGTCAAATTACCAAAGAACATGCCCAAAAGAGGAAAATAGACACGTGACCCTCATGAGCATGTCATGGAAATGGAAGATTATATAAATAGAGAGTATTGTTGATCACATTACATATTATTTGCACATATCACTTATAATTTTTAAAATACATATTGATTCTGGTTGCTTTCTAGTTAGCTTGCTGAATCCGAATGAAAAACAATGTCTTTTCAATAGAGGACTACCACATGCAGATGTCAATTACATGTTTTTAAAGTTCTTTATTCTCAGAATTTAATCAGTAGGATCTTGTCCTCGAACTTCCCAGGTGTGTTTTCCACTTTTAACAAATGTGCTTGGGGTAGAAATCATTCCTGTTTATCTGAATGAGAACATTTTGGAAAAATTCCTTTGATTCTAAGATAAGTAGATGAAGTGTGTTGCATAAGTCATGTCACAGCCAACAGTTGTCACCTGGCACTAGAGCCTGATGAAATTTTAAAACGTTGGCTCCTTGCCTGTAGCGTTCAGTTACAGTTCTATAGAAAGTCTGTTTGTACAGATGAAGCAGTTCTTGGTAACGTAAGATTCATCTCTCAAGTGATAGGGCTTGAGTTTGTTACAGAGTTCTCTACTATGAGCTCCCAAGACATACTCAGTGAGGCCTTGTTTTAATTTCTCATTGCTCTCTTTGGCACACTTATAAGAAAATGGAAGCAAAACTCAGCTTGGGCGAAAAAAAGCCTTAGAATTTATTTTTAGTCCAGAATCTACCAAAGTGCAAGAATGTTTTAAATAATATTCCCAGAAGATGGCCAAATTTGAGTTTTCAGATACTGCTTTTATTTGTGGCAATTGACTCTTTGTCTTCACTTCCATTTATATTCAAAACTTCTGCATCCATCTTTACTTATTGGCAGTTTATTCTTTTCTTATAGAATGATAAAGATCTACTCGGCCTGTGCAGAAAAAGGGCAATAAACTCATCCTCTTTGACTCCAGAAGAAACTATAGCTACAGGGCTGTATACTTCACACTGTTTTCTAAAAATTACATTAAATTTTGCCATTCCCAGATTTTAAAACTTCTCTTGAAGGAATACTGTACATTTTAAAAATGTCTGTGGATGTCAAACAGATGCATATCCTTAAAAAATTCCTTTGTGCCAATTTCCCATCCCTATTATATTTCCTCTCCATAGGTAACTACTCTCATATTTTTATCTGAATCATTTTATTTGTATGTGTCCCTATAAGACATGAGATTTATTTTGTGTGAACACAAATGCTGGATGTGCATGTATTTTAATTTTGTTTTACCGGTATTATGCTGTAGACATTATTTTCTTTGCCCTCAACACTATTTTAAAGATCTGTCTATATTTTGGGGTATACACTTTGATTTCTTTTAATGTCTGTATAGTATTCTGAAGGGAGCCTTTGCTTCATTTTATTTATCCTTTGTGTTGAACCCTCTAGGTTACAAGGCCTTTTTATAACTGATTCCATATTTTCAGGTCCTCTCTTGCACTCCATATATCTTAAATCCCAGCTACATAAAGTTAATCAGTCTTGAATGAAAATAATGTACTTTTTATATTGCCATGCTTTTGCACGTAATTGCAATCTTTTAATGGCTGCTTACTTTTTCTTTTTTTTTAATTGTCTCAAGTTTTACATATGTATCCTTTTCCCCCAATTGACAGCCCCCACCCCGCCCCCAGCCATTCCCACCCCGGGCAAGCCCCCACCGCCCCAGTGTCTGTGTCCATTGGTTATGCTAATATGCATGCATATAAGTCCTTTGGTTGCTCTCTACCTCCCCTCCCCCCTACCATTTGTCTCTGGATATATTCTTGTTCATCAAATTATATTGATCATTATATCCCACATATGAGTGAGATCATGTGATATTTATATTTCTCCCACTGGCTTATTTTGCTTAGCATAATGCTCTCCTGTTCCATCCATGCCATTGCAAATGGTAAAAGTTCCTTCTTTTTTATAGCGGTGTAGTAGTATTCCATTGTATAGATGTACCACAGTTTTTTAATCCACTCATCTGCTGATGGGCACTTAGGCTGTTTCCAAATCTTAGCTATTGTAAATTGTACTGCTATGAACTTAGGGGTGCATATATCCTTTCTGATTGGTGTTTCTAGTTTCTTGGGATATATTTCTAGAAGTGGGATCACTGGGTCAAATGGGAGTTCCATTTTTAATTTTTTGAGGAAACGCCATACTGTTCTCCACAGTGGCTGTACCAGTCTGCATTCCCACCAGCAGTGCACGAGGTTTCCTTTTTCTCCACATCCTCAAATGTCTTCTTACTTTTCAAGAGTCAACCCAGATATAATTTTCTTGATGAAGACTTCAGGAGCCTTTTCATACTTCAGCTAGTTGCTATATACTCTGCTCAAGCAGCACCTACTTTTTTCTCTTGGAAATAGAGACGCCAATATTTCTGCCTAAAACTCAACTTTTTCTCTTGATTCATAGAAGATAGATAACATAGAGGTATCTTTGTATACTTTCCTCTAGTTTGGTGAATTGCTTATATTTGGCAAGCAATAAAACATTAATTGGATGGATGAATGTGTTTAGGTTCTCTAAAATGAAATACTGAAAATAAGAGCACAAATGATTCTCATATGCAATTAAAGGGTGAACACAAATATAAGAGTGGTATTAAAGAGAGTAGCATACAGGAGTCTGAATCCTAAAATGAACTGAGGCTTGTGAAGAAGCTGAGAACAACCACATGTTATGCTCAGATCATGAAGAAAAACTAGAAAAGGTATAAACTACTGTTTGGGACAGATGGTATAATACTAAATGTTGGAGTGAAGGCAGAACTGTGGAACTCCTATATTGGTTTCAACTTCAAAAGAAAATGGAAGGTGGGGGTGGGTGCCTGGGTGGGAAGTGATCATCCAAAGAACTTGTATGCATATATGCAAAACCCATGGACAATAGGGTGGTGAAGGCCTGGGGCAGGAGGCAAAGGCGGGCTAGAAGGGGTCAGTGGGGGAGTAAAGGGGACATATGCAATACTTTCAACAATAAAGACTGAAAGAAAAAAGAAAATGACATTCAAATTAATTGATAGCAAGGGAATTAAAGTCCGAGGAAGGCGAGGCAGTAATAAGAAAGCACTTGGACTCTCTAAGTAGTTAATGCCCTATGGTTAAATGACATACAGAAATGAATGGTTTGGTTATCTTTGAGCAATCATGGCCAGTACCAGAGGTGCCAAAAGACAAGATCATGAAGATACCGTTTTGTTCTTTTTTAAAAAGGGGTAAAAGTATAATTCTGCAACTATAAGATTAGTGGGTTTCGTTTCTATTTTTGGGACAATTTTTTAATTGGTCCTTAGACAAAAGGGTTCATGAAGATATACCTAGAAAAGAAGTGGTCTCCAGAGTCCATAGGGTTCACTAGGAATGTATCATGTTAAACTTGTGTAATTTTTTTTTACCATGTATTAAGTTTATTTTGGCAAGGCTTTGAACAAAATGTCTTATGATATCATTATGAGATAAATGGTTAAATTAGGGATTGTTTTATGAAGACAGGTAGAATCATAGATGGTTGAAAAAAATTGATGAATGGATTGATGTGAGCTTGGAGAGAGGTATTTCTAGTGACATGACATGGTTCTTTCTTTCATTTTTGTCCTATTAATCATTTTTATCATTGACTTGGATGAATCATGCCTATAATGTTTGCATATCACATAAAGCTGGAAGCGAAAGCTAATAGTTTGGATGAGAGGATCAGGATTTTAAAAAAGCTTAGCCATCAGAAATGATTGGCTGAATCTATAATGGTCTGTAATAGCGACTAATGTAGAATACTGCATATAGTTTTGTAAAGTTATCACACTAGTCGAGAATCAAGTAGACATATTTGAAGAGAAATTCATATGAAGAGCACCTGGAAATTTGTGATATAACTGTCACTATCATGTTCCAGGTGTAGATTTTTTTTAATACAAGTGCAGTGTTTGGAACAAGAAAGGTGCATTCTTTGTACTGATGAACAAATACCCTTGCATTCATTTATAGCTTCCAGCTTTTAAGAACTGTCTGGGAACTTTGTCATAAAAGGGATATCTCAAAATGTCAGAGTGGTTTCCTTATTAAAACTTTTGTGTATATATGTGTAGAGTGAGGCATTATCATACTAATAGCTATTTTCATATATTTAAAGACTGAAAAAGGAATTAGCCTACTTATGTATTTGTTCAGCTTTTAAAATAAAGTGTCAAGTATCTACTATGGGCTGGAAATTATGCCAGGCATTGGGATTAAAAACAGAAAAAATGACCTCATCTTTACCTTTTGTGGCATTGACATTCTGGCAGAAAAGTCAGACATTAATCAAATGATTATGTAAGTGAATGTAAATTACAACTGTGATAATGAATTAGAGGCAGATGGCACCCTGAGAGTATGTAGTAGGTGCACTTGATTTGGTTAGTAAGGGTAGGGAAGGTTTGCTTGAGGAAGTGATGCTTATGGTGGGAAAGACAGTACATTAACTAGGTGAAAAGGGAGGAGAGGTGGTCCAGGATGAGTGTGCATGGTGGTTATAAAAGACAGGAGCCTGTCTGGCATGTAGACAGTATCCTCCAACCCTGAAAAGGGAGGGGTTCAGGCCACTCAGCCTGTGAAGACATTGGTTAGAAGTTAATTCTGCATCTAGAAAGAGTGAAAAGCATTTACTGGCCTGACTTAGAAGACTATCTGATTTAAATTTGGGAAGATGTCTCTGGCTATAGTTTGGGGAGTTGACTGGAGTGAGGGGAGTTGACTAGAGTGAGGCCAGAGATGGTATGTAAATACCTGAAGAGAGATTGCAGTCAGGTGGACAGAGGGCATTATGCTCCAAGAAATTGACTTGTCACTAAAGGTGGAATTCCGCTTTGGGGATCAGCTGGGAGAAACTGGAGCAAGCACTATGTTTGGGAGCAGAAGACTTGGGTATGAATCCCAGTTTTGGCCACTTAATAGTTTGGTAGCCTTGTGCAAATAACATTTCTCTGTCTCTGATTTAACTGCACAACGTCTTGTTCTCAGATTTTGTCAGAACTAGATATACATGTGAATGACTTACCAACCGTGGGAAAGTGTTACGTAAAATGGAAGATTTGAGGAAAAAACGGTCAACAGTGGCCATTATTGGACTGGGTGGTCTAGTAATGGAATGAAATTTCTTAAGTGGCTCCTATCTATCTATTTGGATATATAGTTTAGTAAGATTTTTATCATTGTAGTTTTAGATTTGCATTCCTCTTCCCAGTTGTTTTGGAGCATTCGCTGACAGGCATAGTAAAAACATTTACAATGACTATATGCTTTTTGACTTCCTAGTAGCAGTCAAGTTGCTAGGTGCAGTTAAAAATCAGATATATATGATCTCTTTGTGTGCTCTCAAAAACAAGAAGCAGTTTTAAGAAATTTTGTAGCAAAACTTTAAAGCAAAAAATTAGAAACTATAAAAAATTCTCAAGTATATCTTTGGTTAAAGTAGTACTTTCGTATCTTAAGTTATATTCAAGTACAGAGTGATACACATACTATTTCTGCTATAGTGTTGCCTATGTATATGTGTGAATTCATACAAATACACAAAAGATCCTGTAAGTGGAAATATACCTTTAATTTAAAAACCATGATAAAATAGAAATAAGGGTAAAATGTGTTGTTTAGCTACTTTTTTGAGACAGGAAAGGAATTTTTCTAATAACTCATAGGAATATGCAATAGTAGCATATTATTTATTCATATATTTATGGATACAACATTCAATCAGAAAATATTTATTGAGTATCTAACATGTTTACAAGCCTTCCTCTAACTAGCATTTTTATTAAAGTTACTAGAGGCCCGGTGCACGAAATTCGTGCACAGAGGGGGGCGTGTCCCTCAGCCCAGCCTGCACCCTCTCCAATCTGGGATCCCTCTCACAATCCAGGACTGCTGGCTCCCAACTGATCACCTGCCTGCCTTCCTGATTGCCCCTAACCGCTTCTGCCTGCCAGCCTGATCACCCCCTAACCACTCCGCTGCCAGCCTGATTGATGCCTAACTGCTCCCCTGCCAGCCTGTTTGCCCCCACCTTCCCTCCTCTGCCGGCCTGGTCACCCCTAACTGCCCTCCCCAGCAGGGTTGATCACCTCCAACTGTCCTTCCTTGCAGGCCTGGTGCCTCCCAACTGCCCTCCCCTGATGGCCATCTTGTGGTGGCCATCTTGTGCCCACATGGGTGCAGGATCTTTGACCACATGGGGGCAGCTATATTGTGTGTTGCAGTGATGGTCAATCTGCATATTACTCTTTTATTAGATAGGATAGAGGCCTGGTGCATGGGTGGGGGCTGACTGGTTTGCCCTGAAGGGTGGGGGTTCCCTTGGGGTGTGGGGGCGGCCTGAGCGAGGGGCCTGTGGTGGTTTGCAGGCCAGCCACGCCCCCTGGAGACCCAAGAGGAGGCCCTGGTATCTGGAATTTATTTACCTTCTACAATTGAAACTTTGTAGCCTGGAGCAAAGCCAAGCCTGCTGCTCGCTCCGTGGCCAGCAGCGATTTCTGTTGCAGTTAATTCACCTTCTATAATTGAAACTTTGTAGCCTTGAGTGGAGGCTTAGGCTGGCAATAGGATGGCTTCTTTTGTTACCGTGGAAACCCAAGCCTCCCTCCCGCTCTCGGTGGCTGTAGCCATCTTGGTTGGGTTTATTTGCATACTTGCTCCTGATTGGCTGGTGGGCGTGGCTTGGCTGGTGGGCGTGGCTTAGACATAGCGAAGGTGCGGTCAATTTGCATATTATTCTATCATTGGGTAGGATTTGCATATCTTTTCACTAGTCTCAAAAATCTGTGTCTAGGTAAAATATGACATGCCCTTTTGTAGTAAAGTAAGGCAAAAAGCAAGGATGCAAATGGAGCCTAAAATTTTAAACTTATGCAATCTTCTGGCAGAATCCCAAAGACAACTTCAATTGTGGCACTCTGCCATATAATAAAGTTTTATGTTGTTGTCTTTGAATACTTTTTTGATTTCATGATCCATAAGAATTATTCATTTCAAAAGATATTACTAATAGTATGTGACTTCTACATGTTTCTTATAATTTGAGATGTTTCTGTACAGAGAAGGAAATACTGTTTATTTTAGTTATTTAATGCTAGAATAATTGATGAAAACAAAGTGCACTTTATGGGTGTTAAAATTTCAAACTTGCTTCTGGATCCAGGGCTGAGTAGAAGACTTGTATGAGTGAAAAATCAAATCTTCCCACAGACTTCCATTTATGCTGATAATGACGGTAGTAGATAGGCCAGGTACTATGCTAAGGACTTCCCATATTTTTTAATTTATTTAATCTTTTCAACAACCCTAAGAAGTGTGATTATTATTATTATTTCAGTTTTACAGATGAGGAAGCTGGGGTTTAGGGAAGTTAAATAACTAGTAAATAGACAGGCCCAAGTCACTTTTGGTTCCATGACTGCTATTTTGAAATAGCTGATTTGTTACAAAATAAGTTGAATGAAATAATTTTAAACTAATCTCCTAGAGCCATGCTTCTTACTTTTTGCTATGGTTCTATATCACACAGTGATTCCAGAGTAACGATGGGTGTCTTGTTGCTTTTGTAATAAGTTCCTAAATAATTAGTGTGTATGCATAGTAGAAAATGATTCGGATAGCCCAAGAGTATATATATACCATGCAAATCATGTCTCTCTTCTGCTCTACCCTCCTATTCTCCCACATAGAGGCAACTACTGTATCTAATTTCTGGTTATCCTTCCAGAATAACCATAAGGTCTAAGAAACAAACTGGAAAATGCCAGGTCTGGCACTGAGTTGACATCTGGGTGGGTGGCCAGAGAAAACTGGAGCCTGATGTAGATGAGACACTCAATGATGAGAGTGCAGACAGGCCATCACATTAGCCTCTCCCCATTAGGAGTAACAGAATGCCCTCCAAGCCTGCTTGCCTCATTTTATAGATGAGAAAACTGGTTAAAATGGTCCCATGGATAGTTGTATGGAGAGCAGAACTCAAATGTAGGACTTTGGTTCTCATTTTTCCATTCAAGTGCAGTGCACGCGGCCTCTGCATTTGAGAGTGTCGTGAAGAATTGTATGCTTGAAGTGATCTAAAATTAACTAGGATTTCCACAGGCAAGCTAGATAGCAAACTTTAGAAAGCCAAAGGCAACAGCAGCTTTAAAAAAAAAAAAAAAAAACTTAAAATGCTTTCTGGTTTGTTTTTTTTTTAATAGAAACAGATTGACAGAAAGGTTGTGAAGATAGTACGGACTTCCCATACACCTCCCACCCGGTTTTCCCTAATGTTATCAGGTTTCACCACTATAAAGTCACCTTACCCCACCCTCCAGTCTACTCTTCAGAAGGAAATCCCTGTGTGCAGCCCATTCTGAAAGAGTGGGGAATCATGTTCCACATCCTTGAAGGTGGAGTATCTTCATAAATTGTTTAGAATACTTCTGCATGAGAGATTTTTTTGTCCTCCCCCATTTATTTCTTTAGCTAATCATTTAATTATATAAGTATGGATTCTTAGATATTTATTTTATACCTTGGGTTATAATCCAACACTATTTTATTTTATTACATTATTCTAACTTGGCCATTGGGATCTTTTTAATGGCTCCTGAGTCTTTTTGACATATCCCTCATCATTGTGTTTTGTTTTACTTTTTTTTCTTTTTGAGTACTTCCTTACTTACTGGCACTATAGGACGCATCACCTGTATAGTTCTGCTCCACTCTTAGAATCGATCATTTCTCCAAGAAGCCCTGGCTCCTCTTACTGGGAAGTGGTATTAGATACCAAGATCTGGGTGTCAGATGTAATAGCAGCTCTTTTAAAGTTAAATAGTGGGTTGCAAAGAAAGTTTTAGCCATTGTTTTGAGTAATGCTGAATTAGGTCATTGCAATAATTTATTTGTTAATATTGATGGAATATAAAATTTGCCTGAGTGAGTTGAATAGAGTTATCCTAAGAATTTTTAAAGTAAAATTCTAAGAAATACTTTATTACTCTCTTCTGTTAATTTAAATATAAAACAAAAACAAACCTGTCCTCAATTTGATATATTTTTTGATAGCCTGGACCAGAATCTGAACTTTAAAACATGGTAATTTGAATCAGGTTGGGATTAACTCAGGGATATTGGAAAAACTTTACACTCCATTAGAAAATTAGTAAGTGTAGAATCTATGAAAGACAAGTAATTCATATTTATGTAAATAATAATACTTTTCTTTTGCATCACCGAGCATTTTAAATTTGTGTATCCAACAGAGAACTGAAAGAGAATGTTAAGGGAAAGCAGAGAGAGAGAGAGAGAGAGAGAGAGAGAGAGAGAGAGAGAGAGAGAGAGAGAGAGAAAATGAGTATAGTTAAAATATCTGGACAGTGGGCCTAACTGATTTATGTTATTCTAGAACAATACTCCCTATTAGAAATCAGCCTATTCTAACACTGGAATTGAGATTTTCTTAGTATGGGATATTTGTATATAGATCAGACAACTCTTTTGGGGGAGTTTAAAGCAATTTGTGTGTATATATCTGCAATCTTAGTACTGATGAGTGATTCTTTTAAAAATATATGTTTTTATTGATTTTTTAGAAGGAGAAGAGGGGGAGAGGAAGAGAGAGAGAGATAAACATAGATGTGAGAGAGAAACATCGGTTGCCTCCAGGATGTACCCTGACCAGGGATAGAACCTGCAATTTTGTTATGTGCCCTGACTGGGAATTGAACAGGCAACCTTTTGGTGCACAGGACGACACTCAACCAATTGAGCCACACCGGCTATGACTAATGAATGATGCTTAAAAGTTTATTTCTTAATTTTATTTTTTGTCCTGCCTTGCAGGTATTCTATTTTACTCTTCAGCAGCTACCATTTCATTAAGCAAGTTGAATTTTTACAGCTCATCAAGCAACCAGGTCAGAAGGATCACAGGCTCTGATAGGCAAATGAATAAAATGTATATTGATTGTAAAAAAGAAAATCATTTCTGTGAATTAGCCACATTTTTTTTCCCTGAGCTATAATCATCACTATTTGTCCTAATCTATTTAAATTTTATATCTCTTAGTTTAGCTGTAAAAAATACTCTTTTAAATCAATGTAAACAGAAAAGCATCGAGTTAAACTGATAGTGTGCAATTGCAATTAGTAAGAAGCACAGCACTAATGAGGAAGAGAACCAGGCTGGTAAAAACTGAAGCAAAGGTAAATGAAGCAGTCTCTAATGAATAAGCACAGAGAAATTGAGTGAGGCAGCATCCCAGGGAGCCCGAATATGAAAATAGCTGGAAAGCCTCAGGAGGGATGGAACTGAGTGTGGAGATGGGGAAATCAAAAAAGAAAGGTCTGGGCTTGGACTGATGGTGAGTCCTGAAGCTGACAAAGATTGCCAGGGAGAGTGTGAGAAGCTGAGTATCTTCTTCAGGGACCAAAGAAAGTGACAAAAGCTATGCTGGAGGGCAGGAAGCACGGATCTGGGACATGCCAGAAGGAACCTTAAATGTATCATGTCCACATTGTGCTTAGGTGTATAATGTAATTTAATACATATGTCAACTCTTTCATGGATTATG
The DNA here is from genome assembly GCF_027574615.1 of Eptesicus fuscus. Lineage (NCBI taxonomy): Eukaryota > Metazoa > Chordata > Mammalia > Chiroptera > Vespertilionidae > Eptesicus > Eptesicus fuscus. Next base: position 31,701,954 of record NC_072487.1, read on the forward strand.
TCATTTACTTCTTACATCAACTCTTTGAAGGAGAGTATGATTAGTGACAGTATTACAGATGAGGCACAAAGGAGGTTGAGAATATGCTCTAAACCACACAGCAACTAACTGGAGGCAAACTCACACCAGGACTTAAAAATTTGAATTGTTAATTCCCCAAAGCAGTTTGGGGTATCAAGATAGACAATTTATTGTAGCGTAGGTGCAAATTCTTAGGGCCTGGGACAACCACCAATACATTTTGGAGTTTCTGGGTTGAATTGGTGCAGAGAAAGGAGTTTAAAATGGTGGCTGTTAGTTTTAGATAATTTAGAGCAATTGGAAAATGAAGGTTATCGTGGCTGATGTATCGAGAGGGCCTCAGAATGGACTGAGGACTCATGGAGATAGCTGATGTAGCAAATGAGCTTGCTGAAAGGTGGAGAAGGGGTTATTTGGTTCTTTTATCATTTCACATTCACTTTGAACTTGTCAGGATTCTTGTAGTCTAAAGAGAGTGTTTTTTTACTCTCCTTTTTTGGGGAAGATTAATATTTGGGTTATTCTTAGATTCTGGCAAACTGGTTCCTAGTTTATTAGTCCATTTGTGAATGGGAAAGATGAGTAAAAACAAACCACTATGAATTGTAAGGATGTAATATTTTTTAATGGTGTGTTTATATTTACAGAGTAAATCTCAAGAGCAAATTAATTACATGTCTGTAGTTCTTGAAGTTAAGTAGGCTAAGTAGGGAAAAAACATGATTTAATCTTGCTTTATTGCTAGCCAAATCTCTAGGCTGGCCATTTTTTCCTTTTAATAAAAATGCTTGTGGTTCCTTTCCTTCCCATTAGCTCATAGTTGAGAGCTCTGTTAAGTTGTCTGTGAGACGGAGTGTATTAGGCTTGCCTGATTAAAATTGTTCATGAGAGATCAAGCAGACAAGGGACTTTTAGCATAATTAAAAAAGCACGGCGAGCCTTTAAAGACGAGATTTCAGAGATTTTTGAATTTATATCCACCTGTAGGGAAGTGTGTTTATGTAATTAGATTCCAGTTCTCCCATGAACCCTTCTTTCTTAAGTCACACATGGTGCCCTTTTCTTTTATGCAGTATTATCTTCTCAGGCAGGAAACAAGAAATGTTGAGAGGAGCCAGAACTTGAATGAACTGAAATGTTTCCCTTGAAAGATCACAATGTGATAAGTTAAACAATCATTTACCTCCCTATGTCAACCAGTTTATTCATAAAAGGGGATGCAGGAGCGAAGTTGATGATAGTAAGGGAAAAATCAAAACAAATTGCATGTCCTGTTTTCTTGGACTAATCTGAGAAAAATTACACCAGCTTTTGGAAAATAATCATTTTACGATTGATGGATGTGTTAACCGAAAGGTTTTTTTGAAAGATTTTTGGCTCTTCATTTTGCAACCCTTAACTTTGTATTGCTGGGCTCTGAAACGGTTCAGTTATTATCCCCTTTTTACTATCATGTTTCAGAAAGAAAAATAGATGATTACATTTAATGTGGTTTAAAATGGCTTCTTTTGTCTTTTCAAAGCTGTGTCCACTTCGGCAGACTGAATACCACTTCATTTTCTTCCTGTGTGTTTTTAAAAATACATTTTAGTTCTTCAGAACGGAACCTTTTTTTAGCATAAATCAAACTGTTATTGCTGCAATGAGGCAACATTTTAGAAGAAAATTACCAAGGTGTGAATTTTTTTTTTTTTTTACTTACATGGAGAAGGCGTTATTTCGAGACTATGGGCTTCTGAACATGTGGATATTTTCCTTAGGGAAGGCGTTTTCCTCCACGAATAGGGACTGCTTTGTTTTCACCTAGAGTACTTTAGAGCAGCGATTTTCAACCTGTTTCATCTCATGGCACACGTAAGGTAATTACTAAAATCCTCCTGCGCACCAAAAATATATATTTTTTAACAATCTGACCAAAAAAAAAAAAAAAAAAGCTAGAATTTTGATTCATTCACCAGGTGGCTATTGTTTCGTTGGCTGTTGTCATTTTTTTATTTGACAATCTAAAGGTAAAGAGGTCTGTGCCCCTAACTAAATTAGTCAGGTATTGCATTTTAAAAAAATTCTTGTGGCACACTGGTTGAAAATCGCTGCTTTGGAACATTTCTCATGTAATTAAGATAATTTTTCCATTAGCTGAGAGTGGTTTTCAAAGCTGCTTGTTTTTTTTTTAAAGTTCTATCTTATTTTACATTTTTAGAAAGAATTACTTCTAGTCTTATTTGAACATAAAACAGCAGTATTCAATAGGAACCTCAGTTATTTCCATGGCAGCGCTGGGCAAGAGCATAAGACGGTAAAAGAAGTCTCCCAAATCAAAATGTACCTTACGTGATGTTATCCCAGTTATAGAGTGGGACTGTTGTTAGGAACCTAATCAAACATACATTGGCCAGGCATAAAAGTATTTTAAATTCATGAAGAACTGAGGAGGCAAGGAGCCTGAAGTTTTAAATAGTGGGAGTTTTTTTGATGTTTCATACTGTCTGCAGGAGGAGAGCACTATACAAGGTTACATCTTGAAACAGTAAAATCTGTGAATAGTTTTGTTTGTAGGAGGAGGTCACAAAAAGGTTATTTTTTTGGCTTTTTTCCTTCTTGACAAGTAATCAGTAGTTCTAGTTTCTAACCATTTTATAGTCTTGAGAATTAATCATTGCATCAAATTACATATTACCCTTACTTTTGATTAAATAAACTGTTTTAACAGCTGTATAATTAAGTAGGTTAGGTAATAATAAGTTGCTTCAATTAAGACATAATTTAGGATAAAATCATATAGAATTAACGAGGTATAGTATATGCTACAATGTGGTAACTAGTATATCTCTGTAATAGGTGATATGATTTATTTATCAAAAAATGGAAAACCCTTAAGTGTTTCTTATTAATTTTAGACAATGGTTAGTATATTCATTTAATTTCTTATTCATCCACCATTCATTCAATAAACATTTAGTGAACCTTTCCCGGATATTAGGCATTGGTCTTGAATATTGGTGATATAGAGATGAATGATTGTTTTTGAGGAGATTTTTTTTTTCAGGATACAAATTCACAAAGAATTATTAGTGTGAGTAGAGTGCTGTTCATGTAAAAGAAGGTGTATCTAATTGTTGTTGGGATGTCAAAGGAGATTTCAACAGAAGAGACAATATTTAAACTGAGTCTAGAAGGATAAATATTCCATGATCAGGCCAAATATGAGAAGAGCATGCAAAAAATTGAGAAATGCAAGAACAAATTTGTTGCATTTCTATAAGACTTGCCAATATTTTAATTAAGTATTTCTGGGATATACAGGAGAAATAATTGGAAATGATCCTGGAAAAGTAGGCAGGAAGGTCTCCCATTCACTCTGTTGATGAGCTTAGACTTTACCTGTAAGGAGTTATAAGGCACTAAAGGAACAAAGCTGGATGAGTAACATAAGAAAATTTGGATTTTTGAAAAATAAATTGAGCAGGATTATAGGAACTATTTGGAGAGGGAAGAAAGAGACTGCATGCAGTAGTCATTATATGGCCACTATTTCTTCAGTGAACTAGTAGGGCAATCTTGTATCACTGGGTTTTCGAACCAGACAGACTGAATTAGCTTTATATTCTCAGCCTAAAGATCCACTTAACTTCTCATAGCCTAAGTTTTTTATCTGTAAAATGTGTATGATAGCTATCTTGCAGAATTATAAAGTTCATGTGTTCAAACTGCTTTGCTTGAATTCGTAGGCATATATATTCAATAAATAGTAATTATTAGTTATTGATCTCTAAGTACTTAGAACTGTGTAGTAAATATTACAAATGCCCCTTTCCCTCAATTTTTATAATAATTCATTATATGCAAAAGCAAGCAAGAAAGAAAAATACACATTTTACAAACTATGTTTATTTTTGAAGCCTCTTGATTGCTTTCCCTATCTTATATAATAAAAGCCTAATATGCAAATCAATTGAATGGCAGAACCACTGGTGGAACGACTGGTCGCTATGACGCACGCTGACCACCAGGGGCAGACGCTCAATGCAAGAACTGCCCACAGGCCCCAGGCCAGCCAAGGCGGGTGCCAGCGGGGACCCCCACCCCCCATCGCCCCGCTGGTTCGCTGGTTGCCCCGCAGATCGACCCTGATCACCAGCCAGGCTTAGGGACCCTACCCATGCACAAATTTCTTGCATTGGGCCTCTAGTGTGAAAGATAACCCATTTGAAGTTTATCAAGTGTGTTCATTAACCTTGCTCATATGCTCCCTAATACTTTAAACCACACAAAATGTTTGGTGTTGAGGGCTTTACGGTCTGAGAAATATGATTACATTTGCCCCAAGTGGAAACTACATGTTCTATTTTTCTAACTAGTGCATGTAAAGTTTAAGAAATACTGTCTCTACTGTTTCAAGTTGGATTTTTTTCTAGTGCCTCACTTAACACAACCAGTTGAGTTTCTGCTTTAAATGTTTGTGACTAGGAGAGATAGTTACCTTACAAAGTAGTGCATCTCTTGTTTGGACAGCTCCAGTTGTCAGAATATTCTTTTTGTGTAGTTGATTCCACTTCCTTTTAATTTCTACTCTTTGGGACTAGTTCTCTTCCAAAGTCACATTGACCAAATCTAATCAGCCTTTCATTTGCTGTGCCATAAGCTGTTTGCCAGAAGCCGTCTTTCCTTTTTTCAGGCTTAGTGTATTCTCATATTTTCCAGGTTTTGTAGTTGATTAAAAAAACAAAACTAAAGTTTTATTGAAGTACACTTGACGTACAATAAACTGCACATATTTAAAGTGTATTATTTTGATATATGTATGTGTCTGTGAAACCATCACTGCAATCAAAATAGTGACTATACTATCACTCCAATAATTTTCTTGTCTTTTCATATTCTCTTCCACTTCTTCCTGCCCCTTCAACTCAAATTCTACACCCCATGCAACCACTTACTTGTTTTATTTTACTGTAAATTCATTTATATTTTCTAGAACTTTATATAAATGAAATCATATAGTATGCTTTTTGTCTGGCTTCTTTATCATTTTTTTGAGATTCATTTATATTGTTACATATAACAATAGTTCATTTCTTTTTCTTGATGAGTAGTAGTTCATCCTATGGAGGTATCACAATTTGGTTTTCCATTTACCTGTTAATGGACAATTGGGTGGTGTCCAATTTTTAAGCATTATGATTAAGGCAGCTATGACCATTGATGTATGAGACTTGGTGCTGACATATGCTTTCTTTGTTGGGGGACTAAATGCCTAAGAATGGAAGGGCTGCTTCATATTGTAGGCATATGCTTAAATTTAAGAAATTTTCAAACTGTTTTTCAAAGTATTTGCACCATTTTACAACCTCACCAGCATTATGTGAGAATTCCAATTCCTCTGTATCTTTACCAACACATGATATGATAAGTCTTTTAAATTCTCTCTTTGTGGTATTAATTTGAATCTTTTTTTTTCCAATTAAAGTTTAAATTCAATATTATTTTAGACTAGAGGCCTGGTGCACAAAATTCGTGTGTGTGGGGGGGATGTCTCTCAGTCCAGCCTGCACCCTCTTTAATCTGGGACCCCTTGAGGGATGTCCTACTGCCCGTTTAGGCCCGATCCAGGACTTTGGCTCCCAACCGTTCACTTGCCTGCCTGACTGATTGCCCCTAACCGCTTCTGCCTGCCAGCCTGATCACCCCCTAACGACTCCCCTGCCAGCCTGATAGGCGCCTAACTACTCTGCTGCCAGCCCGATTGCCCCTAACTGCCCTCTCCTGCAGGCCTGTTTGCCCCCAACTGCTGTCCTCTGGTGGCCCAGTAACCCCTAACTACCCTCCCTTGACAGCCTGGTCACCCCCAACTGCCCTCCCTTGCAGGCCTGGCCCCTCCCAACTGCCCTACTGGCCTGATCCTCCACAACTGCCCTCCCCTGCAGGCCTGGGTTCCCCCAAACTGCCCTCCTCTGCAGTCCTGGTCCCCCACAACTGCCCTCCCCTGCAGGCCTAGTCCCTCTCCCAACTGCCCTCCCCTGCAGGCCTGGTCTCTTCCAACTGCCCTCCTCTGCCAGCCCGGTCAACCCTAACTGCCCTCCTCTGTTGGCCTGATCGCCCCCAACTGCCCTCCCCTGCAGGCCTGGTCCCCCCGCAACTGCCCTCCCCTGCAGGCCTAATCACCCACAACTGCCCTCCCCTGCAGGCCATTTATGGCGGCCATCTTGTGTCCACATGGGGACAGCCATCTTTGACCACATGGGCACAGCCATCTTGTGTGTTGGAGTGATGGTCAATTTGCATATTACTCTTTTATTAGATAGGTTTAGTTTCAGGTGTACCGCATAATGATTAGATAATCATATACTTTACAAAGTGTTCCCCTCCGATATTTCCAGTATCCACCTGGACCATACATAGTTATTGCAATATTATTGACTATATTTCCTATGCTCTACTTTACATACCAGTGACTGTTTTGTAACTAACAATCTGTACTTCTCAATCCCTTCACATTTTTCACCCATCCTTTGGCCCCTCTTTCCTCTGGTAACCAGCAGTCTGTTTTCTGTATCTACGAGTCTATTTCTGTTTTGTTTGTTGTTCATTTATGTTGTTCTTTAGGTTCCACGTATAAGTGAAATCATATGGTATTTGTCTCTCTCTGACTGACTTATTTCACTTAGTATAATACTCTCTAAGTTCATTCATGCTATCACAAATGGTAATATTTCATTCTTTTATATGGCCAAGTAATATTCCATTGTATGTAAGTAACACAGCTTTTCTATCCACTTGTCTATTGATAGATATTTAGATTGCTTTCATATCTTGGCTATTGTAAATAATGCTGTAATCTTCTTAAGGTTAATGATTTTGAGCACTTTTTTATTTGATTATCTTTTTATCTTTTCTGGTGTCTGTTTAAATATTTGGCCCATTTTTAATCAGGTTTTTTTATTATTGAATTTTGAGAGTTCTTTATACATTATGGATACAAGTCCTCTATTGGGTATATATGCTTTGCATTTAAATATATTTTTATTGATTTCAGAGAGGAAGGGAGAAACATCAATGATATGAGGGAATCATTGATCAGCTGCCTCCTACATGCCCCCTACTGGGGATCAAGCCCTCAACTTGGCATGTGCCCTTGACTGGAATCAAACCCGGGACCCTTCAGTCCTCAGGCCTATGTTCTATCCACTGAGCCAAACCAGCTAGGGTGCTTTGCATATATTTTCTCCTAGTCAGCTCATCTTTTCACTCAATTGGGTCTTTCAAAGAGCAAAAGTAAAATTTTAATTAAGTCCAATTTATCAATTTTACCATTTATGTGTTGTTGGCATCTTATCTAAAAAAAATCTTTGCCTAACTCAAGGTCCAAAATATTTTCTCATATTTTTTTTCTACAAGTTTTTTTTTTTTTTTTAAATATATTTTATGGATTTTTTTACAGAGAGGAAGGGAGAGAGATAGAGAGTTAGAAACATCAATGAGAGAGAAACATCGATCAGCTGTCTCCTGCACATCCCCTACTGGGAATGTGCCCGCAACCAAGGTACATGCCCTTGACTGGAATTGAACCTGGGACCTTTCAGTCCGCAGGCTGACGCTCTATCCACTGAGCCACACCGGTTTTGGCTTTTTTCTACAAGTTTTATAGTTTTACTTTTTACATTTAAGTCAATAATACACTTTTTACTTTGGAATATTTTTAGATTCGCAGTAAAGTTTTAAAGTTAGTACAGATAGTTCTTGTGTACCTCTCATTCTCTTTTCCTATTATTAACATCTTACATAACCATATTAGATTTGTCAAAACTAAGCAACCAGCGTTGGTATATTACTATTCACTACACTTCTGTTTTCTGTTCTAGAATTTCACATTAGTCCTCATGTCTCTTTATTCTTCTCCGATCCTTGATAGTTTCTAAGTCTTTTTTTCCCTCCTCCTCCTCCTCCTCCTCCTCCTCCTCCTCCTCCTCCTCCTCCTCCTCCTCCTCTTCCTCTTCTTCCTCCTTTTTAAAGATAACCTTGACAGTTTTGAGCAGTACTGGTCAGATATTTTATGGAATGTATCTGAATTTGGGTTTGTCTGATGTTTTTCTCTTGATTTCACTGGGATGACTTTTTAGGAGAGACACCCTTTTTATCACATCATATCTAGGGCAGGTGGATACATGATGTCACCATGTTTTATCACTGGCATGGCTTAATCTTGATTATCTGACCACAGTGATGTTTGCCAAGTTTCTCCACTGTAAAGTTAATGTTTTTCACCCTTTCTACAATTTATTGTGTGGAAGCAAGTTACTAATTATAGCTCATGCTCAAGGAATGCAGGAATCATGCTTTATAGCACTTAGAAATGGGTATCTCCAAAAATTACTTGGAATTCTTCTGTAAGATGATTATTTTAAATGGTACTTAATATTTGTCTCTTCTCTGCCATTTATGTATTTAATCATTTATTATATCAGGATGGACTCATGTGTATTTATTTTATACTTTAGGTTATAACAAAAATGTATGCTATTTTGTTGCTGAACTTATTACAGCTCTGCCCATTGGTAGCTCTTTTACGTTCTTGGCTCCTGTATCCCTTATACTTGCTTCCCTCTCTTTTTCCAGTACTTCCTTTTATTCTGACACAAGATGTCTAAGGCTCATCTGGTATTTGCAATGCTCTATTCCTAAAATCAGCCATTCCCTAATTCCTTTTTTTGCGGGTATGTTATTTAGAAACTTAAGATTGGGCATTAGGTATTCTGATTGCTGCTAATGGGATATCACTATGTCTAGGTTCTCTCAGCACCCAGAGCCAGGAAATGTATATATGTATGCAACCTGAGGATATACACATTTACAATTACTTCCACATCTGTCTATTTGTATTTATATTCAGCTAAATGTGAGTTCATACTGATGCCACTGGCTCTAATGCAGTAGCAGGTGGTTCATTGCTTATCTATAATGTCTTTCTCCAACAGCGAGCAACATGGATCCCACCTTTTGTTTACCTATTTATTTAACCCCAGTACACATGTAAAGTAGTTTGAGCTGTTAACCTGTATCTAGAAATCTATTTTGAGTTATTTTTTGTGTATGGTGTGAGATACAGATAAAAGTTTATTTATTTAAAAGTATGAATATCCAATTGTTACAGAAATATTTGTTTAAAATACTATCTTTTCTCCATTGAATTGCCTTTCCATCTTTGTTGAAAACTGGTTGTGCATTTTTGTATGGGTCAATTTTAGAACTCTTTAATTCATTCCGTTGTGTGTTTTTTTCTTTTTCTTTTTATCCTTACCAGAGAATATGTTTTATTAAGTTGAGAGAGAGAGAGAGAGAGAGAGAGAGAGAGAGAGAGAGAGAGAGAGAGAGAGAGACATCATTGAGAGAAACATTAATCAGTTGCCTCTTGCATGCGCCCTGACCAGGATCTGAACCCACAACCTAGGTATGTGCCCTAACTGGGAATCGAACTTGCAACCTTTTGGTGCACTTCGAGCTGCTCCAGCCAACTGAGCAACACAGCCGGCAGTGTTTTTTCTGTCTTTACTCCAAAAACTTACTGTCTTGATTATTGTAGATTAATTATTGTAAATCTTAAAATCAGGTAGTGTTGTTAGCCATCTTTTTTCTGCTTATTTTTCAAAGTTGTTTTGACTATTTTGTGTCTTTTGCATTTTCATAAGAGTTTTAAAATCAGCTTGTCAATATCTATGAAAAAAAAGCCTGTTGGGATGTGGATTTGGATTGCATTCAATCTTTAAATTTGGGAAGAATTGACATCTTAACTATTGAATTTGGGAAGAATTGACATCTTAACTATTGAATCATGTAACCCAGGAACAAGTAATGCCTCTTCATTTATTTATGTCTTTAATTTCTCTCGGAAATGTTTTGTAGTTTTCAGTGTACAAGACTTATGCATCTATTGTAAAGTTTATCCCTAAGTATTTCAGATGTACTGATGCTATTCTAAATGATATTACTTTTTAATTGCAACTTCCAATGTTTTCTTGTTAGGAAGTAGGCATACAATTGATTTTTGAATATTGATCTTGTATCCCATAATATTGTTAAAGTCACTAGTTCTTGTAGCTATTTTATAGATTCTGTCTGTTTTCCTATATAGAGGTCATATTGTTTGTGAATAAAGAAAGTTTTACTTCTTTCTTTAAAAGTTGGATATCTTTTGTTTTTCTTGCCTCATTTCACTGGCTAGAACCTCCAGAACAATGTTGAATAGAAGCTATGAGAGCAGCCATTTCTGTTTTTCTGATCAGAATGGGAGAAGCATCAAGTCTTTCACCAATAAGTATGATGTGTAGATTTTTCAAGATACTCTTTATCAGGCTGAGGAAATTCCCTCTTTTTGCTACTGCAGTGAGAATTTTTATAAGAAATGAATTTTGGGTTTTGTCAAATACTATTTGGTGCATATTTAGATAATCATAAGGTTTTCCTTTTTAAATTTCTTACTATGTTGAATTACATTTAATCCAGCCTTGAAACTTGAAACAAGCTTGGAAATCCTGAGATCGACCCCACTTGGTCTTGATGTATTATATTATCCTTTATGCACATTGTTGAAATCAACTTTCTATAATTTTTATATTTATGTTTATGAGGATATAAATTATGTTTATAATTTTTATATTTATGTTTATGTAGACCTCATTTATGTTTATGAAGTCTACAATTTCCTTACAAATGGGAAATTATTCTTAACTTGAATTTGTGGGGAAAATTTTAGGATTATTGCCTCTCTAAATGTTTGTAGAATTCACTAGTGATGCCTGGAGTTTTCTTTGTTGGGAGACTTTTACTACAAGTTCAATTTTTTTTAATAGATAAAATTTCATTCACACTAATTCTTCTTGAGTGAGCTTTGGTAATTTGTTTCTGTCAAGGAATTCAGCTTTCTTCTTAGTTATAAAATTTATTAGTATAATGTTGTCATAATCCTATCTAATAAAAGAGTAATATGCAAATTGACCGTCACTCCAGCACACAAGATGGCTGCCCCCATGTGGACACAAGATGGCCACCACAAGATGGCCAGCAGGAGAGGGCAGTTGGGAGGGACCAGGTCTGCAAGGGAGGGCAGTTGGGGCGATCAAGCCTGCAGGGGAGGGCAGTTAGGGGTGACCAGACCGGCAGAGGAGGGAAGTTGGGGGCAACCAGGCCTGCAGGGAAGGACAGTTGGGGGGGACCAGGCCTGCAGGGGAGGGCAGTTAGGGGTGACCAGGCCTTCAGGGGAGGGCAGTTAGAGGTGACCAGGCCTGCAGAGGATGGCAGTTAGGGGCAATCAGGCTGGCAGGGGAGCAGTTAGGCATCAATCAGGTTGGCAGGGGAGTGGTTAAGGGTGATTAGGCTGGCAGGCAGAAGCGGTTAGGGGCAATCAGGAAGGCAGGCAGGCGAGCAGTTGGGAGCCAGCAGTCCTGGATTGTGAGAGGGATGTCCAACGGGCAGTCAGACATCCCTCGAGGGGTCCCAGATTGGAAATACACCCCCCCACACCATGCACGAATTTTGTGCACCGGGCCTCTAGTATTTCTATATTATCTGTAGATTTTGTAGTGGTGTCGCTTCTAATTCCTGATATTGCTAATTTACATATTTTTCAAAATGATCTGATCATTCTAAAAATTTATTAATTTCATCAACTATGCCAAAGAATTAACTTTTGCTTTCATTGATTTCCACCCTATTTTCTATTTTCTGTGTCACTGAAGTCTGCTATGATCTTTATTATTTCTCCCTTTTGCTAAATTAGGCTTAATTAGCTCTTCTTTCTTTTTTTTTTTTTTTTTTTGTTTCACAGTGTGAAAGCTAAAGACATTAAGTTGAGACCTTTCTTCTTTTCTAATATAATTTTTTTTATGCCATAGATTTTGTACGGCTTTTAGCAACATCCCGCAATTTTTGATATGGTATGTTTTTATTTTCATTCAGTTTAAAATGCTTTCTAGCTTCATTTTAGGTTTCTTCTTTGACCCTTTGGTTATTTAGAGTATCTTATTTATTTCTAAAATATTTGAGAGCTTTCCAGAAAATCTTTCTTTTATTGTTTTCTAATTTAGTTCTATTGTTAGCAAAGAACATAGTTTGTATGACTTGAATCCTTTTATATTTGAGACATTTTGTGGTCAAAATATTGTATTTCTTGAGTTTCTCTTACTTTCTGCTTCATGTATTTTGAACCTTGGTTACTGGGTGCTTAAATATTTAGGATTATTATATCCTCTGGATGAATTGACCACTTTATCATTATGAAATTATCCTCTGTGTTCCTGATAGTAGTTCTATTCTGAACTTAACTTTTTCTGATATTAGTATAGACACTCTAGATACCTTTTGGCTATTTTTATTTATTTTTTTATTTTTTTATTTTTTTCCTTTTGGCTAGTTTTAGTATGATGTGTCTTGTTGTATTCTTTTGCTTGTTGTATGTATTTGTGTCTATATTTAATGTACATTTCTCAAAGGAATATATTGTTGGTTCTTGCCTTTTTAGTTATCTGATAATACCTGCCTTTTAATTGGAGTATTTAGATAATTTACATTTACTTTAATTGTTGATAATGGTTCTTTTTAAGTCTGTCATCTTGCAACATGTTCTCTTCCCATCTGTTCTTCATTCCTTATTTATCTTTTTCTAACTTCTTTTGTTTGTTTGATTTTTGTGTACTGTTGCATGGTGTCTAGATCCTTTAAGCATCCTGGTTGTCATCTTGGTTAGCTTCAATTTATTTAAAGATCAGTGTAGACTTATTATGTCAAAATCCCAAAGTCTGAATGTATAATGCGTACTAATGTGTTTGAAAAACAAGTGATCTATAAAGGGTTATTTTGATGATCTTAAAAAATTGCTTGATAATTTTATATTTGCCATAATACATAGGTGCTGATGTAGATTGATGCTTTAGTTGATGTTGAATGCCTTTTTTTAGGATCACCTATTGACTTCTGTGCTTTTCTCATTCCCTGATGTAAGACTCCATATGAGGAGGTGACACACTTGCAGCCTCATGAGGACCATATGGAGGACATCTTGGAAAAGCCAGCTTGCATTCCTAGGTTTATCAGTATTTGTCTGTCTTGAGTCAGGATCTTTTCTTCCATTTAATTTAGGGATAGAGGGAAAAGAAGAGACATTATTATTTATTTTCATCATATATCTACTCATTCTTTCTCAAATAAAAAGATTGGAATATATTTTTCAGAAAGTTGAGAAACATTTTCCTATTCAGTTTTAGAGATGAGTATCCAGTATGCCATCGAGCATAGAAAGTTTTATCATTTTTGTATAGAAGGGAATGGCATGAAGAAGATAGAAAAGAACGATGTGATTTGGCTTGAGTAACGCTATGGTTATTTTATCAGGTTTGAAAGTAGGCAAATCACTTATCTATCTTGAATCCTAAGAAATGGCAAGCTATGTGCTCTGTGTGTCATCTCCCCAGAGGCCTAAGACCATTCACCCTGGCCTGGAATTGAGGAAAAAATTACTCTAAATTCCTTATTTCCTAAGATTTCCATGTTCCTAGAGGAATTCCTTGAAGTAATTTGTCACTAGAGTATTTTTTTTTTTTTGCAGTAGCTCTACTTTCTAGACAATATGTAAATGTGAGCGTATTTTGTTTATTCTGTATTCTAAGCCTAGCTCTTAAAATTTCAAAGAAGCAGAATATGGTACATCCATATGAAATGCAGGTGCTTTCTGCCCTGTTTGCTTCAGACAGTTGAGTGTCTATAATGGGTAGCACTGATGATTTGTAAGCTGATGAATGGATGCCAAAAGCTAAATGTCTCTTGAGTACAGTGGAGCCTATAGTCTAGTCTCCATGAATATTAGGGCAGTGTGCCAACTAGAGCTGGCTTAATTTTGCAAGCAGGAGCCCTTTACAGAAGTATTCATGGTAATTAACCAATTCAAAGAGCAATATTTTTCTTTCATTTATTTGGCAGAAAACAACTAAATATCTGCAGCAAGAATGTTTTTGACATTTTCATTTGCTGCTTGAAGAAAAATGGATACTTTGAATTGTGATATAAAAGAAAACTGCTACGATTTAGCATTTCCATTTTAACTTCCCAAGAAAAATGTGGAATCCTCAATTAGCAAATTTTTTTTTTTATTTTGTATAGTTGGCTGTAGGAGTGAACAGAATTAATTAATATTTTTAGGTATTAGCTTGTAGGAGATTCTTAGGGAGTTTATTGACTCAGACCCATTGTTTTAAAATTTTTTTAAAAATATATTTTTATTGATTTCAGAGAGAAAGGAGGGGAGAGAGAGATAGAAACATCAATGATGAGAGAGAATCATCGGTCTGTTGCCTCCTGCACACCCCCAGCTGGGGATCAAGCCGCATCCCGGGCATGTGCCCTAACTGGGAATTGAACCTTGGCCTCCTGGTTCATAGGTCGACGCTCAACCACTGAACCACACCAGCCAGGCCAGACCTATTGCTTTTTACATCTCCTTCCCTGTATGTCTAAGAAATAGAATTTCAATTATGTGTCATAGTTTCCTGTCCTTCCTCCTTTCTCAAGTTCATTTCCACTCCAAGTATTGCATAGAAGTTTTTCTATTTTCTCCTGTTTCTATTGGTTTAAATAAATATTTGTTATCTGAATCATCTTATTCCAATAATTATTACATTTTAACTTTAATAAAAAGGAAGTTAGGACTAAGCACCTGGAATGAACTATTTTGAATAATTTGGAACTGAGAGTCCAGTGATGGATGAATTATAGAAGTATTCATTTGTTTTAGTGTATGCTACTCTTCATGTAAATACTCTTATCTGTTGATAATATTTATCCTTTCACTGCAGATATAACTTTTAACTATACTCATATTTTTTTATTATTAGGCACTGTTTATCGAGAACGTGATGATTCCTCAATTTGACACTTGTTCTTTCTGCAATTTTGACACATTTTGTGTGTATATTTTTGCTTCTGTATAGTCTTTATGAATTGGAGATATTTAATTAGAAAGCTATGGTCTTAATTTTTAATATTCTTTGGCTTTAAGTATTAGAAACCCATTTTAATATCTCTAAAAACAGAAATGTGGAAGGATTTTAGGGTAACTTCTGAAATCCCCAAAAAACAGCTTGGCCTCATGGGGAACTGGCATTCTCCATCAATAACACTATTAGAAACCTAGGTAGTGCTCTCATAATTTATGTTTGCTTCTATTTGCATATCCCTTATTCTTTACATTCTATACATTTACTTTCAGGTGCACATGACCAAACATGTTTATCCATCACTAGGCTTTAGTTAACCAATCAGACTAGACAGAGACCCCACTTACAATAATTTCAACAGATAGAATGTTGTCCAGCTTAACTCAGGTATCCATCCATTTGTGATCTAAAGAGCTATTGCTGAGAGGGCATCATAAAGTACAAATTTGGCTGCTACAGCCCTATTCAAACAAATGGCAGTCTTTTTGAGGTATTTGCATTTATAAAAATAGGACAATGAAAAATTTTATCTGTAACATAAATAATTATGTATTCATAAATATTTTTGTGCATACATGTATCAGGAACTGTGTGAATTAGTAGAGATTCAGTGTTAAATGAGATAAATGCAGATTTTGACCTTGAGGAGCTTATATTCTAGTAGGGAAAGGGGAATTTTTAAAAGTCAACATAGAAGTAAATTATAAAATGTGATAAGTACATTGAGAAGACACATAGAGCTGCGATAGAGAAGCACTCTTGAAGCAGTGGGGAGATGGGAAGTGGGGGAATGGTAGGGACACTTACTTTATTTGCTGCTATTTATGTTTAGGCTTGAAGGATAAAAGGTGATGTTCCTATTAAGAAAGTAGCATATAAAAAGGCCTGGATGTATAAGAAACATGGAATCCTTAGGGAAATAAAAGAAGACCATTGTGGATGGGACAAAGAAGAAGAGATTGGAATAAATTTGTCAGTAACAAGTACTGTCAATTTGAGTCAAGACCATGACTTAATTGAGTAAGAAACTCTACCATGTTAAAGAGACTGCTGAATTTGGTGGGCTTAAATGCTAAGGTGACAATAAAAAAGGATGTGTCCCGTAAAGGATTACACACATACCAGTGATACAAGGCGGAACATGACATTCTGTTAGAAGCTTATTCTTTGCTTATTCATTCATTCCTTAAATATGTATTGGTTGCTTTATTGTGTTAGGCACTGTTATAGGTTTTGAAGTTACAGTAAATAATTAGCTTCCATGGAGTTTTTAGAACACTAGAGGCCCGTTGCATGAAGATTCATGCAATAGGCCTTCCTTTCCCTGGCTGCCGTCACCGGTTTTCCTCCGGCGCCTGGGACCCAGGCCTTTGCTCTGGCCACCGCCTTCCATCTTTGTTCCACCTTCGCTCCGGCCAGAGCCTTCAGTGTTCGCTCCGGCTGGAGCCTTCAGTCTTCTCCTCTCGGGCCGGAGCGCCACTCCTGTAGCTCCCTCCTCCCCCCACCTTCCCCCTCATAGCAGGCATCCCACTCCGCCAGGCTGCTCCGCACCTGCATATGCAAATTAGCCTGCCATCTTTGTTGGGTTAATTTGCATAGTCCTGATTGGCTGGTGGTGTCGCGGAGGTACGGTCAATTTGCATATTTCTCTTTTATTCGTGTAGATTGCTTCTCAAAAATCTGATTCTTTGACCATCATTGTCAATCAACTGGGAGAGTGTTCAAAATGCAGAATCTCGGGCTCCACCAAGACTTAATAAAAAATCTGCATTAAGACCCAAGTATTTGGTATGCATAGTAAAGATTGAGAAGAACAGTTCTAGAGCAGGAATTGGCAAATTATGTTTTTCGGGCCAAATCCAGCAGATAGCCTGTTTTTGTAAATGACATTTTATTGGGACAGCTATGCCTGTTTTTTTTTACGTTATCAGTGGCTGCTTTCATACTACAATAGCAAATTTGGGTATTTGCAGCAGATTCAATGGGCCCTTCACAGTGTAAATGTGCTACATTTTGTTCTAGAGCAGTGGTCGGCAAACTCATTAGTCAGCAGAGCCAAATATCAACAGTACAACGAATGAAATTTCTTTTGAGAGACAAATTTTTTAAACTTAAACTTCTTCTAACGCCACTTCTTCAAAATAGACTCGCCAAGGCCGTGGTATTTTGTGGAAGAGCCACACGCAAGGGGCCAGAGAGCCGCATGTGGCTCGCAAGCCTCAGTTTGCAGACCACAGTTCTAGAGCATAAACAAATTGCTTGGAGGTCACAATAGCGATTCAATTTCACTTGTTTGACTGTTAAAAGGTTTGGGAATAGGTAGTGTTTGAACTGTTCTGAAAAGCAGTGGTTTACCACATATTAAGCTTATAGTCTTTGATCCAAATGAAATACATTAAAGTCCGATATGTGGGGGAGATAAGAAATCAAACGAAGGACTTGTATGCATGCATATAAGCATAAACAATGGACGCAAAACTCTGGGGGGTGAGGGCATGTATGGGTGTGGGGGGGGGGGGGCAATGGTAAGATATGTACACATATAATACCTCAATAAAAAATAAATAAATTAAAAAAAAAACATACTGAAAAATTCAAAAGATTGAGTCAGATTTTGTGCATGATACAGTTATGGAAAATGGAGGGAGGACAGGCCTAAGGAGATTTAAGAATGTTGGTGTCATTATGGTGATATATCTATATATATATAAAAGTCTAAGCGACTATCCGACCAGTAGCTATGACGCACAATGACCACCAGGGGACAGACGCTCTGATGGGTAGCTATGACATGCACTGACCCCCAGGGGGAAGACGCTCAACACAGGAGCTGCCAAGCTGCAGTGACTTGGCAGCGGCGGTTCTCGGATGACGCACCCTGGAACCAGAGAGTAGGGAGCCGATTCCAGGGTACGACACCCGAGAACCTCCCTCTCGCAATCCAGGGAGCCGGTTTCAGCCCGATCCCCACAGGCCAGGCCGAGGGGCCCCACCAGTGCATGAATCCATGTACCGGGCCTCTAGTTAAGAATATAATAGTATAAAGTTGTTCAGTCTTAAAACATTATTTTTCCAAGTGCTTTTGAGGTGGAGTTGTTCACTTGATGCTAGCAGTATTTTGGAGATTGCTGGTCTATAAGTTTGTATGTTTAGTTTATTTGTGAAGATTTGAGACTTTTAAAAAGTCAAGTCTTTTGTCAAATGAATACAACAGTAGTGGTATGGAACTCGGATCTAGGACTTCTGATTAAAGTAATTTAACTTGATTCACTTGCTGGTTCCTGGAATGCTGTCCATCTTTCATGCCAAGCTTGAAGAGTACTCTGCTTTTATTATCCTAAGTATTAGATTTACTTGTAAGATTTCTTTCCAATGTCATTGAAAATATATTATTCTCTTAAATGCTTTTTTCTCTTGTTGAAAACAATGTTTTTAACTCTGAATATAAAGAGTATTTCTATGTTAAAAAACAGTGAATGTCTGGTGGGTGTGGCTCAGTGAATGGTTCAGCAGTGACCTATGAACCAAGAGATCACGGTTCGATACTCATTCAGGGCACATCCCCAGTTTGTGGGCTTGGTCCCCAGTGGGGAGCATGCAGGAGGCAGCCAATTGATTATTCTCTCTCATCATTGATGTTTCTATATCTCTCTCCCTCTCCTTTCCTCTTTGAAATCAATAAAAATATATACTTAAATAAATAAAAAAAAGACAGTGAAGAGGAAACTCCATACTGTTTTTCACAGTGGCTGCCCCAGTCTGCATTCGCACCAACAGTGCATGAGGGTTCTCTTTTCTCCACATCCTTGTCACCACTCGTTGTTTGTTGATTTATTGATGATGGCCATTCTGGCAGGTATGAGGTGATGTCTCATTGTGGTTTTAATTTTCACTAAAAAAATTAAAAATGGGACTGTTACTGTTGCAATTAGTTATTAATAACTAGAGGCCCAGTGCATGAATTCATGCAGGGGTAGGGTCCATCCAGCCCAGCCCCAATCCGGGCGGATCGGAGCCGAACCTGTTGGGAGGAGGAGACAGCGGGAGGTTGGCTGCCCGGCTCGCCCCGATCAGGGCCCGATCAGGGCCAGGCCAGCTGGGGTGGGGGGGTGAGGGCAATTGGCTGGCAGGCCCCACCCCCAAATAGGGTGGGGGGGGCCAATCGGGGGTCAGTGGCTAGGGGAGGGTTTGGGGGAGGTTGGCCGGTAAGTCCCACCCCCGATTGGTGTGGGGGGCGATTGGGGATGGAGTTGGTTGGAGGAAGGGGCCACAGGCAGTTGGGTGGTTGGCCCTGCCCCTGATCTGGGTGGTGGGGGCCCATCGGGGGAGGGGCCTGCCAGGGAGAGGGGCTGTGGGAGGTTGGCTGCTGGCCCCACCCCCCAATCGGGCTAAGTGGGCGTCATAGCAACCAGCATTCCGGTCACTGGCTTTTTATATATAGAGATAGATAGGAAAGAAGCAAAGGGAAGGCCAGACAGTATAGGCATGTCTTTTGGGCAGCTTCACAGGAAGCTGCAATTTTGTACTTCCCAGGGAATCACTGGCCTATTCCCTGCAAAACACTAGGGGAAGGGATTCAATAAAGAGAAGATAGGTATGCCCAGTAAAGTTGGAGTGACATAGGGAACCTACTTGCTTGTCAGTCATACCTGGGAACAGAAATCTTTGGCCAGAAAGGCCAGAATGGCCAGGAATACATAGTCTTCTAAACAAAGGAGTTCTCTCTCTTTTTTGTGTTCTTGGCTTGTTCTTGCCTTTTTTTTGCATTTGCATATGTTTTCTCCATAGACATGTGAACCTGTGGACCCCATATGCAATGCACTAATAGGCTGCAGCAGGCAAACACAAATTAAACTAGCCTGGTGCTGTATTGGACTGTTTAGATCTGGAAAGGAAATTCTGGACATTGACTCTCATTTTAACCCTGCTAAAAGCAAAATGGGATTTCTTCCTGATTGGGACTGAGAAATGGAACCTTGAAATTCGGGGGTTTGATTCCACAGAAATAAAACTTTCTACAATATCACATCCTCCTGTGCACATCTCTGAAAATTCCTTTTCTCAGGATATTGCAAGAAATCCACCCCTACTAGCAACCAGGGGGGATGTGGACCTCTCCCCTCTGGAACAGAAGTGCCTTTTGTCCCTCGATCCACTCTGGGAATATATCCTAAGAAACCCAAAACACTAATTTGAAAGGATATATGTACCTCTATGTTCATTGCAGTGTTATTTACAATAGCTAATATTTGGAAAAAGCCCACGTGTACATCAGTAGATGGGTGGATAAAAACAGCTATTGTACATTTACACAATGGAATACTACACGGCCATAAAAAAAGAAATCTTACCTTTTGTGACAGCAAGGATGGTCCTAGATATTATTATGCTAAGTGAAATATGGAAAGACAAATAACATATGATCTGATTTATATGTGGAATCAAATGAACAAAATAAAATGACAAACAATAAAAACAAAGGCATGGACACATGGAACAGACTGACATCTGTCAGAGGAGAGCAGGGTTGGGGACCTGGATAAAAAGGTGAAGGGATTAGCCAAAGAACATACTGTATATGCATAACCCATAGACACAGACAACAGTGTGGTGATGGCCAGAGGGAAAGGTGGATGGGGGCCTAGGTGGAGGTGGGCAAAGGGGAGGGAAATGGGAGTTGAAAGAGATTTTGCTTATGGTGATGGGCATACAATTCAGTGTGCAGATGATGTTTTTATTGAATTGCACACTTGAAACCTTAATGGTTTTGCGAACCAATTTCACTCCAATAAATTTAATTTGAAAAAACACTAGTGAGCCCTGGCCAGCATGGCACAGTTGGTTAAGCATCGTCCCATGCACCCAGACGTCACTGATTCAGTTCCCTTCAGGGCACATACCCAGGTTGTAGGATCGATCCCCAGTAGGGGGCATGCAGGAAGCAGCCTATCCATGGTTCTCATCGATGTTTCTCTCTCTCCCTCTCCCTTTCTCTCTCTCTCTAAAATCAATTAAAACAAAAACGAACAAACAAAACATCAGTGAATTTACCCAAAGTGCTTTTCTTTTACTTTACTATTTTTCTTTGCCTTTTATATTTATTTTTAAAAATAATATATTCATTTTAGAATATTAAAAGAGCACAGAAATGCTTTAAAGAAAATGTAAAAGGCCTCAAAAATGACAGTGGTGATTTGAATACAGAAAATCACTTGCTGTAGCAGCCATGAGTGATAAATTAAGAGAATCTGGAAAAATGAGTGACACTGATAACCTAAGTCAGCTAAAGATTGGGACTTAGTGTGTTCTTAATGTGGTTATTATCTTGGCTCAGCAAATGGACTTTGGGTTGGATCCCTCTGCCTAGATAGAAATTTGTAACTTTGTGGGCTGCTCCAAAACGATTGAGGGCTTTGAAATAGTAAGAGAGACCAAGTCCACTTCTCTATTGTAGAAAGCAAAACGAAAAGCAGATGTGAAGCAGCCAGGAAGACAACATCTACTACCTGGTAACTTAAAAAAGGCCATGGAAATGTCAGCCACCCAGCGTACTATCTGCCCAGTATCATCCAATTACTGTGCAGTTCAGGCAAACCAAAAAGATCAGAGGGAAATGGGTTAGAGATGAGAATAGTACCCCTGGGAATATAAAAGGAAGAATGCCTGCCGGCCTCACACCCTAGAATCACACAGAGGTAGGTTCTGTGAGAGACTAAGGTTCCCAGCAAATAATGAAAACAATTGCCAAATTATGTCTATCTACACACACACACACACACACACACACACATTATTTTATAAATTACATTTTATGACTGTTAGTGTGAAGACAATTAGGAAATGTTAAACATTTTTGTTGACCTAAAATTTTAGTTATTCTGATTATTTTTAAAAAATGTATGACCCCCTGAAAGTATTAAGGGCCCTAGGCAATGTGTCTAATGGGTAAATTGGCCCTATCTACTGCTAAGCATTTGTTCAATTTAGCATTTCAGGTAACTAAATCATTTGAGAAACCCAGTCTTTGCAAAAATTTGCTTCCTTTGTGGGACTATCCATTTTATATAAATGTGTTTTTTTTTAATTTTTAAAACTTTATTATGTTTACTTTTATTTCTCCTTTAAATCTCTTGTTTATCTGGGGAAGAGGGAGATGTTTCTGATACCGTTGTAATTAGCTTGTTATTAATAATAGAAAAGGAGCAAAGGGAAGGCCAGGCATTATAGGGGGAGGGATCGAAGCATGCCCAGGAAAGTTGGGATGACATAGGGAAGGTACTTGCTTGTCAAACACAGAGATGGGGACAGAGATGGGCATGGCCACTGTGAGTCTGGAAATGGGATATAAAATCCTCTGAACAAAGAAGCTCACTCTCTTGGTTCCTCTTGGAATGTTTGGCTTATGGCTCACACTTGGCTTCTTGGCATTCTTCCATGTGGTCCATGGCCACGTGGACCCCCACCCACAGTGGACTTATGGAGTGCAGCTAGCCAAATGCTGAGTTGGGCCCAGCTGCAGCATGGAATGAAAACTCTGAACACTGGCTCTGCTTCTATCTCTACTGAAATTTCAGCTACACTTCTTCTATGACTGGATTAAGAGAAATGGGGCTTTGGAAACCCAGGGGTGTAATTTCTCAGAAAAAAAAAGATCACTCATTCTCCCTTGTGAATCTCGGGTAATTCCTTTTCTCAAGATATCACAAGAACTCCACCCCCAGCAACAACTAGGGGAAACGAGTCACGTTTTTCTCCAGTAACATTTCCAGTCTTTAAATATAGCTTAGAAGACCTTTATACTTCTTGAAGTTGAGATCAGACCAATTTCAGAAATTGGGAAATGAGAACAATTCTGATAATTTGAGGTTTTCCTTTTTTCTATTCTTTTCATTTCGACTTAAATAAAAATAAGTAAAAGAGGGAATATCAAAGGCAGTTTGGTAATAGGGTATTGCTCATGTTTTACTTAAGCTATTATTCATGAAAAAAGAAAAGTATGGAAGGAAAGACTCCTAAAATTTATACTTAACCTAATTTTGCTTTAATTTCAGAAATACAAAACCATTGATAATATTAATATTTTGGAAGTGTTTATCACCATTATTAGGTCTTAAAGGTATCTGATATTTTATCAGAATTGTTTAGGACTATATGTGCATTTAACTCAGGATCATAAATTACATAAATTGAGGGTGGGAAGAAAAGACATAAATCAAGAGAATGAAAAATGGGAATACTTTAATATGGACAGATGCTTTTGCTACTGGCATTAATGGAGTAACAGTACTCGTCTGACCCTCTTCCCATAAACAATGATGAAACAAGGAAATATATGAGGCTTGGACAACAGGCTGTACCAAACTGCAGGCAGACTCATAAGAGCCCCTCTCCCCCCCATGTGTGCCCTGCATCTGTGCTTTGAGAGAGTTTTCCTGACTGTGTCACAGGAAGCTGGAGTCCAAACAAACAATGGCACCTCTGAGCTGAGAAGGCAGAAATTAGAGTTGAGGACTGTGGTGTCAGCTGAAATCTGGAGCCAGGCACCAGAAAGGAGAAAGCTGTGCAGAAATGGAGGTCCATGATTCTGAATGCAGGTTCCTCATGAGTCCTTGGCTGAGAGAGAGAGGGACTATGTATGTGCCTAATGAGACTCTGTGAGCTTACTAAGGATCTGAGAATGGAAAGACATATTAAAGGTTCCTGGTAGACATTGGAGTTCTACCCCAGGCAGAGTAGAGAGCCATTATTAATATCCTAGGCATCCACCTGAGAACCACAAGTCCATACCTTACAACATCGTAGAGTAAGGCTTATTCCAGACCTGTTCTAACAAGTTTAAAACTATCTTACCTAATAATAGACAAACATGTAAGTTGACCATACCTCCACTACACCCACAGCCAGTCAGAGTGAGTATGCAAATTAGAAGGCCAAAGTTGGCAGCCCTCCAGCTGCTCCAGACGCAGAGTGGCTGGGTGGGGCAGGACGCCTGCTATGAGAGGGAGGGTGGGAGGCGAAGGGATCTACAGGAGCGGAGTGCCGCAGCGAAGACAAGACTGCAGACTCCGGAGTCTGCAGTGAAGACGAAGATGGCAGACTCCAGCTGGAGTCTGCAGCAAAGACGAAGAAGGCAGACTCTGGCCGGAGCGAAGGCCTAGGTCCCGGGTGCTGGAGGAAAACCGGTGCTGGAAGCCAAGGGAAGGAAGGCCTATTGCATGAATCTCTTCGTGCCACGGGCCTCTAGTACCTCAATAAACTCTATAGGGAAGACGACAGAAGTTTGATTTTGCCACAAACTGAAGGAGCTTGCTGAATGCCTCACACTTTCTTGAAAATCATCCCCAAAACACATTAATTCAAGATATTCAACCACTCTTTAGAGGAATATAGCAGAATCAGAACGCAAGTTCTCCATACTGTTATATTTTATTATCACAGTGTTTAGTACATGATAAAAAAAAAAAAAATTACTAGCCATGGGAGAAAGAAAACAACCCAGGAAAAATGTGACACCTAGTCCAGAAAAAATAAAATGGAGATGGCCTAGATAGTGGATATAGTTGACAAAGGCTTATGCATATCTATATAAGGACTTAAATCCTACAACTATTATGTTCTTAATGAGTGAATAGATAAAAAATTTTGGCAGAGAAATGGAAGCTATAAAAAAAGCCAAATGGAAATTCTACAACTGGAAAGAACAATAATTGTACTTAAAATTGTATTGTTTGAGTTTAGCATAGTGGAGATGGTATAAAAGTCAAATGAACTTGAAGCCTATCAATAAAATTTACTCCGTCTGAAGAACCTAGAAAAAAATGAAGAAAAATGAACAGAGACTCAGGGACCCAAGGGACAACACCTCATAGTATAGCATATATTTAGTTTTAGTCACAGAAGAAAAGAACATGAGAAGGGGCATAAAATACATTTAGGAAATAATGGTAGAGAAATGTCAGTATTTAAGAAAATACCGACTTGCCCATCGCAGAAGCTTAGTTAACCCCAAGCAGAATAAACTCTTAATGTGCCAGACCTAGGCATATTATAATTAAGTTGCCAATGGTCATTATGGTGGTGATGAGGAGACCGTCACGTGGCTTTATGTATTTTACTACCATTCCAGAAGGAGCATATCCTATGGAAGGATATGGTACAGGAAAGGTAGAACTGCTTTATACAGTTAAAAATGTGGAATCAGCCTGCCGGCATGGCTCAGTGATTGAGCTTCAACCTATGAACCAGGAGGTCATGGTTCGATTCCTGGTCAGGGCACATGCCTGGATTGCGGGCTCGATCCCCAGTATGGGGCCTGCAGGCAGCAGCCAATCAATGCTTCTCTTTCATCAGTGGTGTTTCTATCTCTCCCTCTCCCTTCCTCTCTGAAATCAATAAAAATATATGTACAAAAAAAGAAAATATAGAATCATAAGTTCTTTCTACATGTCTTGGTCCATTTAAAAGAAATAATTTTGTTTTACATATTATAAAAGGAATGTAGGCTCATTGGAGACCATATGTAATATAGATATAGAAAATAATTTTTCTGTAATCACATGGTTTTGACCCTTTTATTCTACTAGGTTTCCTTTTATTTGTTTTTACTAAGCAGTGGGGAACACTAAAACACAAAACTTTCTTAAGACATATTGCTTTTAAAAGCAAGCCCTAAATTCTGATCTCTGCCTAGAATTTTAATCTTAAATTAGGTCAGCAACTGATATCCTTTTATACTAACAACTGTGAACCTACTTTTGCCACTACTTTGTGTGTATGTGTGTGTAATTTTAGGGATAAACCAATTATGGATGAAAATTTTTCACAGACTTGCAGGGCATGAAAATGTTTATTTTCTTTATTTTTTTCTTATTTTCTGATTTTCTTTTCTTTATTTTTTCCTTTATTGATTAAGGTATTACAAATGTGTCCTTATTCCCCCATTGCCCCCCCCACCCCCCAATCCTGCCCTCACCCTCACCCCCTGTTGTCTGTGTCCATTGGTTATGCTTATATGCATGCATACAAGTCCCTTGGTTGATCTGTCCCTCTACCCCTGCCCTCCCCTACCTTCCCTCTGAGCATTGATGGTCTGATCGATGCTTCTCTGGCTCTGGATCTGTTTTTGTTCATCAGTTTATGTTGTTCATTATATCCCACAAATGAGTGAGATCATGTGATATTTATCTTTCTCTGACTGGCTTATTTCACTTAGCATATGCTCTCCAATTCCATCCATGCTGTTGCAAATGGCAAGAATTCCTTATTTTTTACCACAGTGTAGTATTCCATTATGTAGATGAACCACAGTTATTTTTTAGTTTCTTTCTTTTTTTAAATTTCTTTATTGAATAAGGTGTTACATATGTGTCCTTATTCCCCCATTACTCCCCCCATCCGTCCCCCTCATGCCCTCACCCCCCTGTTGTCTGTGTCCATTGGTTAGGCCTATATGCATGCGTACAAGTCCTTTGGTTGATCTCTCCCCTTTACCCCCACCCTCCTCTACCTTCCTTCTGAGGTTTGATGGTCTGATCGATGTTTCTCTGTCTCTGGATCTGTTTTTGTTCATCAGTTTATATTCATTATATTCCATAAATGAGTGAAATCATGTGATATTTATCTTTCTCTGACTGGCTTATTTCACTTGGCATAATGCTCTCTAGTTTCATCCATGCTGTTGTAAATGGTAAGAACTCCTTTTTTACCACAGCGTAGTATTCCATTGTGTAGATGTACCACAGTTTTTTAATCCACTCATCTGCTGATGGGCACTTAGACTGTTTCCAAATTTTAGCTAGTGTGAATTGTGCTGCTATGAACATAGGGGTGCATATATCCTTTCTGATTGGTGTTTCCATACTGTTCTCCACAGTCTGCATTCCCACCAGCAGTGCACGAGCATCCTCGCCAACACTTGTCATTTGTTGATTTGTTGATGACAGCCATTCTGAAAGGTGTGAGATGGTACCGCATGGTTGTTTTGATTTGCATCTCTTGGATGATTAGTGACTTTGAGCATGTTTTCATATGTCTCTTGGCCTTCCTTATGTCCTGTTTCGAAAAGTATCTATTTAGGTCTGTTGCCCATTTTTTATTGGGTTTTTTATCTTTCTTTTGTTAAGTTGTATGAGTTCCCTGTAAATGTTGGAGATTAAACCCTTACTGGTGATAACATTGGCAAATATGTTCTCCCATGCAGTGGACTTTCTTGTTGTTTTGTTGGTGGTTTCCTTTGCTGTACAGAAGCTTTTTATTTTAATGTAGTCCCATTTGTTTATTTTCTCTTTAGTTTCCATAGCCCTAGGAGCTATATCTGTGAAGATATTGCTTCAGCATATGTCTGAGATTTTGCTGCCTGTGGATTCCTCTAATATTTTTATGGTTTTCCATCTTATGTTTAAGTCCTTTGTCCATTTTGAGTTTATTTTTGTGTATGGTGTAAGTTGGTGGTCTAGTTTCATTTTTTTTTTTTTTTTGCATGTAACAATCCCATTTACTATCACACACACACAAAAAAAATTAAGATACTTAGGAATAAATTTAACTAAGAAGGTCAAAGACCTCTACTTGGAAAACTACAGGACACTGAAAAAAGAGATAGAGGAAGACATAAACAGATGGGAGAACATACCGTGTTCATGGATTGGTAGAATCAACATAATTAAAATGTCCATACTACCCAAAGCAAATTATAGATTCAATGCACTCCCCATTAAAATACCAATGGCATATTTCACAGACCTAGAATGAACTCTCCAAAAATTCATCTGGAATAAAAAAAGACCCTGAATAGCTGCAGCAATCCTGAGAAAGAAGAACAAAGTAGGAGGGATCGCAATACCAGATATCAAGCTGTATTACAAAGCCACTGTTCTCAAAACAGCGTGGTACTGGCACAAGAACAGACATATAGATCAATGAAATAGAATAGAGAACCCAGATATCGACCCAAACCACTATGCTCAATTAATATTTGACAAAGGAGGCAAGAACGTTCAATGGAGTCAAGACAGTCTCTTCAATAAATGGTGTTGGGAAAATGGAAAATAATTTTTTTATATTTCTGTATTAGGAAGCCTGATTATATAATTCCTTTTATTCCTAAATAAGATAGCTATGTGACTAATCTTGATATTTACCTTTTCTGCTCCGCCATTTTGGGGAATATATTGTACTACTAAAATTTTTCTACTGGCCTATGAATATTCAAAAAGATTTTCTCAATCAAATGACATATGGACAGAATGAAATTGAAGTGATTTTTGTACCTGAAAGTCACCAAAGGCTTCCTATTTCTTATTTATTCAGATATTTTTATCAGAGATGCATTTACTGGAATCTGCATTGGTTCTCAAAATTCCAAAGTGGTAATATCAATTTAGTCTTTTATTATTTTTTACCAGTATTTAATTTTCCCCCCTGTATATTTCTTAACTGAAATATTTAAAATGATAAGTCATGTTAATACTGGGGTCTTTGCTTTTAATAGCAGCTTTCTTTTTAACAATTTTAACATCTGGTAGTTTTTTGGTATGTGTGGTTAGAAGTTCCATATTTGTATCCTCAGGTCTAGAAATTGATTTGGGACCTGAAACAGTTCAAAACCTGAAACAGTTCAAAAATAATAGAAAGTAGAGTAGAGGCTACCATCATATTGTCCACATTTCCCTCATCCTTTGGAGCAAAATCCAGACGTGTATTGTTCTTTAACCCAGTTTCCAGTTGATCATGGCAAATTAAGAATAGACATGGCACAATCTGGTTTTTAACCCCACCAATTCAAGAATCACAGCCCAGACCCATTAACTGTAGGACTTCTTTGGAGAAGGTAGTTGAAATGAATCTAAAAACATTTATACATTTTTAAATAATTGCTCATGAAAAATATTCACATAGGACAAAAGAAAAGATGCCCAATGAATGGGAGGTTCATTAGATTATATCTCTGACACCGGATACTTTATTAATAAATTTGGCTATAAATTCCAAAACCAGTTTTTAAGTCTGAATTGACATCTGTGCATTCTACTCTATTTTTCTTTGCCTAAAGTCCCTTGCTTTTCAGTTTTTGTTGCAGGTAATAAGAACCTTACATTTAAAAAATGACTTAAATGGATTTAAGCCACCAGTGAAATACATTAGCTAATGTTAACTCAAAAGTCCAAAGATGGGCTACTTTGGGAATGATCCAGTTGCTCAGTGACTTTTTAATTATTTATTCTGCCTTCCTGGTGTTTGTTACATTCTGATAATCCTGTCTTGGTTTTGATATGGCTTCCAGTAGCTCCTAAGGCTTATTGTTTCCATATTTACCTCCACTGGCAAAATAACTTTTGTCTCAGTATTTCTAACAAAATCCTGATGTTTATTCTGATTCAACCAGGCAGATCCTATTTCCACCTCAGAAGGAATCACTGTGGCCATGATGGTGGAAAGCCCTAACTGTTGTATCCTGGATTCTGTGTTTTATCTCTGGAGTAAAGGATGGAGTTAATTTCTTTGGAAAGCCTGGGTCCCCAAGTGAAGTTCAAGCTTCTGGAAAAGAAAAGGGAAGAGCAAATGTGAAGGGAATTGATTAATGTTTATCACAAAAGCTATCTTCTTTCATATCCACTGCAGCTTACCTTAGCTTTAAGATCTCCTTTAAATCCAAACTTTCTCTCATTCCTACCATTAGGGAGCTTTCCCTCGAACAGTAGGAAATGCACTCTTTTCCTGGCTAATCATTTTACATTTATTAATACCCATTGATATTTTCTTTGTCAACAATTTTCTTTTTGTATTGTTAGGTAATATTTGAAATTTCCTCACAAAATGGATCCTTCTAAAGTGTATTTTATTTTCCCATTTGTTGGAATTATATAGTTAGGTAGCTTATACCAAACAGATACTCTGCATTGCTCTGTTAGCAATGCACAATATATTCTTTCTTTTTTTTTTATTGTTTGAAGTATTACAAATAGTAGTACATATGTCTCCTTTTTTTTCCCCCATTGACCTCCCCCCGGCCTCCCCTACTCCCCAGTACATGCCCTCACCTGCCCCCCCCCCCCCAGTGTCTTTTATCCATTGGTTATGCTTATATGCATGCATACAGGTCCTTCGCTTGATCTCTTACAGCCCCCCTCCCAACCTCCCCTGCCTTCCCACTGTAGTTTGACAGTCTGTTCAATGCTTCTTTGCCTCTGTATCTATTTTTCCCCATTTCTTTCCTTTAAAAAATCTTGCCTCTGCAGACTAGAAATAAACATATAATAACAAAAAATGTTTGAGTCCCAATTTCAATGTCCAACAGTTCTGAGTCCCCCTTTCAATGTCAAACAGTTCCTTATGTGTACATGTCAGCAATGATATCTGGATGGTGGGCACATGGTGGCAATGCAAGTCCGACCCTCTCTCGTTTGGTCCTAGGCAACCTGCAGCGACGCACAGCTGCTTACTGCTAGCATGGCAAGGCGTCGTCAGCGTCTTCCATCTCTGGACTGTTTCTCCTCTTGTCTTCGTGGTTGGAGCAGACCTGTCAATTCCTCTCTGTTGCAGGAATCCACCTGGTCTTGGAGTTGTTTTCTGAAAATATACAAACATATTCTTGACCAAAAGTTAATAAATCACTATTTAATTAAAAAATATCTAAACATCAAGATATAAAAGGCGTAGCACTAGTAGCAAGTGTAAATTTCAGTAATTTGAAATCATGAAATTTTACTTCAAGTTTTATAAAAGGAACAAAATGTGCTCTAAAATGATTTTTAGAGGACATTTAATCCATCACCCTATCTAATGTCCCCTCCATTAAGCCTGGCAAGAAGATCAGCAATGAGAAATCAGTAACTAAGTACTTTCTTACAAGTTCACATTCCATTTTATCTGGGATATAGTGAAAATTCAACAAGTGTGATTTGATTTTTTCATTTGAACTCTAGAGTAATTATTGTCTTCCATATATTGAGGACAAAATCTGTGTGTTTATGACTTCCACCCATTAGAATCTATTTCTTACCTTAGAGGGTAGAACTTTATACATATGAGGGTAATTATGTGTCCCTAATTCATCTTCTTGTCGCACTTAACATTTAGTCATTTCTCATATATGATAACATTGCTAGACGCACTAACCATTCAACTTGCCTTTCTTTAAAATTTTTGTAATTTCACTTTTCTTTAAAATGTTCATAGAATAGACACCACACCTTAATATGATCTGAAAAGTGTATTTAGTGTAGTGGGAATATTTATTTGTTTTAAAGGTGTTGCTTCCAAAATTGTGTGTGTTTTTTTGTTTAAAATACATTTTTATTTATTTCAGAGAGGAGAGGAAAAGAGAGAGAGAGAAACATCAATGATGAGAGAAAATAATTGATAGGCTGCTTCCTGCATGCCCTCCATTGGGAACCAGGCCAGCAACCTGTGCATGTGCCTTGACGAGGAATCAAGCTGTGATCTCCTAATTCATAGATCAACCCTCAACCAGGAAGTCACTTGGTTAGGCCAAAAAAGTGTGTGTTGCCGAAACCGGTTTGGCTCAGTGGATAGAGCGTCGGCCTGCGGACTCAATGGTCCCAGGTTCGATTCCAGTCAAGGGCATGTACCTTGGTTGCGGGCACATCCCCAGTAGGGGGTGTGCAAGAGGCAGCTGATCGATGTTTCTCTCTCATCGATGTTTCTAACTCTCTATCCCTCTCTCTTCCTCTCTGTAAAAAATCAATAAAATATATTTTTAAAAAAGTGTGTGTTTTAAAATCACCTTTAAAATACCCATATTGTAAAATACACAATATATACATTAAAATGTTCATATATTAAAGTGTTCAGTTTAGTTTAAAAAATTATACCTATAAAACCTCCACCACTATTAAGATGTAGAACATGTCTATACTGCCCCCCACTCAAGTCTCACTTGTGACCCTACTCAGTGTCATGCTCACCTCTGATCCCTAGCCCCAGGCAAATACTGATCTGCTTTCTAAAATTTCATGTAAGTGAAGTCATACAGTATGCTCTCTTTTGTGTTTGGCTTATTTTGCTCAACATAATGTGATTCATGCATATTATTGTGTGTACGAATTGTTCTTTTAAAATTTCTGAGTAGTATTCCATGTTATGAGTAAACCACATTTGTCCTTTCACGTATTGATGGACATTTGGTTGTTTTCAGAAATTTGTGGCTCTGCTATGAACATTGTGTACAAGTCTTTGTTCAGACAAATCTTTTCCTTTTTCTTGGATAAGTACGTATCTATGGATGGAATTGCTGGGTCACATAGTTAGTGTATGGTTAACTTCAGAAGAAACTTCCCTAGTAGTTTCTGAAGTTGTTATACCATTTTGCATTCTCACTTTAGTGTATAATAGCTCAGGTTCAAGCACACCCACTCATTGTTTTGAAGCTGAATAGGATTCGTAGCAAATGTGTGGATAGTATTAGGAGATGGGTATTAGGAAAGCTGTCTGTAGTCATCCAGAGTCTCCATTTAGTTTGATTAGTCCTACAATAAGAAAATAACTTCCGTTTTCATTTTTTATCCTCTCAGTTGTCAATTTTCTGGCAGATTTTAGTTTTCTGACAAACGTATTACTTCTAGAGCTTCTTTTTTTGTATGTTTGTCTTTTAAATATAGCTCTATTGCAACAGTCCAGTCAGGCATCGTACTGAAATCACATTTCTGAAATCATTTCTCCTTTTGAAGCTATTTATTTCTATGTAACTCCTTGCCCCTCAATGTGTCATATATAGCAGGTCCTTACATGTAGCAGGTGCTCAGTCTGTGTCTCTTTGTTTCTTGAATACCATATTTTCACTCTACAGTATGAATTAGCTTTTTAAGCAAGTAGCTAAATTGGGCAGAACTGTATATTTACTGACTTATTATGGAACCTTCTTAACTAGCATAATGAATGATTCAAATTGTTGAATTTGATCTGTGTCTCACTTAGAAGATCTTTTATTCCCAGTAGTATCAAAGGGTAGAGAAGAGGTGCTTCTGACAAAGAAGTACAAGGGTTTGTCCTTTTCTAACAAATCAAAATTCATGTATATTGTAAACTCAGAATTCTGTAAGGTTGGACATATCCAGTCCATGTCAGGGAAGAAGAATCATAGCGCTTTGCCTTTGATTTTAAGTCCTCTCCTTTTTAATATACAAATATACCAGCATGCACCTCCATCACTACCACCACCACCATCATGATCAACAGCAACAACCCAAATTTATTTCAGGACCAGTTCAGCAATTTAGGGAAAAGCCTATCTCAGGTGAGAGTTACATCTACTGGTATGGTTGAGCTAAAGATTTTCACATAGAGTAAATCCCATAGATGGACATTTGTCTCCAACCTCCTATTGGTCCTTTCTGAATTCGCTACTGCCCTTCCTTAGGCATCTTTTCTAGTCTAAAGATCAAATCTGGTTCTTATCTGAATGCATCTCCTTCCTTTTTTCTCTTCCCATGAAATTCACTTATAATAAAGTATAATTTTTTTGGCTTTGGAAGTGAATAGTTACTATCAACTGGACTATAGATTATGCTGATGGGTTCAAGTTACCTCCTGCAGTTAACTTTGTGATTGGCCCTCATGTGCATTGTGTTGGAAATAGAAGAGCAGAAGGTAGTAGAAAGAAATATGAAAGACAGCATTACTCTATCAGGGTTACTTGGTATATTTCATTTGTGTCACATAGCACCTTTACAACTCCAGTATATGAGCCTCATACTTTGGTTTCCATTTGTGAAATAGATATAATAGGACTGTCACTGGGTTAGTGGAATGATCAAACTATTTCATATAGGTGAAGGACTTGGAATGCTAGAGTTTTAATCTGCTGTCTATATAATAAAAGCACTAGATAGTATTTGTTTTTAAAATGCACATTTCTTCTGTCATATATTTTTATATAATGGACTAGAAAATTTTAACTGCTTAAATCTGTGGACTTGAATGTCTGGTGATTTTTTTAAGTATTCCTTTTTTTCTGTATTAAACTTTAAGTTTTAGATGAAAGGAAGACATTCAGCTCTTCAGCAAAAGTAATACCCTATAAACAATCACATTAATCAATAGGGATTTCTTCTCCATTGTTTTTGCCAGCATCTTCCACTTACTTGGTTTTGACTACTCTTCATGACATTGTAAGCTTTGAGTTTAGAATACATTGTAGAAACACAACATGATGATCAGGTAGTTCTTCAGAGGTTCATTAATATCTTAGTATTATTTTACTGATTGTTGTAGTTTAGTTCAACTTTTATTTTAAGTGTTTATTCTGGCTCAGTCACTTAGTGAGGTCAGCCTGCAGGGGACAGTCAGTCCAGATCAAGAGATATTCTGTTGATTATTCATGTCCTGCCTACTTTTTATAGCATGCAGTAAAAATATTTATCTCTGACCTTCTACACATTTTATTACTCCTTAGGCCAGTTTCTGCTATACCCACTGACCTTCATAGAAGAGAAGGATACACATTTGCTAGTTTTAGGTTTGACCTAGGAATATATTTGGTTACACAGATCAATGTCTGAAGGATTTAAATGTACAAAGTAGTTACTGACATCTTGGGTTGTCTAAAGAAAAGAACAAGAATTAAAGGAGGTAATGAAGTAAGGGAAGGTATGGGACTGATGGTTAAAGGCAGGGAAAATACAGTGGTTTATAGGAATATCTGCTGATCTTGTCCAGTGGGGAACCTACCTCCTTCAATCTGCCCCTCCTCATCTATGATGGATACAGCAATGAAGCTGAAAGACTGAAATCTGCAGTTTTGGGGAAAATAGAAGCCAAGTTCCTGCTCACTTACTGGTTAAAGCAACCTTAGACAAATCTTTTAAGTTCTTGCTTCAGTTTCTTCTTCTGAAAAATATAGTTATTAATAAAATATCTATAATATGTCTTCATATCATAAGACTATTGTGAGGATCAAATAAATAATGTATGTAAAAAATATTTTGTAAGTGGTAAAGTTTAGCTAATCATGATGATGATTGATGAGCGCATTCAGCCTTCAAAGACATCTCAGTTTTATTTGTGCTGGACTTGTTTTCAGGTTTCTGCTACCTCTTGGTAGTGTTAGTCTCAGTGAGCCACAGAATGTCCTTTTCAGGTTCTACTAGTACATGAGTTTTTCTTGCCTCAGTTCTTCTCCCAGTGGTGAAAAGTACTGGTTGATACAGTTCATTACAAAGAGCTCAAAGAAGGCCACACATACCGAGAACTTTAATATACTTCTGGGTGACTGAAGGATGATGGAGGCTGATAGGTGGCTCAGAGGAACAAATGGTGCTTTCTGCCTTGTCCAGGTAGTCTCACTCATTGCCTTATGTGCCATCATGACAAGTTTTCTCATAATTGTGAGTGTGAGGAAAAAGTGGCTATATGGTATGAGAAGAGAAAGGTGGTTTTATAAATGCTAAGATGATGGGTGACGTTTTATTTATGTTATTAAAGGTAGAAAATCTACTCACTTACTTCCCAAAATAGTTGAATAGTAAGTTGGACTCATTTGGTATTTTGTTACCACATTGATTCAGGCTCATGCATTCAGCCCAGTGGAGGAGGAATAGCATCATTGTCAGAAAGACAATGCAAATTCTAGTTTTTATTAAAATTTGAAATATTGGAGAAACTTATTAAAAATATACTTATTCTACCTTATTCAGTAGAATAGATAAGAGACACATGAAATTATTTTGATTAAAAAAAACTTGTCCTTTAGATATTTGGAAGAAATTATAAAGTATAATTATATCAATTTGGTATTCTTTACAATTTCATAGTACAGCATTTATTTTTGTGCTTTTAGTAATGTATGCAGCGTTGAAAGCACTGAAGTTGCATTAAATAAAAAAATGTGAAACGTGTTCCACATTTATTTTGTTGTTTTGTTATACCAAATGGAATTTGTTCAAGTGATATACTGCTGAATGGTGCCTTTTATTCTTTTGAAAAACAAATTTAGAAATAAATGTTTTAAGAATTATAATATTTTAATCTTTTATAAATTTAATATTTATATCCCTAAATTGTTGAACAGAGCACTTTAGAAGGAATAGTTGAAGGCAGGAGGATAGCCCTAATGTGTAGATTAAGTATCATCTCATATGTGATAGTATTAAAGTTGTCGGTTGATCCCAAAACACTCCATGTCATAGATGTTTTTTCATTGGATCATTGTCTCTTATTTTAAGAGGATATTGCTCCAGCTTTGTTTTGACATTGGCTTTCAAATAACTTCTAAGCCTTTTTTTAAACATGAATTGGAAGCAACTTTTTTCTCTGAGCTGATATCCTATTTTAATTGATGTCTCCTAATTAAAAATTAAAGTCACTTTATTGGTTAATAAGCTTCTAGTAATTATAAATCAATGCTAAGTAAAAATAGTTGACATTTATTGAGCATCAGGCAATGTTGTAAGCCCATAAGAGTCATTAACATGTTTAATCCTTATGATCTATCTAGGAGGTAGTAACTACTTATTCTCATTTTATAATTTACTAGAGGCCCGGTACATGAAATTTATGCACGGAAAGGGGGTGTCCCTCAGCCCAGCCTGTACGCTGTCCAATCTGGGACTTGGATTAGGCCTAAATGGGCAGTTGGACATCCCTCTCACAATCCAGGACTGCTGGCTCCCAACTGCTCGCCTGCCTGCCTGCCTGAATGCCCCTAACCACTTCTGCCTGCCAGCCTGATCACGCCCTGACCACTCCCCTGCCAGCCCCCCAACTGCCCTCCCCTGCAGGCCTGGTCCCCCCCAACTGTCCTCCCCTACAGGCCTGGTCCCCCACAACTGTCCTCCCCTGCAGGCCTGGTCCTCCCCAACTGTCCTCCCCTGCAGGCCTGGTCACCCCTAACTGCCCTCCCCTGCAGGCCTGGTCACCCCAAACTGCCCTCCCCTGCTGGCCTGATCACCCACAACTGCCCTCCCCTGCTGGCCATCTTGTGGCGGCCATCTTTTGTCCACATGGGGGTAGCCATCTTATGTTTTGGAGTGACAGTCAATTTGCATATTACCTCTTTATTAGATAGGATCACTATTTTACAGTTGAGAAAATAGTTTAAAATAGCGTGCCCAATATCATGGCTACTAGTTGTGGCAAAGCCAGAGTATGACTTCAGGCAATGTGGATTGAGAATTCACTACTCTTAATTATTATGCCATGTGTACAAATATAGAAGACATACATAAAAGGCACAAAATACGCACATTAGGCACAGGCCAACAAATGTGCATTTCCATTTTATAAAATCTTTATCTGCTTTTGTTAGGTGAAAACAGGCTTTAGAAGAACTCAAACATTTGTATACTATAACTACTAATGGAGACTGCTTATTCTTAAATATTTACTATTATAAACTTTATTAAACATATTATATGTCCTTCCTGGTGCTGTTTCCTCAGTAAATTTTGTGTTTACAGATTTTAGAAGGATTTTAGAATTCTTCCAGTTTTAACATTTTATGAATTCACAATCCTTTTTATTTTTAACTAGAGGCCTGGTGAACAAAATTTGTGCACTGGTGGGGGTCCCTCAGCCCAGCCTGTGCCCTCTCACAGTCCAGGACCCCTCAGGGAATGTCCAATTGCTGGCTTAGGCCCGATCCCCCTCAGCCGGCAGTCGGACATCCCTTTTGCAATCCAGGATCCCTTGCTCCTTACTGCCTGCCTGCTTGCTTCTTACCTCTCGGCTCGCTGCTCCTCAGCGCTGCCAGCCTTGAGCCCAGCTTCTGGCTGAGCAGTGCTCCCCCTGTGGGAGCACACTGATCACCAGGGGCTGGTCCTGCATTGAGCGTCTGCCCCTGGTGGTCCCTGCACATCATAGCCACCGGTTTTTCTGGTCGTTCCACCGTAATGGTGCTTAGGCTTTTATTATATAGAGTCCTGGTTTTCCTCACTTGAAATTCTGTTGATTGGCTCCTTTAACTCTTCTTTTTTTTCTTCACTTGTATGAATTAAGGGGCAAGACATCTCATGAATGATACTGTATTTTCATTTTCATTCAATTCAAAATGTTTTATAATTTTCCTTTTTATTTCTTATTGGACCCATGGGTTATTTAGAGGTATATTATTCAGATCCAAATATATACTGATTTTTCTGT
Source organism: Eptesicus fuscus (assembly GCF_027574615.1). Lineage (NCBI taxonomy): Eukaryota > Metazoa > Chordata > Mammalia > Chiroptera > Vespertilionidae > Eptesicus > Eptesicus fuscus. Next base: position 31,740,047 of record NC_072487.1, read on the forward strand.
TATTGGTTCTAATTTAATTCTGTTGTGATCAGAAAACTTATACTAGTAAGTTCAGTTTATGAGATTTGCATTCTTAAAGTTTATTGAAACTTGTTTTGTGGACAGAATATGGTCTGTCTTGGTGAATGTTCAGCATGTACTTGAGAAGGATGTGCATTTTTCTGTTGTTGGGTGGAGTGTTCTATAAATGTCAATTAGCCAAGTTGGTTAATGTTGTATTCACATTCTTTATATCCTTCCTGATTTTCTGCCTACTTGTTATATTAGTTATTGGAAGATGAGTATTAAAATCTTCATCTGTTATAGTGCATTTTATCTTTATATTTTTTAGTTCAATCAGATTTTACTTTATGTATTTTGAAGTTCTGATAATAGGTGTATAAATATTTAGGATTGTATGTTCTCTTGATGAATTGACTCTTATTATTATGAAATGAGTCTCCTTATTCCTGGTAATATTTTTTTCCTGCTTTGTCTGGTATTAATAAAGCATGATATATCTCCTTCAATCCTTTTACTTTTAATCTTTCTGTGACATTATATCTGAAGTAGATTTCTATAAGCAACATTTAGCTTGGTCTTTGGTTTTTATATGATTTGAAAATCTCTTCCTTTTCATTTATGTGATTACTGATATGGTTGAGCTTAAATCTAGCATGTTGCGGTTTGTTTTCTATTTGCCCGATCCATGCTTAGATTCCATTTTCCTCTTTTCATACGTATTTTTTTAATGACTTGAATAATTTCATGATTCTGTTTTATCTCCTTTATTGCTGTATCTCTTTTTTTATTCTTTCAGTGGTTACTATATTGTTTACAGTATGCTTCTTTAACTTAACACAGTATAGCTTTATATAATACTATTGTACCACTTCATGTATGGTATAAGAAAAGTTAGTGATTCAAAACAACAGCTGGGGCAATAGGATGGAGGACTGTACTGAATTATGTTGGGTTTATGCCTGTAAATTTTGAAAAATGCCTCATTTCAGATGCCCTCCTACTGACTTCTTGCTCTCTGATAAGAACACTGTTAACACCCTTTCTTTTTCTGGATGAGAAAACAGAGGTTGTCCAGTTGAACCAGTCTCTGGTTAAAGTGACTTTAGTAAATGGCAGACACAGGCCTAACAGAGCATAATACTGGCCTTAAAGTCAGCTAGATCTAGATTTGAATTCTAGCAAAATTGCTTGCTAGATATGTGACCCTGGATAAGTTATTTAAGCACTCTAACTTTTATGTCTAAAGTCCTATATAATAAAAGCCTAATATGCAAATTGTTTGACTGGGAGTTCGACCACTCTCTATGATGTGCGCTGAGCACCAGGGGGCGGTGCAGAACATGGCAGGTGTCTGATGTGGTGCTGGCAGCAGGCGGCAGTGCAGGCACTGCCGGCCCCGATGGGCCCTGATGAGAGTGGGACCGCAGCGGGATAGTGGAACAGGTGAGCGGGTGGCGCCAGGCAAAGGCAGGTGCGAGCGGGGGCCAATTGCCTTGCTGATCACCCCACAGACAGCAACCAGTGGCAGCAGCAGGGAGCAGGGCCGCCGTCCAGCTTCCAGGTGCTGAGGGAGCCAGGCAGGGGGCCTGGCCCTGACTGATCACCCCACAAACAGTGACCAGCGGTGGCAGCAGGGGATGGGGCTGCCACCCGGCTCCCAGGCACTGAGCGAGCCGGGCCGGGATTCCTGGCCCCAATAGATCAACCCACAGGCGGGATGGTGGAGCAGGTGAGGGGGCGGCGCCAGGCCATGGTGGGGTGCCAGGTGGGGCCGTGGGGCTGCGAGGCTGGTGGCGTGAGCTGTGGCCCAAGTTGTCAAAATTAAACGGAATAGTATTTATAACTAGAGATCTGGTGCATGAAATTCGTGCATGGGGGTGTTTGTCCCTCAGCCCAGCCTGCACCCTCTCCAATCTGGGACCCCTCGAGGGATGTCTGACTTAGGCCTGGTCCGCCCCAACTGCCCTCCCCTGCAGGCCTGATCACCCCTAACTGCCCTCTCCTGCAGGCCGGATCCCTCCCAACTGCCCTCCTCTGCTGGCCCAGTCACCCCTAACTGCCCTCCCCTGCAGGCCTGATCGCCCCCAGCTGCCCTCCCCTGCAGGCCTGGTCCCCCCGCAACTGCCCTCCCCTGCAGGCCTGGTCCCCCCAACTTCCCTCCCCTGCAGCCTGGTCCCTCCCAACTGCCCTCCTCTGCCAGCCCGGTCACCCCTAACTGCCCTCCCCTGCTGGCCTGATCGCCCACAACTGTCCTCCCCTGCCGGCCATCTTGTGGTGGCCATCTTGTGTCCACATGGTGGCAGCTATCTTTGACCACATGGGGGCAGCCATCTTGTGTGTTGGAGTGATGGTCTATTTGCATATTACTCTTATTATATAGGAAGTGCCTAGTTAAATTTCTTGGCACATTATAGAATTTCAAAAATGCCATCTAAGGATTATGGAAGTTATTGCCTGACTACAAAGTAAGTACATTTAGTTGACTTTCACAGTCAATATATCTTCAAACTTTACTCTATCCTTTAGACCTAGAAACATTTGCATATGTCTCCAAGAAGAAATAATTAATATAGGTGAGGTTACTATGAGTGGGTATGATAACTGAACCAAATAGGTTCAGAGTTCGGGGTAGAGCTAGGCAGTGAATAGAACTCTGGGAAGAATAGAGGCTGGGACAGTCAGGGACATTACCCCTTCAATCTTTTAGGAATTGATAGAAAGAGAGGTTGAGGGGTCAGCACTGATGTGGTGAGAGGGAGGATATCATCTTGGATCTCAGTGTGTTGCATTTGCAAAGAGGCAGTTTGTTGTTATAGGATTCGGATTTAGGTAAATGTGGAGGAGGAGCTGGGATGATAGATTTGAAAGGCATTATACTATACACATGAATGTTGAAGTAACAAAATATTTGAGTAACAGTGTGGAACACAGAAGGACAAAGATGTGTCTTAGGTGATAATCCTTGTTAGGGGGAGAAAAAAGAAGAGGCAGGTAGTGAAGTTAATGCTTTCCTCATCTTGCCATCTTTTTCCAACATCTAACCACAGTGGCCTGCATTCAGTGAGTGAATACTTATTGAATTTATGGTGGACATAGTTGATGAGCATAATTTATTAATGTGTTTTGTTGTTTTTTAAAAAAGAATAGTTTACTTATTTTTAGAGAGAGAAGAAGGGAGAAGAGAGAAATACTGATTGAGAGCAGAACATTGATCTGCTACCTCCTGCACACCCTCTGCTGGTATCCAGCCTGCAGTCTGGGCATGTGTCCTGCCGGGGAATTGAACCAGCAGCCTTTAAGTGCACAGGATGATGCCCAGCCAACTGAGCCACACCAGCCATGGTATAATTTATTATTTTTATTCTTAAATTAGAGGGCTGGTGCACGAAATTTGTGCACAGGGGTCCCTCAGCCTGGCCTGCGCCCTTGGGGGATGTCCAACTGCCGGTTTGCGGGAGGCAACCAGCAGGGTGCTCACCAGCTGGCTCCACCCCCCCCAATTGCTGCCATTGGTCACCTCCCTCTTGGGGGGGGGGCCAGACACTCAACACAGGAGCTGCACCCTGGTGGTCAGTGCATGTCATAGTGACCGGTCATTCTGCTGGCTGTTCTGTCATTCAGTCTATTTGCATATTAGGGTTTTATTACATAGGATAGGTAAGGAACTGTTATTGTACCTATTAAATACTGCCTAATGAAATGTGTTATTTTGATAAGATAGCAAATATTTCCTTGAGTCTTTCAAACTAGTGTGTAAAATGAACAATTAATAAGACCATGATGTTTTTAAATTTCTCATTGACTTTGCAGGACCATTATTTTACTCCTAAGAGTGCCATTCTCATAATAGTTGAAAATTTCAAATGTGAAACCCAAACTGTGTTTGCATGAACCTTGAAAATACATACGAGCAAAAAAAAAAAGGTATAAGCAAACTGGAGTATGGCAGGAACTATTTTATAGTTAGATGGAATTCATTGTGGGTCCTGGTGTAGTCTATTACTAGTGGTGAAAATGTCCTAAAATAATTTGGGTCTTTCTAGACCCTTAATGTCCATTTTATAAAGTAGAGTGAAATGCATTTCACAAGTTTTTTGTGAGAATTAAAGTATTATGTGTAGTGGTAGGAATGCAAGAAATGGTAGCTTTTTTTCTTCTTCTTCTTGAATGGGATGTAACTGAGGGTGCTAAAGATGGAAGACAACAATCCTGATTATAGGAAGAATCTTTGAAATACCAAACAGCAGCCTTACCTTTGTGAATGTTACTTAGGTGGAGAGTACCTTTTTTTTTCTCGTTTCCTGACTTATTTCTTAGTATTCATCCTCCCACACTGAGATACATACCAAAAAATTAAAAATTAAAAAAAAAATAACAGCATAGAAGGTTTTTCACTTGCAGCCTTTCTCACAGTTGCCAAGAGAACTGCTCTACTATAAAGTTAGCTCATATTTGCTCCAGCTAACTTGACTCTGCAGGCGTTAAAGCAGTGAACTGTTCAGTTAAACGCCACATTCAGGAAGCATTTGTTCTTGTCTTCAAAGCAAGAAGAAAAGGAAACAGGGATGAATTCTTCAAAGAAAGTGTGTCTAGGATCTGCAGTTGTTTTAAGTAATATTCTCTATAGAGGTTTTTCTTTTCTTTTTTCTCAAGTTAAATGTATTCATGAAAAATAGCATAATGAAATACCGAAGGTGAGCCATTTAAAAATAAAATAAAATAATAAAAATAAAATAAAAATAAAATAAAAGGAAAAGAGTTCACACCTGAGCAACTCAAATCATAAACTATAATATGATACCCTAAAATACTGATTAAACTCCCATGTAAAAAATAACTTGCCTATATATTCTTTGAAAAGAACGTAAATCACTCAAATTATGATTTGTTAATTATTCTTGAGTCTTCATAATACTTAACAAAATAATTTATTGGGTAAATATTTGTTAAGCAAAAAGTACACTTAGAAAATTCTATTTGGTTTATATTATGTTATGCTTTAATAAATATTTTAATAATGCTCTCCTAAGAAGTAGTAGATGTTTCTGTTTTGGACAAGTTCTCTTGAGGAAAAAAGGTGATAACTGAAAACAATTTAGGTGTTGCTATGAAGTAATAAATTCTGCAGAAATTTATGTATTTTACATATTTCTCAAGGCAAGGGTTTTGGTTGTTTTTTGGTTTTTGTAAAACCAAAATACATTTTTACATTTATAGAGCCTTTGCTTTAAGAACCAACTTAAGTGCCATTTTAGATTCATCAATACAAAACACATCAGAATCTTATTTTTTTAAATTGCCCTATTCTCTATTGGTTTTTATTCAAGTCACAGTTAACAAACACAGATTATCAGCTTTGGTAGTAGCTTTGTTAATATTCAATTTGGAATTAAAATGAATTTAACAGAATTACCAGCAACAGTAATAAAAAATTAAGAAGTTTTTAATTTTTTCTGGAAGTTTAAAAATACTCATGAAATTTTCTCTCTTTCTAAAAATAACTGTAATCAGGTTGGCATCTCTTTTAGGACTTTATACTCAATATATTTACATTAGATATAAAGAAAAGATGGCAAAATGAATCAATATATCTTCCCTTATTAAGTTGTTTGAAGCCTTTGCTTCTTTTACCTTTATACTCTAATTATGATTTATGTACTTACAAACAAAAATAAAATGGAATCACCTTGGAGTCATGGTAGAGCTAAATTCTGTAACTTATAATATTTCTTATAAAGTGGTAGGTAGAATTTCTTTATGGAGATTCAAACAGATAACTCCTGGCCCAAACCATGAGTCAGGGTCATTACCTTAAAGGTCCTGTCCAACCTTCGAGTCTCTGAGACTGCATTGCTCTGAACATAGCCACATGAAGTGAAGTAATACATGACTAATGTTGACCTTTAGCTGTCTTATTATAAAATCCTTCTACTGTTGTCTGGGAAGTATAAGCCAGGAATATTCATCACTGGTTATCTAATTTCACAGTAAGCTTTGTTTTGAGACACCAAACAGTTTGGTCATGTGGCTTATATATAAATATTGAAAAATAGTTTAACTGTTGTTTTGATGTCTATAATGATTGGAATGGTGTGACTGTAATTCAAGCCTATGGATTGGATTATGACAAAATTCATTGTTAAGATGTACAAATATAATTTCAAAGAAAAAATAATTGATATAATTAAGCTATATTGCTGACTCATTTAACTCATAGCCTGTTCATGTAAACCATAGTCTGTATGCTGACCATTGCATACTTAGAACAGTTTGAAGAGGCTGTTGTATGGCTACTGTTTGACTCTTGGCCTTGACTAGGTGCTTATATTTGCAAGGGTTTCGGTGGATAAAGGGCAGGAGACCAGGGAGAGAGGACAGAGAGAAAGGGACAAGGAGAGAAGGGGGAGCGAGGGAGAGAGGGTGGGGAAGAATGATTGATTGTTTATTGCCTACATTTTAAAAATCCTAGTGTCTTAATTTAAAACAGTATATCATTAAGTGTTGAGTAAACATTATAAAGAAAGGAAATATATTTTTCATATATAAATAACCTTTCGATTGCATTTAAAAAATCTCATTCTTGTAAATCTAGTTTGTGTGAAAAATGACTCCATGGAACCATGAGAAGTAATAAGTCCATATTTGTATATGGCTTTGAATGTAATATGTAAATGTTAGCTTATTTTGTTACAACAAGAAAATCACTTATATTACCTTCATAAGACAGATTATGTAAAAATGTAATTTGTGAGTAGGTTATATTGGGAAGTCTTTGCCGCTGCATTGCTTTAATAGCCTTCAATATTGCAGAAGTACTACTATGTAAATTAGGTGTGGACAACTTGTGAGCTAATAAAAACCAACAGTACGCATCAGATGATTGGTGGAAATCAAGCAATATGGTTGGTTTCAGAGTTACATTTGTATAAAACAATCTTTAAGTCTTTTAAAAAGAAAGTGTGAACATAATATGTAAGAGGTAATTGCAAAACATTTTAACATGGATAAAGAATACAAGTTGTGAAAAGCTTGTAAACTTGCCATCTAAAACTGATTACCCTTTTGAGCATTTCATGCCTTTTGACAGTGAAAAGTGCACCTTACAAAAGCTGTTACACAAACCATTACATTTAAAAGGTTCCATTTCACACCCCCAAATTACACTTATTTGTTGTAAGTGAAAATTTAAAATTTCTTTCCTGTTTATTTTGGTGGCAATTACTGTGGATTTTGCCTTTCTCTTCTCCCTTCTTCCTTGCAAACTAGAAATTAGTCTTTTTGATTTCTTTATTTCGCTATAAACAGTCAGTTTGTTTATTACAGGTTACATTCAGAGATGATGTAATGAAATATTTATGAGCCTGAACTACTCACATATTTACTCCATTTAATAACAAAATACTGAACCTGTAGTACCAAGATCCTTCACGTATCTGAGAAAAAAAGTTTTGCAAGATGATCCAGAATCCTCACAGAATATAAAGTCCAGTGAACCATTTTAGTTGATATGTTAACATATACACAAAGATTGTCTTACTTGCAATCTTGTTAAACACCCTGAAACAGTGTCTTATTCATTTATGTTAGAAAGAAAGTTGGAAACATGTCTCTCTTATTTTAGGACTGCGTTCTCCGTGTTATGAGTATTTCTTTCATTGTGTAATAAGCACTTAGAGCTTCTGGCAGGCCTTCCTACTTCTTTTTGAGTGCCTTCTTTCTTTTTTGTCTTATTTGTAAACCATTGTCTGTTAGAAAGAGCTATTGACTGAGAATTGGGAGTTCTGAGTTCTGATGCCAATAATGACACTAACTAATGGATCCATGTGGTTTGTACGTCTCAGATTCCCTGTGAAATGAGGGCCTGAACTAGATGATCTCCTGGATACTCTTTAACTTTCAAATGCCGTGATATTGAGAAATGGGCCAATTATCTGAAAACCTGTTACAACTCCCCTCCTAATTTTTGCGTGGTCAGTTTACTGAATCGGTAATTTACCTAAAAGCAGTCTACTTAAATATAAATTCACTGAATGGTTGTTTTGTTAAATTTGCCAAGAACCAGCTTTCTAAATTATCAACTGCCCCAAATATGTTTCTAATAACTACATATAAAGTTTATCACAAGTCATGCATAGAATAATTGCAGAAACTTAAAATTTCTGGTAAGAAGTATTGATTAATTTGAAATTTTCCATAGCAATTCCACCACAGACACATTTGCAACAGAAATATTTATCAGTACAAATCAACTGAGTGCCAAATTTATCTTGATATTCATATACTGATGGTCCTGCAGTTGCTTAACACAGAAGGGACATATCCTTCTAGTTGGCTCATTGACAAACTTGTGAATTAGAAGTATAGAATTCATTTAATGGATGAAAATGTAGTGAAAGGAAGAAATCTTTCCTATTGTCATTTATAAACTCCATGGCATTCAAGAAATGCACAGCCCTTTGATATAAAATAAATTCTAATTTTCAAACATTATTGGCCCAGAGAAAGGCAAAATTCCAGAATATTGTTATATAATGACATAGTTACAGATAGGCTACAGTGCTGACTTGCAGTAATATTTCAGGTAAATTAAAACCTTAAACTCATCAACATAAATATCAAAGAATCTTCAAAAGCTCTTTAAAACTTTCATTTAACACAAATTATGTCATCAATATATACAATTAAAAAAAGTTTTCAGTGAATTGGCCAATTTGTCAAATTGGCTGGCCATATGGCAATATGATTCTTAGCAAGTTGATTTTTGGCAAAGTAGACCTGGTGTTATCATACCCTTATCACCATCTGCCAGGAGCAGGGGCCAATGAAGCTGTAATGATAGTGCCCTACTGTCTTTGGAATGAGAGTGCTTTTTCCTCAGCCACACCTTAGAGCCGCAGCTGGAACCACTTAAATCTTTTGCCTCTGTGTGAATGAGAGGGGAATGAGGGGAGGGGAAGAGAATGAATGAGCATATCTGCCACAACATAGACTGAAGGTGTGGGTAAGAATTGAGGAATTTTTACTTTTTTCTGATCTTCTGATCACTGTAGCAAAATATGTCTCATGTTAGTATTTGAATGAAGCAACAAAATGAATAGATCAAGGTATGTGATGAATTCCTTGGCATATATCAAGGAAAGATGGTTCTGTGCTCCAGCCAGAATAAGCATGTAGTTGGACTTGAGGAGTATTCTAAAGTATTGCTGTAGAGTGTAGTTTCCCTGAACACTATCTTTGGCCTGTAATCTTCTTCAAGCTCTGTCTGCTTCTCATTTAACATTTTTCATTGCAGTGTCATCCTATGTAATAAAGATGGAATATGCTAATTGACCCTCACACCATCACAAAGATGGTGGTGCCCACAGCCAATAAGGAGGGAATATGCTAATTGACTTCCCTGCCCTCAAAGATGGTGGCACCCACAGCCAATAAGAAGGGAATATGCTAATTGACTATCACGCCCTCAAAGATGGCGGCGCCCACAGCCACAAGATGGCAGCGCCCAGTCCCCTTAGCCCCGCCAGGGCCGCAGGGGCTGTCCCGAGGCACAGGCAAGCCTCTGGAGTCCCCCAGCCACCCAGGGCTGGCCCAAGGCACAGGCAAGCCTCGGATGGCGGCTGCCCAGGCGACACCCGAGGTGCAGGCAAACGTTGGATGGCAGCTGCCCAGCTGCTCAGGGCCACTCGAGGCTCAGGTAACCAGTGCTGGCCGAGGCTTGCGCTACCAGCAGTGGCAGCAGCAGAGGTGTGATGGGACATCACCTTCCCCTGACCGCCAGGTTGTCTCCCGCCCCTGAGGATTCCCAGACTGTGAGAGGGGGGAGCTGGGCTGAGGGACCTCCCTCTAGTGCATGAATTTTCATGCACCAGGCCTCTAGTTAGGTCATAAAGTTAAATATGTTTTTCTTGGAGTTGCTGAAGGCAATTTGTGACTGTATGTAAAGGTCAGGGAGCAGCAACCACTGGTGAATTAGGAGAAATATATAATTCATTTAATGGATGAAAATGTAGTGAAAGGAAGCCTATGTCAAAGACTCCCAAACCCATTTTTTTGAGAATTAACTAGTTGAAACTGGCCCTTCTTTTGCCATTTGAGAAGTTGCAACCAGTCATTCCTATTCCTTTGGAAGTGGAATTGACAGTGGGCACTGTTTAGTCATTTTTTGATTCCTGATTCAAATTTCAACAAACCTAACTGTATTGATGCCTCAGCAAAGTAGTACAGAACCCACAAGATGCAGAATTTTTATTAGTCTTTTCTGACATCTACAGACTAGAACAGATAGCCATCTTGTGAGGTACTCTGCATTGCTAGAAATGAAATGAATATTATTTTTAGAGGATAACTACACATGCAAAATAGCTCGGTTAAAAAAATTACAGGATGTCTAATTCCTATAACAGATTAAAAATGCAGAAAAGACTGCTACTTTAGACAGGACTACATAATGTTTAATTTGTAAAACATTTACATTGTCACGTTATAAACCTAATATAGCATATGGCTGGGTTGAAAAAAGAAAGAAAAAAAGGTTTGCTCCTGGAACCTAATAAGCTGTGTAGTATATTCAAGTCCTCACTCTGACCATGTCTAGATGTGTGACCCTGGGGCTCATAGTTACTTAAACTTTGAGCCTAAGTCTTCTCACCCATAAAAATGGGATAATAATAGTACCTTCACGGGATTTCTGGACAGATGAAATAATGCATGTACAATCCTTACCTAAATGTGTTAACTAATTAGTAAATAGAGGCTACTACCTTTTCTGTGTGTGTGTGAAAAGTTTCAATGATTGTTAAGAGAACATAGAAGAATGTCAGTTGAATGTGGCCAAGTTCAAATAAATATCAAGTGGTTAATTAATGATGAAGTTAGAAAGATTACTATTAGGCTAATTACTTGTTCTTAGCATTTTGGCTAGGAAAATTAAAGATCTCTGCATGCTTCTGTCTTATAAAAACAAAGGAAGCCTACTAGGCCACCTTTTCCAAGATAACATGATTAGAGCATTGGATCTGAATCCACAATTTAGTGAATTGGGTATACTTATTAAAACACAGTAAATGATGTGTCAGAAGGTTACGAGCAATAGCTGAAGACTTAATTTGCTCATTTGGGTTTATTTAATCCTGGTTTCTTCATAAAAAAATTATACACAAAATCTGTTGAGGCTTACAAATGTTGGAATATGCGAGTTGTAAAGTTCTGCCATAAAGGGAATCGAAAACGAAGTCATATTAGAAAATTAAAATAAATTATTCATAATGAATAATTTTTTGAAAATGGCTCCAATAGAAATTTATATGTATACAGAATTTTAAAGTGTTACATGTCTCTGATATAGCATACTCTAATAGTAATGTTCAAGCTGGGTCATCCCCTTATAGATTCATTTGTTCATACAACAATTAAAGATCCTCTGTGTCTTGAGCCCTGTTGCATATTTGTGAGTGAAAATGTCCATATGCTCATAGTGTTTATAATCTGGTTGGAGAGACAGGTACACTACAAAATGATAATTATTGTGTGCTTAGTAAAGATAGGACATGAGACTCAGAATTGTTAAGGGGGGAAAAAATGGTAGTGGTTTGGGATGCTGTCTGGGGAAGTGGAATTTATACTTAGACCTAAAGGATGAAGCAAAGAAGGAAAAATTGTTTCAATAAGAAGGAACTCTTTATTCAAAGGTCCCAGTTTTGGAGAACTGAGAGTACTTCCATGTGGCAAGGTTGTAGATACTCTTTGGAAGATAGGTGGTAGTCAGTAGTTATATTCTCAAGAGCCTTATAAACTCTGTTAAGGGATTTGCAGTTTATCTTGAGGATATTGGGACCTAATGAAAGGATTGGCCTGAGCGGATGGTTGGAACCATAAAGATATGTGAATAGATTTTTGAGAGGTATTAAGGAGCAGAATCATTGGACTCAATGATTGATTAGATTTGGGAGTTGAGAGGAAAACGTTTGGTGATAAAAGGAATGATTGGGTAGGGTAGTCACTCTTTATGTATTTCCAGGGATAAAGGAAGTATTCTCTCTCTCCTCTTTTAATACCCTGGGAAGATCATCAAAATGCAGGAGAAGTGAGGGTGGAAAATAAAACGAATTATGTGAAATTTCACACTAATATAAAACAGTACATGATGTCAGTTTCTTTTAATCATAAAGAACTTACCATTGATTTTAAGTACATTAAAATAGCCCCAGTTTGGAGTATTATCAAGCAGAGATTTATGAGGTATCCTAAAATAATCTACTTTAGAAGGAACCATTGTTTTTGGAGCAAAAAGATGCATTAGACTGAGTTGGAAGGACAGCCATACATACAATGAACCACCAGTTTTGATAAAATTAGCTGCAAAGGAACAGTCTTTAATTCACTATAATTGACTTAATTTCAAATATTATTTTTTAGAGAGAAATAAAACTTTTGTTAAATATATGAGTGTACAAAATTGGCTAGACTAAAAGCCCAGTGCATGAAAATGAAAATTCATGCACTGGAGTGGGGGTCCCTCAGCCCGGCCTGCCCCCTCTCACAGCCCAGGAGCCCTCTCAGTGGCAGGAGGCAACCCAGAAATCATGGGAAGGGGACGCCCCATCACACCTCTGCTGCTACCACTGCCAGCAGCGCAAGCCTCGGCCGGCCCTGGTTACCTGAGCCTCAGGCGGTCCTAGGTGGCTGGGTAGCTGCCATCTGAGGCTTGCCTGCACCTCGGGCCAGCCCTGGGCTGCTGGGGGGCTGAGGAGACTGGGCGCCGCCATCTTGAAGGGTGTGGCAGTCAATTAGCATATTCCCTCCTTATTGGCTGTGGGCGCCGCCATCTTTTAGGACAGGCCAGTCAATTCGCATATTCCCTCCTTATTGGCTCTGGGTGTCACCATTGAGCGTGGGCCAGTCAATTCGCATATTCCCTCATTATTGGCTGTGGGTGCCACCATCTTCGAGGGTGGGACAGTTCAATTAGCATATTCCCTCCTTATTGGCTCTGGGCGCCGCCACCTTTGCGATGGCATGAGGGTCAATTAGCACATTCCCTCTTTATTAGATAGGATATATGTATATATACATACATATATATGGTATATATGCATTTTAGAATGAATGTCAATGTAAAAATTTCATTTGATTAATAGCATTATGTTTTATAGCAACTGTTGCCAGAATTTATGTGTGTTAACAGATTTTTTCAAGTTTATACATACCCATATTCACTACATTTGGTTAAAAAAATAGCAGTATTGAGAATTCAGTTCTTTAAGTTATTGTACATTTAAAGTGGGGTACATTATTTCTATTAGCAGTGTTATTATACAGTATTAGAGGCCTGGTGCATGAATTTGTGCATGGGTGTGGTCCCTTGGCCTGGCTGGCAATCGGGGCGATTGGGGCTGACCAGCCGGGGGCAAGGAACCACAGGAGGTTGGCTGGCCCAGGGAAAGTACTGCTGGACATTGGCTGGCCGCAGGAAGTTGGCTGTGGGAGTGCACTGACTATCAGGGGGCAGCTCCTGCATTGAGCATCTGCCCCTTGTGGTCAGTGCACATCATAACTACCGGCCGATCGCCCAGTCTTATGGGTCGCTTAGGCTTATATATATATATATATATATATATATATATATATAGTCCCGGTGCATGAAATTCATGCACTGGGGCGGGGGGGGGGGGTTGTCCCTCAGCCCAGCCTGCACCCTCTCCAAACTGGGACCCCTCGAGGGATGTCCGACTGCTGGTTTAGGCCCAATCACACAGGAAATGGGCCTAAACCAGCAGTCGGACATCCCTTTCACAATCTGGGATTGCTGGCTACCAACCACTCGCCTGCCTGCCTGCCTCTTTGCCCCTAACCACTTCTGCCTGCCAGCCTGATCACCCCCTAACCACTCCCCTGAAAGCCTGATTGACACCTAACTGCTCCCCTGCCAGCCTGGTCACTCCCAACTACCCTCCCCTACAGCCCGGTTGCCCCTAACAGCCCTCCCCTGAAGGCCCAGTCACCCCCACTTGCCCTCCCCCGCAGGCCTGTTTGCCCCCTACTCCCCTCCCCTGCCAGCCCAGTTGCCCCTAACTGCCCTCCCCTGCTGGCCTGGTCACCCCCAACTGCCCTCCCCTGCAGGCCCAGTTGCCCCCAACTGCCCTCCCCTGCCACCTGGTCACCCTTAACTGCCCTCTCCTGCAGACCAAGTCGCCCCCAACTGCCCTCCCCTGCTATCCTGGTCACCCCTAACTGCCCTCCCCTGCTGGCCTGATCACCCACAATTGCCATCTTGTGACCACATGGGGGCGGCCATCTTGTGTGAGGGCATGGTGGTCAATTTGCATATTACCTCTTTATTATATAGGACTAGTAGACTAGAGGCCTGGTGCACTGAATTCGTGCATGGATGGGGGCCAGGCTGGTTGGGGGGGGGGGGAGGGAATGTGGGAGGTTGTCCAGCTGGCCCCATCCCCAATCTGGTTGGGGGTCCGATCTGGTAGGGGCCAGCCAAGGGGTGGGTCCGCGGATGGTTGGCTGGCCGGCCCCGCCCCAGATTAGGGTGGGGGGACCAATCAGTGGCTGGGCTGGCCAGGAACAGGGTGACTGCGGGAGGTTGGCCGTACGGTCCTATCCCCGATCAGGGTGGTGGGGCCACCCAGGGGTGGGGGCGACTGTGGGGAGGGGCTGCGGGAGGTTGCAGGGCGCCGATTGGGCCCCTGATAAGTCTGGTTGGCCACTGCAGTGTGAGTCATAGCGACCAGCTGTTCCGGTTGTTCTGTCCTTTTGGTCACTTGGCTTTTATATATCTATAGATTATTTTCCCTTTTTAGATGTTTTGATCTCTTCAAGCCTATCATTAGAATAGTTAGGAACTGCAAAAGGCTCTATTCTCCACTTTTATAGAAAGAAAAACAAATGAGGCATAGAGAAAAAAATAGGAACATTTACTGTGTGGGCAAGAGAATACACATTCATTTTACTGGGCCCTTTTTGACTTTTTAAAGGACAAAATTAATTTTTTGAAAGCAAATAGTCTTTCTGTATTATTTCCTCTATAAAATATTTTTTGAACAGGAGGTTAATGCAGGTGTCTTTTAACCTCTAATATGCTTTTCCATACGCTGAAAATTATAGATTTGATCATTTCAGGAAAGAGTATATTGATCCCACATTAGGTATTTTATGGTACATAGTGTGTCTATTTGTTCAAATTTAGAACTCTTTCTTAGTGCTCCAAATCTCCATAGACTGCTTAATCTCTCTAAACTTGATTTAGCTAAAATTGCCTCACTGCTGCTGTCTGTGTAGCTGAGAGGGTGCCATTATTGGAGGTAGACAGACCTAGACTTGAATCCTGGCTTTATGTCTTAATAGTTCTGTAAGTCTGGGCAAGTTCCTTAATCTCTAAACTCTACTTTTCTCTACCATAATATATCCATCACATAGTAAGTGCTCAACAGATGGTAGCTGTTCTTACTAATATCTCTAATAATGAAGGTGATGATAGGTTTATGACAACATGCTTATTGTTCATCATCTTTATATTCTAAGTGCTATTATCATTAAATACTCCATCCAGTAGTTTCTAGTAGCTCTCAGGAGTGGATTGCCCAGTAGGGAGAAACATTTATGGCTTTGTCTAATAGAATTTGTTTAAGAATCTTTCTGTATGTTGATTCATTTTGTTCTCAAATCCTCCTTCCACTAGGATACTTGTAAGTTTCTGTTTGGTTGGTTTTATTTTTCTTCTCTTTCAGCTAATACCTGAGCACTACCATTTTTTAACATACGTCATCTAGGTAAAACTGATTTGCCTATTAATTCATGAACATGAGGGAGAGAAAATGCTGGATGGCCCCAGCAGTAGACTGGACAAGCACTTGGTTCTCTTTTCCCCCAGATTACCTCTGTGCCTGATGACAGCTTCTCTTAATAACTAGAATAAAATCATTCTTACTTCACTTCAGTAGCTAAAGTATTTTAGCTTTATTTTTCTTCTCCAAAGAAACAGATTTTTATAATCTGAGTCAAGGTAAGAATTAGTTAAGAGAAAACCTTTATTTGAAAAATGAAAAAAGTTACCTAGGCAACCTGATGTGTTACCATTGTACTGATTAATCATCGCCAGCATTAATCACTATCATCAGTTATCACAGGAAGATGACTGCTAAACAGTCTACACTATCATCATTTCATCATTCTCTACCGATCAGTTTAGTACAAAAGATGACTGTACACAGTTATGAGGATTGCAACCTCAAACCTAAATAGGCAGAACTTTTATAATACAGAAAATCATGAATTTTCTTTTCACATCCCTTCAGTTATTTGATTTATTGTTTTGATAAAGCCCTGCATCTTTACAATGAATAAACTTTTCACAGAGGTGTATTTTAAATAAAAAAGTCTGACTACAATCTATAGCTTAACCAATTTCTTTCATTTGTGTGAGGTGAATTGGGGGGAGGGGGGAAAAACCAAGTCATCATGTTTTATATTTGTTGGTAAATTAATCAGCTCAATATATTTTTGAAAAAGTTTAAAAAATTAAATTTATCATCTGAATATTTAACCATGTACTAGTATATATGAAATTTCTATAATGCCCATTACTTTATATTATACTAACTTTGAAAGTTGCTTAATATTTTCAGTATTTTTTTTATGAATTAGGATATTCTTATTATTTTTATCACCTATTCCAGAATATTCAGAAAAATATACATTTTATATTAATTTTATGTGCTGAAAGTATATATAGCAACTCCCTCCCCCAAATATGGCTCATTTTAGTTGTACAATTTTAAAAGAAATTTTAATTGCTATGGACATTATGTATATTAATATTTTCTAACATTTATTCAAGAATGCTCATACTTAATCAGAGTTTTAGTATTAAAAATTTTATGCTGATGCTGCAAAATTTGTTATGATTTTGGATCTTTCTCTGTGGAAAAACACATCAATGTTAAAACTCCTTTCTCTGTTTCAAAAAATAGTAATTTTAAATTGTGACAAAATATTTTCCCTGTAAATAACATTTCTATGTTCTTATGTTGAAACAAGTTTCAAAGTAAATAATTTATTCTTGAATATCACATTTCAGTTGTGATTTATTTTTACTACACCTACTATTATAATTTTGGTTAATTTGTTTCAAGTAGGACTTGGAATTAGCATATTTATTTTTCTATACTAAGTAAAAAGAAAGGAAATTCTTCATTGAACTTGAAAATTAAATTACAAATCTTATTTTTTATACTGAATTAAAACATGTTAAATTCCTCAGTGCAAAAAAAAGTTGGTGTAGTAAACTTGGCAGACTTTGCTTTTTTGGAGAGCAAATTATTTCAGGATGAAAAAAAAATTATATGGATACTACTTAAGCTAGCAGTTATATAATTCTGTTTGATAAGTAATTGATTAGGTCAGACTATTAAACCATTTAATCTGGCCATGTACATTGTATGTGGTAAAAGGAATCCAACTGTGAATTTGAGTATATTAAATAATCTTCAATAAGTTCCACAAAGAACATTTGAATGCCTTGGAACTTGCAATAATGCATGTTTGTTCCAAACACATTTGCTTTGCCTAGGTTTTGCCTATCAGGTTGAAGAAATGCTAATCTTGTTGCATTCAGCAGCTGGGTTTTTTCCATATTCTTTTCCTTCTCCTAGGGGTTAATTAGCCTTCTTTCAAAATGTGGCCTATTTAGCTGTGGATTCACATGATTCAGCCAGAGCAGGCTGTACAAAGCAGAACCGTTAACAGGAGGGTGTGTCCAACTGCTTAATTAGCCAGAATAAAAAGGTCCTTTGTCAAACAAGCATCTGTTGCTCTTGACACACCTGACAGCCACATTAGGCAAGGATGACTAGACTGAAATTGTGCATGTCTCTCCTGCAAGACTATACAACTCATTTACATATGGGCTCCATCATGGACAAACTGCAGGGGTGTATTTAGCTTATCAAAATGGATTAATGTGACTGCATTTGTGGCTGATAAACAAATATCACTTGAAAGGAGGCTGTGAAGGAACTAAACTAACCAAATTACTCCCAAACATAAACAAAGCACCAGAAACCACTGCCAGATGAATGGGAACACTTCAAATGTGTACACAAATCTTTATGCTGGGTCTAAAACAAAACCTACAAATAATGCAGACTAAGACACTACCCTCATATGATGATCCTGGCTCTACAGAAATGTTGGAAAGCTACCAGAATACTCTGAACGTGTCAGTGGGTTTAAATGATCTGTTGAGCAAAATTTGGCAGGATGGTTATATTCCTCAAACATGCTTTAACATTCTAATTGATCTGCTGTTAAATTAGGTCTTCAGAATTAATCAGTTAGAATGCCTCTGGGAAAATACTTATCAGTTGAGTTGTATTATGGCCTCAGTAAAAAGAGAGAGAATAGTTCCTAATTCAATGTCAGAGAGAGAAGGATGTCTATCTATTGTTACTGGAAGTATAGATCAACTATAGTTGATTGAAAATCCCCAAAACTTTGCTGTTCTGACCAACAGTCTTTAGCTAGCTTTTCATTTGGAACCCTTGTCATCATGATATTGCAAAATAAATATACGTATTGGTAACATCATGGGCTTTGGAGTTCTGAAAACCTAGGTTTGAATTTAGGCCCTTCTACAAAGCTGTGTGGCTTTTAATAAGTTATTGAATCCATTCGTGCCTCAGTTTCCTCATTCATTAAGTGGAAATAATAACATTTCCATTATTGGGGGTCTTCTGAGAATAAAATAATAAGTGATTCAAGCACTTAATATATTGTGTGGTACCTGGAAAAGACTTGTTAAATGAGAAAACTAATTATGGTAGGACTTTTTGAGGCAATCTCTGGAAGGGATGTGATTGAGACCCTCTCAATGCATGAGGCCTAAGCAAAAAGAGCCTCTTTTTTAAAGTTGAGGAAGACAGTGAAATCAGAGGATAATGAAGTTGCTCTATTAAGGAAAAATGAAGACAGAACTGAGATTCTTAAGTTTGTCAATTAGCATGACTCTATAGTCCAGGAGCCAAGAAGATTAGAGGATGAGCAGTAACCTGGGAGTAAACAGATGATGTTCTGGAACAATTATTATTATTATTATTATTATTTATATTTATATATATTTTATTGATTTTATTACAGAGAGGAAGAGAGAGGGATAGAGAGTTAGAAACATCGATGATAGAGAAACATCGATCAGCTGCCTCTTGCACACCCCCTACTGGGGATGTGCCCGCAACCAGGTACATGCCCTTGACCGGAATCGAACCTGGGACCTTTCAGTCCGCAGGCTGACGCTCTATTCACTGAGCCAAACCAGTTCCAGCTGGAACAATTATTTGGTTGTTCTGGATTATACCACAGTTTTGATGTGGTATATACTTAGAGCCAGAGGCTGGGTGGAAAGTTCTCCATGACGCTGTAAGTTACATAAGACATCATTTTCTATCCATCTTATTTCCCTGCTCTGTTCAGTAAAGGTTGCTTCTATTGAACACTTGGGGTCCTTACCCATTTTCACTCTAAAAGTTCACCAGCTTGCTTGCTTCACTTCTATCTGTGCAATTTCCTATACTATAAAGAGGGAATATGCAAATTGAGCATCACTCCACCACAAAGATGGCGGCACCCACAGCAGAGGAGGGTGTTTCTATAACACAAGATGACTGTGCCCACAGCAAAGGTGGTGTTTCCGTAACACAAGATGGCTGCACCCACAGCAGAGGCTGAGTTCCTATAACGAGCCTTAATGCCTTAACTAGCAATCAGCAGGGACCTGAGGCTGTGCTCCCCCGCCCCCGCCCCGCGGGGCTTGACAGGGGACCTCAGGCTGTGCCCCCACCCTGGCAGGGCTTGACAGGGGACCTCAGGACACGCCCCCCGCCCTGGCGCTAGGCCAGGTGACCTCAGACTGCGCCCCCCGCCTTGACACCAGGCCGGTGGACCTCAGGCTGCACCTCCTGCCCTGGCACCAGGCTGGGAGACCTCAGGCCGTGCCCCCCACCTGGCAGGGCTTGAAAGGGGACCTCAGGACACGCCCCCTGCCCCAGTGCCAGGCCTGGGGACCTCAGGCCGTGCCCCTTGCCCCGGGCTAGGGGACCTTAGGCCGTGCCCCCCCCACCCCGGCACTGGGCCTGGGGACCTGAGGCCATGCCCCCTACCCTGTCGCCAGGCCGGGGGACCTGAGGCTGCACTCCCCACCTGGGGGACTTGACTGGGGACCTCAGGCCACGGCCCCTGCCAGGCGGGGCTTGACAGGGAACCTCAAAGCGCACCCCCTGACACAGTGCTGAGCTGGGGGACCTCAGGCTGCTCCCCTCGCCCTGGGCCAGGGGATCTCAGGCCATGCCCCCCGCCCAGCGGGGCTTGTCGGGGGACCTGAGGCTGCACCCCCCTGCCTGGCAGGGCTTGACGGGGGACCTCAAGGTGCGCCCCCTGCCTGGAGGGGCTTGATGGGGGACCTCAGGCCACAGCCCCCGCCAGGTGGGGCTTGACAGGAGATCTCAGGCTGAGTCCCCCACCCGGCGGGGCTTGGCAGGGGACCTCAAGGCGCGCCCTCCCACCCTGGCCCAGGCTGGGGGACCTCAGGGCGCGCCTCCCGCCCTGGCACCAGGCCAGGGGACCTGAGGCTGTGCCCCCCACCTGGCTGGGCTTTATAAGGTTGGGACCAGCCTGGTCTGGATCTAGCCCAATGGGGGGCTGGCCAGGTCTGGGTCTTGTGCAATTTTGAGGCGCATGTGGGTGGGCGGGGACTTGACTCTGGGTCCCGTGGTGTGCCCCAGACTCTGATAGGAGGAAGATTTTCATATACATTTTACTAATTTTCTTTCATCTCTGACACTGCTATTATAGAGAAAGGGCAAATAGCAATATTAAAAGATTTCCTCTAATTAATCCCCTTTTAATGTGCATGAATTTCATTCACCGGGCCACTAGTTTCTATTATAAAACTCCATCTTGGTCTAGTAGTTTAGTGAATGAGCTTTATTGTTATGTCCAAACCCTCCTTCTTACTTCTATTTGTTTGACTTTGGTTAAGTGACTTACCATCTCTGCAGCCTCAGTTGACTGATCTGTGAAATGAGGAAAATTAGAGTTTCTTTCATTTCTGTAACACATTTCTGTTAGTAAAGTGGCCAAAGTGTGGGTATTTCTCTTTTGTACAAAAGAAGTAAACCAGTATAAATGTTATCAATATTGTCTTAAACCCAGAAAGTAATTTTCTATTTTCAGTCTCGATTTGTAGGACTAAGTTTCTAGTTACCCCACAAGGTGTCATGAACTTAAATGCCTATAGATGCCAAGCAAGTGAATGAGTTGCACCATTTAAATAATTTGCCTATGAAACACATAATATAGGTTTCCTTTTCTACATTTTCAAATTTTTCAAGAGAATCTAGAAATTTGGTTTTTAATGCAAAGTTTTCTGATTTTTAAATGTTGGCAATTAAGAATTTTAACTTGTAGTAACTCTGAGTAAAAGCCTATCTATGGAATCTAATATAGTCCATAGGATGCTGATTTCCAAATCTATGCCTTTTATCTTGTGACTAGAGGCCCGGTGCATTGGATTCGTGCACTGGTGGGGGCATGGCATGCGGGCATCGGCCCGCTGTGGAAGTGCTGCTCATCCCGGTCAGCCGAGTGGCTGTGGACCCACCCTCCGAGCGGCTGCTCACTGGTCCGGCATCTTCTGTGGAGCTAGAGCACTCACCTCTCCAGGGGACCCAGTCGGGGCTGGGCTCAGGGACAGTAGCACTGAGAGGCGGTGGAGTAGGCCTCAGTCCTGCGGCGGCCACGAACCTGCCTCCCAGCCTACGGGGTCAGCTCTGCGAGCCCAATGGCAGCTCTGTGCGGCCTGCAGGTGTCCAGAGGAGGTGGCAGGGAGTGAGGAGGAGGAGCCTGGGGAGAGGAGGTGGAGCCTGGGGTGAGGAGGTGGAGCCTGGGGTGAGGAGGTGACAATTGCAGCCCAGGTTCCTGCCTGTCAGCCCGGGGTTCACAGAGGGAGAAGCCGCTCCTCCTGGTCAGCCAAGCGTCTGCCTCCCTGGTGGTCAGTGCACGTCATAGTGACTGGTCAACTGGTCGTTCTGGTCATTCCACCATTCGGTCACTGGGCTTTTGTTATATAGGATAAGCTCTCTATGGTGCTTTATTAAGAACTCTTTAAGAATTGCTTTAAAAATACATTTAATTTTTAAAGAGACCTCCATTCTTTATATTCTTACTAGAGGCCCGATGCATGAATTTGTGCATGGGTGGGGTCCACCCAGCCCACCTCAATGGGGGCCAATTGGGCTGGGCTGGTGAGGGGAGGGGATGTGGGGGGTTGGCCGGCCAGCCAGCCCACCCCCAATCAGGATGAGATGGGCCGATGAGGGCTGGGGCCAGATGGGGGGAGGGGCCGCGGGCGGTTGGCTGCCAGCCCTGCTCCCTGGTTGAACTCCCAGTCGAGAGGACAATTTGCATATTAGCCTTTTATTATATAGGATTCTTACGTTTGGTCTAAAATATTGGATGTCAAAGTATGGGTCATATACCAAAAATGGCTGTGTAGGCTTGTCTGTACTACAACGTAGTACAGACACATGAGAGAGCCTAGATAAAGCTCCCAGCCAGCATTGGTAGAAATAGGAGGGAGTTTTAATGAGAGTTACTTTACTGCAAGAAACTCACCCATCCTTGATTGAGCAGCTTAATGAAGAAGCCATAATTGACAACCCTGTCTTCCTCATTTGTGTACTGCTCTGACAAAGGCCACAGCCTATCTTGTATTTGGGAGGAGGGACTAAGAAAGCCTCACTGAAGATAATATCTAACATCCGGTTCATTCTTCATTCCCTACAGAAAGACATCACTTTACTCTCACTAATAGCTCCTCTGCTGTAGCACAACTGGCATAGATAGCTTATAAGTATAGAATGAATCAAAGAATGTTGGCTTTTGAATTTTTAGCTTCTTTTTTTGGAGCTGAACATTAGATGATGCAAATAAATGGGGTGGTAGTCATAGCCTCTATCATTCCTTCTGTTGAAGCCCCTAGGCACCTTCACTCTGTGCCTGAGGTTTCTCATCTGTAAATGGAGATTATAGTCATCCCAGCAATATTGGATTGTTACATGGGTTAATTTATTTAAGAATTAACATGTAAAGCATTTAGAAGAGTCCTTAGCATATGTTAAACACTCAGTCAGTGTTAGTTGTTGCTGCTATATCTTTTGTATGTGCTAAGGTTTATTGTGCTGCTTTAGGGTTTTGACTAACAAAAGAATAAGAATAATTACCTGAAATGATGCCAATGTCAAGGTTTGGAAAGAAAAGTAAGCACAGATTCAAAGTAAAGAGGCCTAACCCCACATCTATTACTGTCACCTGAATGAATCTGTTAACCTCTGTGGGTTTTGGTTTCCTCATTTATAAAATAAGAAGAGTAGATTAGATATCTTCAGAGGTCCATTTGTAAAACTGAAAGAGATGATAGAAAAGGTTTGGGGGAAATTTGGAAGAGGTCATGCTGTAACAAAAGATGCTAAGAGGGGTCAATTTTCTACTTGAAAGAACTGAATATGCTTTCAGAATTTTCTTAGGGAAAATTAATGTTCACCATATTGTTCACAGATTTAAACCATAATGCAGTATTTTTCTTAGGCTACCAATTAAGTATTTTTTGTCCTTCTCTCCTCGCCCCTCCCTCCCCCCGCCTCCCCGTAAA
Source organism: Eptesicus fuscus (assembly GCF_027574615.1). Classification (NCBI taxonomy): domain Eukaryota; kingdom Metazoa; phylum Chordata; class Mammalia; order Chiroptera; family Vespertilionidae; genus Eptesicus; species Eptesicus fuscus. The sequence goes on from NC_072487.1 coordinate 31,763,760, forward strand.
GAAAATTAGAATTCTTGTTCCTGCTCAATAGCAAAGAAATTAATATTTAATCCTTTGTCTGTATAAGTTGCACAAGGGAATGCTGAGGCCAGGTGGCTGAGAAACCACACTTGTTAGCATACATGCTGTAAAATTTAATCCTGTGTTAGTAGGTCAGACATGTGAGAACTGAAAAATATGCTGTTTTGAATTGTGAATGACAAAGATAATATTTCATGTCTTTGTTTACAAACCTCATTTATGTAATAGTTGTCTTACCCATCTTTCAAATTGATGTTTGTCTATCTTTGTATAAGAATATACTTGAACTTTTATTTTAGTACCATATCATATCACAGGATGAGAAAATTCGGTTGGTGCTTCGGCTAAGTTTAGGGTATATCAGTTGGTTTTTGGATATATACTAATTTTTTTAGATTAGTGAATAGCAAGTTTGAAAGTTGGGAAGGACCTTATAAATAGTTTTTCCTAAATTGTACACCTCTCGTGACATCCTAATAATCTATAAAAGAGTCTAGAAAGTATGGTTTATAACATATTTGCATACAGTTGAGGTTTATATTCTGAGAATTGAGTATCTTGACATAATTTTGGGCTATCCTATCTAATAAAGAGGGGATATGCTAATTGAACCTCACACCGTCACAAAGGTGGTGGTGCCCACAACCAATAAGGAGGGAATATGCTAATTGACTGCCCTGCCCTCAAAGATGGCAGTGCCCACAGCCAGTAAGGAGGGAATATGCTAATTGACTGCCCCACCCTCAAAGATGGCAGCACCCACAGCCAATAAGTAGGGAGTATGGTAATTGACTGCCACTCCCTCAAATATGGTGGCACCCACAGCCACAAGATGGTGGCACCCAGTCCCCTCAGCCCTGTCAGGGTGGCAGGTGTGCGGCAAGGCGCCGCCATCTTGTGGCTGTGGGCGCCACCTGGGAGTGGGCTCGGTCACTCTGCTGGCCTGCTCGAGTCCCCCAGTCCTCTCAGCCCCAAGCCGCCCAGGGCCAGCCCAAGGCACAAGCAAGCCTCGGATGGCGGTTGCCCAGCTGCCCAGGGCTGTCCAAGGCTCAGGTAACCAGGGTTGGCCAAGGTTTGTGCTACTGGCGGTGGCAGCAGCAGAGGTGTGATGGGGCATCGCCTTCCCCTGACCACCAGGTTGCCTCCACCCCTGAGGGCTCCCGGACTGTGAGAGGGGGCAGGCCGGGCTGAGGGACCCCCCTCCAGTGCATGAATTTTCATTTTCATGCACCAGGCCTCTAGTAGTTTATAAATAGTTGAAACAATTTATAACAGATGAGACCTAACTAAGGAAGATACTAGGATTAGTAATTTTCTGTATTTATTTAAAATGTGGTCAAAATAACTATAAATATGTATGAACTTTCATGACAGTATTTTGGGGTAAGAAGTTTTCAGAGAGTTGAAAGTCTCAGTAATGCTGCTAGCAAATGTAATGCTGCTAGTCATGCAAAGGGAGCATTTTAAACTTTATTTCTATTTTAATATATTTCAGAGACCATCATGCAGACATCAGAGACTGGGTCGGACACAGGTTCGACAGTGACTTTACAGACATCTGTGGCTAGTCAAGCAGCAGTGCCTACACAGGTGGTACAGCAAGTACCAGTACAGCAACAGGTAAGGAGCTGCTGTTGTCACAGCAGATGCTGTGCCTTTCATTGTGCACACCCTTCAACATGACTGTGTTCAAGAATGATTTGGGTTATCCTTTCTGGCACAGTGGGTGCTAAGATAGGCCTGGTTCAGTTCATGGGTTAATTCAGCACATGTTTCTTGAGCACTTCCTGGATATTCTAGATTCTTTTTTGCTAGACTGTAGGGATACCAAGGTAAGTACTCAAACTATAATTCCTATTCTGAAAGAGCCTCTTAAATCTTAAAGAGAACATTTGTTTCTGACTTGACCACCCTAAGGAGATTTTAGTCTCCTCTTCTCCCCTCACTATTCTTTATCACAACTTCCTATTTTTTTCATATGGAAATGTCAGCAATCATGTTTTTCTGTAATTGCCTCACAGCAGTACTTAATAAAGGAGAAGATGGATGTACCTTGTAGGCAGAGATTTTGCCTTTGTGATATTTTAGAAAGTGCCTGGGTGACTGATAAATACTTTTTAATGAAAATTAAATTATCTTAAAGGTCTGGAGGTCTGATTCATTCCATTTAAAAAATTGAGAATGAATTCCTCATCACATGTTTACTACAGGGCTTATTCATACTCGACACTTGGCTTGTTTTGGAAAGATACTGACAAAATAATGCTATTCATGCCAGCTAATAGTTCTGCATGTGGGCTGTGAACACATTGGCCTGTCATTTCTTCTAAAGAGTGGAGAGAAAATAAATGAGAAAGGTTACAGCGTATGTTGAAACTTGAGCATTTCCCATAATTTTTTAGTATCAAGGAGAATCTTTAGCAAATCTTGCTCTTACAATTATAAACAAGTAGGGAGAGGAATATCTTTTCCTAAATGATAGATAGAGGGATTCAAGGTTATATTCTTTTCACAAGATAGAAGTTGGTGTGGCAGGGAGAGTGCTAGAACCAAGAAAGTTCTTTGAGTCAGGGTTAAAGACATCTGAAGTTTTGTTTTTAGCACACCCTCCTTCTGGTCTCTATCATACACACACACACACACACACACACACACACACACACACACACTCTCTTACACTTACAATATTAGTTGAACTATATGTAATTGTTATCTATAAAAAGCAACAGTTTCATATGATTTAATCTATTAATTGTGTTTCTTACCTTTCTTATATTTATTTTTCACCATCCTAAATGAGTCTACCCAAAATGATGTTTTAAAAGCCTCTGCTATTATTGATGTCATCACCAATTTCTGGATGCTGAACATTATTCAGTAAAGGTGGCTTATGACATGTTGTCCAAAGAGCAAGTAGAGAACTATTAGTTAGGACAGTGTTATATAGAATTTTAAAAAGATAATCTATCAATATTAAGCAAATGTTGAACAATTACACTCACTCTGGTTGGATTTTTGTCTCATTTGTGGAAGAATGGCCGTGGAGGTGTCTGTCTCTTACAGTAATGTGGTGGACATCATATTCCTACCCCCAGAAAGTGCCCTCTTGAGACATTGAAATGTCTGTAGGACACATACCTGCCCCTCTCTCCTGGTCTCTCCTTCCTCCCTTCCTCCTTTTCTCCCTTCCTCCCTCCCCCTTTCCTCTTCTTAAAAAAATCTTTTTATTGAGTTTAGATATCAGATAATTACTATGTAGGTCTTATATAGTAATTTAAAAAGTCAAGTAGTTCAACAAATTTGTTATTTTAAAAAACACACAAAAAAACAGTCCTCAATCTCCTTCTAATCCCATGAACTTCGCCTCAGAGGCAACTATTTTTGCCTCTTTCTACCTATTATTTTGATATTTACTTTCATGTTGTAAAAAAATAGTACTTATTTTACTGTGTTTTTTTTAAATATATATTTTTATTGATTTCAGAGAGGAAGGGAGGGAGAGAGAGAAACATCAATGATGAGAGAAAAATCATTGATCAGCTAGCTGCCTTTTGCATGCCCCCCACTGGGGATCAAGCCTGCAACCCCGTATGTGCCCTGATAGGGAATCGAACCATGACCTCCTGGTTCATAGGTCAACACTCAACCACTGAGCCATGCCAGCTGCGCTATTTTACTTTTTTGTGTGTATTTTAGTTTAAAGCTATCATATCCCTCTTTCTGGTCCCTAACACACACATACACACACACACACACACACACACACACACACACACACACACAAACTTTCCATCCCTTAAGCTCCTGGTATACTAGGTTAACTATATTCATTTTTAAATCTACAAAAACAACAAACAGTTTCATATTTTTCAACCTAATAGTATATTTTAATTTTGTTGACCATTACTCAGTACTTACATTGCCATTATATATGAGTGCTATATAAATCTAGCCATATAGTGAGCTGTGTTTATCTTCCTTTCCTACAAAACGTACTTGCTGGATTTAGTAGGAAACTAAACATCTTTAGATGTTTTCTTAAAGAAGTCTCTCAGAGCATTTTGACATCTCCAGTCTGGATTCAGTGCCTGTTGCTCAGCTGGGATCTCCTTTTGCCATCATCCTGGGATTTTCTTAAGTTGGCTTTCCTGTTCCCTGGCTCGGTGTCTTAAATTCTTTCTTGATTTGCTTGAGCACAACTTCCAGTAACTTCCTAAAAAAATGGTAAATGTTTTGAGCTCTTATGTGTCTGAGAGATAATTTATTTATCAGTTGTTTTGTAGTTGAATAGGTACAGAGTTTTGGTTTGGAAATAATTTTTTTCAGAATTTTGAAAGGATTGCTATGGAAAAGTCAAACACTACTCTAATTCCTGATCTTTTGTGATTTATTTTTGTCTCTGTCATTCATTTTAGAAGCTTTTCTCAGATGTCTGATAATCTTTGGATGTTTATTCATATTCAAAATTCTGAGGATAAAAGGGTGGTTTGAATGCATGATTAGGTATGGTTGACTTCAGAACAGTGTCATATTCTGGCCTTTTTAACTAGGGACCCTCTAAGAAGACTTCTCTAGCTTCCTGCCTAGTGGATGAATGCTTGGCTCCTAGGAGCTGAGTAGGGGAAAACAGTTGTGTGTTTCTTGTACTAATTCACGTAACCGTTCTCTTTTTCATGTGGTATCAACATCACCTCTGTTTAGTCTTCCTCAGAGATTAAATAAAAAATAAACCACACTTGTAGTAAAGTTGTGGAAGCCAGTCACATTGTGCCATGGAGTTGATGAAGGGGATCTGCTTGCTTCTTAAATAAAATCACTTTTTATGTTAGATACATATATTGAAAACCAAAAATGAAATTGCTACCAGAAGAGAAAAACCAGTATCACCAGCCATAAATAAAAGATAACATATACACACACTTTGTTCATGTCCTCAGAAAAAATATCATGTACAGGTGGACCACATTTTGGAAAACAGTGTATTATGCCATCTGGCTTGTTCCCAAAGGCATATTTTTCAGTTCCTCAATTCATCTTGTTTCTTTTGGACACTCAAGGCAGGTGGTACCTGAGATCCCCTTATACCAAGCAAAGAAGCGGGGAACACTCATTTTCTTTTTGTCAGCAAAGGGTTTTATTTTACATAATGGATTAGTATGATATTTGTCTGGAGATGGCCATTCAGTTGTCCTTTCAGGATTATTTAGAAGGACTGCTTTCTCCTTTGTAATTTTTTTTCCCACTAGAACAGTGTTATGTTTGAAGCTCCTTGGTGCAGTCGAATGGTCCCTGTGGTTGTTAATTGTCTGTAACTGATGAGATTAATGCTATAGTAATTTCTTATTGCTCTAACTTGTCTATAATTTTTGTTTTGTTAATGTGCTAATGGCATCTTGAGTGTTTAAACTGTACTAGAATATCTTTAAAATCTTCTAGCTTTTGTCACTGACCCATGATGGACTTGAAATTATGGTGTTGATGCCAAAGGTGGTTACTTCTGTTGATTAAACTTTTCATTGTGTCTTTGCTGTGATCACTTTGATGTAAAGAGAAAGCCTATAGCTTACTTTTTAAAATGTTGAGATGTGTAAAATGATATGTGTTGGAATATTGAGAAACCAGACAATTTTAAAATCATGATATGTAGTTCTGTTTCTTTATATTCTTAAAGGTCCTCACTTTATAATAAGTACCAAATAAAATGTTGATTCTAAAATTACTCTGTGGTTCTTCATTTATTCTCTATAATCTTAAGAACCAACTTACCACCTTTCCTTAGACAATGATTCAGGAATGGAAAATTAAGAGGAAAGTTTGCATGGTCCAGTTATTTAATACTTTATCAAAATTTCTATCTTTTGCAGTTTTTCATTAATTTAAAAAACACCATAGTATTTCAGCTTCCAAATTAGGCATTGTTTCCCAATTCACTAAAATCTGTAAAAGTATTCAAGTTCAGTATCTTGATTAGAAATAAATCCTATCATCTTTACAAGAAGACTTTTTTGCCTAATGTGCCTTTATAGACTATGACCAGAAATGAGCAATTCTTCCTTCCCTTTCCCTTGACTTCACTGATTTGTTAGGGCTTCTTATACATTAGTCTTCAAACTGGTCATTTTATGTGTAAATCTGAGGGATATTCTGATCCTGCTTATCCTAGAACTGAACCAGAAAATAGAAAATGCCATCTTTTAAAAAATGTATATTTTTATTGATTTCAGAGAGGAGGGGAGAGGAACAGAGAGATAGATAGAATCATCAGTGATGAGAGAGAATCATGGATCAGCGGCCTACCGCATGCCCCCCACTAGGAATTGAGCCACAAGCCAGGCATGTGCCCTGACCAGGAATCAAACCACGACCTCCTGGTTCATATGTCATAGCTCAGCCACTAAGCTATGCCGAGGGCGGGAAATGCCTTCTTATTATTCCATTCTTTCCCATAGCTGGCCAGTTTAGATTCTTTGTAAAGTAGAACCTAGGTAAACATCAGAACTTTTATTTTTTGTTTTAATCTTTGGCTTCAGTTATTCTATAAATGATGCTGACTTTGAGAATAAGTCCTAACCCACCTTTAACCAGGGTTCCAAGATTTTTTTTCTCCCTTTCACGGTTCTCAGTTTTGACTGTCCTCTCAATTATGGTTCCTCCTCTCTCTACATCTCTGCTATCTCCCCTTTTCCTGGAAAAGGGCTCCACATCTTTTCTTTCAAAGTGGGCAATTGTGTTGTCTGTATACTGCTTCTTCTAAACATAATATTTCAAGTGGGTGGAACCATGGGGTTGAGGAGATTTTATTTGAGTCCAAAGGAATATTTTTTCATAGAATCTGCCAACTTTGTTTTAATTCTTTTATTATCAGACACTGCACTGTAGTCTTTACATTTTCTTTCCCAGGGACTCAGTCTGTTTCTAGAAAGTCTTGGGTATGTAACTGGGACATTGAAGTTTCTTTTAATGTGATACAAGTTCATTTCAGGATTTTATTTATATGGGGACCTTTGTTTTCATATAAATTTCTATTTAGGAAATGAATCTTTGTCTAGAATTTGAATTATCAAAATGAATGGAATAACTATGTGGCTATATTATTTCTTTTTGGTTCTATCAATCTATCACATATTTAGCATTTCTACATAAGTTATGATATATTCTGGAGAGTGAGTCTATTATATACCCTGTGGTCAAAAGGATAAGTGACATTTTGTTTGGGAAAGAGATCCAACCAAAATTGTCAGTTTGGTTCTATGCAAAGGGAAGTCTTCAAGAATGATATATTATAAATGAATCTTCTCCAATAGATCATGGAGTACTTTTAAAATTATGCCACAACCTTTAGGGAATAGATTTTAGGATTCAAAGTTTTATGTGAATACTCCTGAGATCCTCATCTTAGACTACAGCTTCATCAGTGAATCATTTATGTCCTCATTTTTGCCATATTCCTGTAATGTAGTATTACTATCATCATAACCAGAAAGAAAATGTGATAGTAATATACCCATGAAAAATTCTTTTGGTGGAAGCAATGAATAGTGATTAAGGCAAAAAAAGATTGCCTATAATATGTTGAATGTATAATAGAATATTATTGGATCAAAATTTGATCGATAGTAACTTAAATGCGTCCCGTCGGTAGTTTGGAGAGCGAAGCCTGAGGTAGTGAACTGTATCATTCTTGTATCTTGCCTTTCTGTTCAGGGTCAAGAGGTTTGCTTTCTGAGCATCTTAGCTCTGATAGACATGAATAGAGTTCCTCTCATTTGAGACCATTATCTCATTTAATCAACAGAATCAAAGATATTTTTCTCTGGTTTGCTCTTACTTGGGATTTGATTCCCATTGGCTTGGTTCCCTAAGGGGACAGTGTTCTCATAATTAAGACTGTGGCAGTAAAAGATGGGGTTACATTTTTAAATGAATTCTACTTGAGTGTCTTTTTGTGTAAAAACAAAAGGCAATGATTTTAGCTCTTGAAAAGCATATTTATTTTTAGAACCAGAACTGCTAGTTTTTAGTATTCAATATAAAATGTAAGGTATTTCAAAGGAACATGCTGATCTACAATTGAAATAAATATTACTGTACCAATAGAATATGAAGGCCCTTTAGTTGACTATTTCCACTGAATATTTGTAAAACTAAGAGCTCCACTATTTAAATAGTTGAATAGTCATATTTTATGAGTCTGTTAAGTGATATAAAAATATTTTCTCATCTAGTATTAGATCATTGTTTGGGATACCATATTTTAAGAAGATTTGCCAGACATTGTGTTAAATGTTGGTAATTTTACATGATACCTGACTATAGGAAGCTAAATTTTTATGGAGATAGATATCCTATATAATAAAAGCCTAATATGCAAATTGACCGAATGGCAGAACAACCCGTTAATGACCGGTTACTATGACATGCACTGACCACCGGGGGAAGATGCTCAATGCAGGAGCTGCCCCCAGCCCACAGGCCCAAGGCCAGCCAAGGTGGGTGCCAGTTGGACTCCCCCCAATTGCCCCACTGGTCACCTCCCTCTGTGGGACCAGCAATGGCAGCGGGGGGCAGGGCCAGCGAGCGTGAGGCACCAGGCTAGCCAAGGCAGGTGCCAGTGGGGGCCCCCCATTCACCCCACTGGTCGCCCCACAGATCGGCCCTGATCGCCAGCCAGGCCTAGGGACCCTACCCATGCACAAATTTTGTGCACTGGGCCTCCAATTGTTACAGAATTGGACACAAAGTGCCTCAGTGTAGAAATGGAATTGTTCTTGGGAATAAGGGTCAGTAATATCTTTACCAAGGAATGACCTCTGAGCTGTGTGCTGTAGGAAATTTGGAGTTGACAAGAAAAACTGGAAGAGGATATTTCTGGGAGAGAAAAGTATGGAATAGCTCAAGGAAAATCACTGAATCTATGCAGGGAGATGAGAGGTCTAGGAAGTGAGGGATATAGAACAATGTTGCCCAAGAACCTCCGGTGGGAGGTTGAGTCAGATGACCCATTGTGGTGTCTTTACATCTGTCTTTTCCCTCTTATATTTATTCTTTTCTTTCTTCAGTGTATGGACAGAGCTAGACAGGATGAATAAGCTACAGCTTGGTGAGGGTGAGGGCCTAGTCACTGGGACTCAGAATCAAGGAGAGTGGCAGACATGTACAGCTCATCCTGACACAGGTGTGACCATGAGAGTTATAATGTTATGCTCTGGGAACACAGAATAAACTGCCCTTCATTCTGACTGGGAATTAATGGCCTTCAAGGTGGAGATGTGACAGCTTTGTAGAGAGATTAGTAGTAATCTTAAATCTGCAGAACTTTCTATTTGGTCATTAGATTTCCAACATTTAGGTAATATTTTAGTGAATCTCTATAGAGAACATGAAAAAGTATTAGTCACTGAAACTCATTATTTGAATTATATATATTAATGGTTAGGATACATACAGTATGCTGCAAATCCTCTCTAATAAAATGGTAATATGCAAATTAACCATCACTCTGCCACATAAGCCACGCCCACCAGCCAATCAGGGCGAGTATGCAAATTAACCCCATCCAAGATGGCTACAGCCACAGAGAGCAAGGTTTCCCAGGTAACAGAGCAAGCCAAGCTTTCCATAGCCGTTGCAGGCCTAAGCCTCCACTCAAGCTACAAAGTTTCAATTATAGAAGGTAAACAAATTCAAACAAATGGCAGCAGAATGGAGCTTGAGAGAGCAGGCCAGGGTTGCCGGCAGCAACAAGGGAAGCAAAGCTTTCCACACACCCTGGCCGGGCTCACCCGCTTAAGGCTACAAAGTTTCAATTGTAGAAGGAAAATAAATTCCAGATACCAGGGCCTCCACTTGGGTTGCCAGGGGGCGTGGCCAGCCTGCAAACCACCACAGGCCCCTCGCTCAGGCCACCCCACGCCCTAAGGGAACCCCACCCTGATCCGGGACACCCTTCAGGGCAAACCAGCTGGCCCCCACCCATGCACCAGGCCTCTATCCTATCTAATAAAAGAGTAATATACAGATTGATCATCACTGCAACACGCAATATAGCTGCCCCATGTGGTCAAAGATCCTGCCCCCATGTGGACACAAGTTGGCCACCACAAGATGGCCAGCAGGAGAGGGCAGTTGGGAGGCACCCAGCCTGCAAGGGAGGGCAGTTGTGAGGGACCAGGCCTGCAAGGGAGGGCAGTTGAGAGGGACCAAGCTTGCAAGGGAGGGCAGTTGGAGGTGATCAACCCTGCAGGAGAGGGCAGTTAGGGGTGACCAGGCTGGCAGAGGAGGGAAGTTGGGGGCAAACAGGCTGGCAGGGGAGCAGTTAAGCATCAACCAGGCTGGCAGCGGAGTGGTTAGGGGGTGATCATGCTGGCAGGCAGAAGCAGTTAGGGGCAATCAGGAAGGCAGGCAGGCAAGCAGTTGGGAGCCAGCAGTCCTGGATTGTGAGAGGGATGTCCGACTGCCCGTTTAGGCCCGATCCCACCAGGATCGGGCCTAAACAGGCAGTCGGATATCCCTCCAGGAGTCCCAGATTGGAGAGGGTACAGGCTGGGCTGAGGGACAACTCCCCACCGTGCACGAATTTCGTGCACCGGGCTTCTAGAACTGTGAATAATATTTATGGGATAAATAATGTTTTTGTTTTAATTTTGTTCATGAACCTTGTATCACTACCATGATACCAACATAATTGTTGTCAGTGTTAATGCAAAGACTCTGAAGCTGAAAGAGATCTTAAATGTCATCTGATCCCATGGTTGTTTTTCTTGTTAACCTTTATTTTTTACTTGAGTTGCTTTAACCCTTGGAATATTGTGAATAGTGTTGATATGAACATAGGTATACAAATAGCTCTTTGAGACCCTGTTTTCAGTTCTTTTGGGTATATGCCCAGTATTGGAATTGCTGGATCATATGGTATTTCTATATTTAATTTTTTGAGGAACTGCCACACTGTTTTTCCATAGTCGCTGCATCACTTTACATTCCTACCAACAGTGCACAAGGGTTCCAATTTCTCCACATCCTCATCATCACTTGTTATTTTCTCTTTTTTTTTAATAGTAGTCATCCTAGCAAGTACAAGGGGCTACCTGTATTTTTTAAAGTCCATTTCTTTTCTTTTTTCCTCTCCTAATCTTTATCCTCCCCTGCTCCCTTTCCTCTCTACCTATTCCTTACTTCTCCCTCCCTCTCTTTATCTTTCCCTTCCTTCTTCTCTCCCTCCCTCTCTTCCTCCTTGTACTAGACAGGTCTATATGTAAAATTCTTATTTCTAGAACTGCTTTGAAGGAATGAGATTGGTAAACCTAGAGCTTCACTTTTGCCCCTCTTCTTTATTCCTGAAGTGGTGAGGAGGAGAACAGAAGAGAAAACATGGATCTATTTTGACTTTCTTATTTTAAGATTGAGGAAACTGAGACCCAGAAAAATAAAGTGAGTTGGCCACAGCCACACAGAATATTAAGACTAGAATTCCTAACTTACTATTTAATAGTTTCTAAAACTACATAGGGGTCAAAGAATCATGAGAGATCTTTAATACTTTTTTTTTTCTGAAAAAGATTGCTAGTTAGTTTTCTTGGGGTTATCTGTTTTGTAGCTTAATAATTTCTGAAGTGTTGAATATGAAATTATTTTAAGTTGATAAGATGATAAGATGGACTTCAGGTTGTTTTGGGAAAGAACTAAGAAAACATTAAATCACAAAGTGAGGAAATTATTCCCTCGTCCATTCTCTGTCACTCACTTGAAGCAATCAACAAGATCAGTTTGGTGCAGCATATATGAAGTACCTCACAAATATTTTCTAAGCTTCCCCCACTCCCACATACACACTAAAAACAAAAGAGCGGGATTCAGACTAAGCGATAACAGGCAACAATAGCTGGCTAGTATTAAATAACTGTTTTGATGTTATTTATTTTTAGTGTATTGTCATAATGAAAGGTGGAAGATACTATTTTTTCATTGTTTGTTGAGTTATAAATGTTTTTCAAGAAATTTAAAAATTGGAAACCATTACAAGAAATTATTGAATATATTAAAAGGCAGATGGTACCTTGAAATGGTATATGTGTGCCTTAGTTTGAGTACTAAAGAAACAAACTCTTGATACAAAGATTTTAGTGCATGTAATTTATTTGGGAAATGATCCTTGTAAATGACAGTAAGACGTTGGGAAGTGAGACAGGGAAGGGATTTTATCCAGTACAGATTTTATTATTATAAAAGCTCCATCTGTGGTTAATTGGATATGGATCACATTGGGGCAATCTGGGATCTAGTGTTATGCTGCATCTCAGAGTTATCCCACTTGCAGGGAGAGGAAGTCTATGGTATTCAGTCATTGGCCCAGGGCTCCTCACATCAGAAGTAATTCCTGATATTTCTGGTGGATGTGCAGGTGGGCATATATAGGATGCTAAGCATCTGAGAAATCTCTTAAAGAGGTACTGTAGTTTGAAACTAGACTTAGAAGTGGTAAGAGTGAGCATATATGGACATGGAATACACAATGTTTGCTACATATGCTACACATGTGTTAGAAGAATGATGACTTTTGGTCATTTCTATTGACTTTTTCAAAGCCATCTTTGTTATTAGGCTATAAAGTCTTGAAATAGCAAAGGAAATTTTTCTTGATACCTACTTATAGCTCCTATATTTCCTGCTTGAGTTTATCTTCTTAAGTCCTTTTCTCAATTGGCAGAGAGTATTGAAGGTCTGTTTGCATATTACTTTATCTAGTTGAATAAAGACTGTTATTAATTCTCATCCCAGTCTTCTATTCCCTACTAACCCAAATTATTTTCAGCTTTCTTCGTTAAGTCATTTCCCAATCATTTAGTAGTTTATATTACTCATTCCTGGACTTTCTCCAGCTTCTGTTCATCTTCCTTAAGTTGATGAGTCTATTTTCCATAACTGCTTTTTCAAGATAATACATTTATTTAAGTCTTATATTATTTAAATTTCTGGTCACATGTAAAACTTCATAGTTTATTAATAATTGATCACCATTTGAATAGTAATTTAAATTATTTTAGTTATACAAATTACTAAAATTATCCCTAAAGTCACGGCATATCTCTATCAATTATTTGATAGTTATTATACTGTATTTTAGAGCTAAGTGGAAACACTAATTTAATTCTACGTACTTTGCTCTACTATAAAGTTAAAATTAAACTATTGGAATTAACTATGCTGTTAAAGAAATTGAATTGGTTGTATTATTTTGTAAGTATCTTAATTCAGTTGACTTTATCTCATTAACTCCAATGGCAAAAAGGAAGAGTACTGTATTGCTGGCATTGTAAACAGGCAACTGGTGTTTAGATGACTCACCCTTGATAGCAACTAATAATATCCCATTTCAGTGACATATATACAATAGCAATAAATTGAATGACTTTGCCTCTAACAAGTTTTTTCCTTAAGCAGAGCAAAATAATTCAGTAATTATTTGGCTTCATTAAAAGGATTCATTTTGTTATTAAAACATAATAATTTGAAGAATATTTGTTTACTTATGTCCTTAGCTATTATTCCTACGGCCAAGATGTTTTACCACACTATTGTGGCCACATATCATTATGAGAAACTTAATAACTTACTGCTTCACTTTTCTGGGGGGGAAATTTACCCCTCCCCCTAAAATAATTATACACCCCCCCACACACACACACCAATTACATTAATCTGGACATTGTAAAATAAAGTATCAATTTGAAATTAATTGCATTCTATATGTCTATTTTATAATAGTAGAAAAAAACAGAAATATTTTATATGCTTTTTTTGTCCTTTTGTGTTTAGGAAGCTACAGTTTATTTAAATGAGCTATACAGATCTTAAGTGACAAAGTTATTTGTGCTGTGAGAAGTGACTGTATTTGTATAACCTACACACTTTGATGGAGCTATAGGACATTTCTATCACCCTAGAAAGTTTCCTGTGCCTCTTCCGAGTCTATCTCTGCCCTCTTCTCCCTACCCCGTTTCTAGAGCAAGCACTGGTCTGACTCACAGATTACATATTAATAGGTTTTGTTTCATTTTATAAAAAATCATGTATCTCACAGAAGAATTTAAAATGAAAAAGACACAATTTATTGTAAACTGTTTTGGATGACTTATTAGGTAAAAACTCAATATTAATACTAGGATTCTAAAAAGCAATGATTAAAAGTATATACCAAATAATTTTTAATACTACTTTTTTACTTTATAAATATTTTAAAATTTGGATTAATATTCAATTGAACCCTACATATAGCCTATATGCACTCATTGAATAACTTTCTAGAGATCACTTAAAATGTTTTTGGTCATATAAAAAAAAACTTGCCTATACACCAATTGGCTATTAATTTTGCCACAGATTAGTCATTAGTCATTTTTGTGATCCCTATCTTTAATCATTTGTCTCTGGCTTGAATACAATTTTGCTTCTGCTAGTGTAAAAGTATTCTTCATCTAAATAGTTATCTAGTGTATTGTCAGTGCTTATAAGGCTCCCTCTTTTTAATTGTATTGAAGCAACCCTTTCATGGTAGAATTTTTTTCTATTATTGACTTTTATTATTTAAAATAGCATATGCATGGAGGTATTAAATAAGAAATTTATGAAGTAAAGAAAAATATAACTGCTTTATTTAGGAATAGCATGAGAGCTGAATTTTTTCCTTCCCTGCTGTGCCATTTGCCTGTGTGATTTTTTTTGTTCATGTTGTTCCTTGGCAGCACAGAGCTATTTGCTGAATTTCAGTTTGTGCCTGCCTCCTTTCCTTCATCAAGTCCTTATTGAGGATTTACTATGTAGCAGGCATTGTGATAGGGATAAAGAAGGAAACAGACATTGTTTCTGCCTTCCTGGGTTTACTGATGAAACAAATTTTTTTTTTCTTTCTCCGTACATCTGAACTAGCATTGTTTTTGCAGGTAAGTTAATTGCATAAGATGTAAATGGATGACAAAGTATGAGATTTAAATTATAAACTACAGTGCTTACGAAAGGGCAAGGTATCAGCTCAAAGGAATCATTCTCCTTTGTGAGGTTCCAGGCAGTTTGGCGGGCAGGTGGGAAACAGATTTTAGGTGGCATTTGAAAACTTCCCAACAACTGTCACAGTGACTGCAAACCTGTTCCCCCAACTGGCAGGGACACCTTGATAGATTAATAGTACCTTTTGTTTGTTTACTGAGTTGAAAGCCACGGAGACAACAACATAAATTAATTAAGGAAATAAGATCCCTGTCCATCATCCTGATAGGACCATCTGTCAGTGCTTCAAGAAAGATACTGATTCCTAAGTTTATCACTGTAATCCTCTTACTTATATTGCATATAGAAATTGGAGTTTTGAGAAGAGCCATTCTTGGACAGGTCAATAATTTTAAAAATCAATTTTAAGTTAGAAAATAAACTTCTAAAATTTATTTCAGTCAACGAATGAGTACATTTTTATATAATTTTCCATTGTTTTAACAGGTAGCTGATACTTAACCCATGATACATTATTTTCTTCTTTTTAATTATTTCTACTCTTTATATTTTTACTTTTCTCTATTCTTTTCCTTTAGATTCTAAAACTTAGTATGTTACTCTCAATTCTCTGGAAATTAAAATGGTTATCTTTCATATTCATCATGTAACTTTTTTCTTGCTTTATTTTATTTGTTCCTTTGTCTTAAAATGTTTACACCAGAGCTACTTGCAACATATTTTATTAAAAGGATTCAAATAGTACAGAAGCATGGAGACAAAACATAGTGAAGCTTATTTTATTTTCAGTTTTGTCATCAAGTAACATTGTAAATTTTCTTTCAATGTATCTTTTTAAAAATTATGTAATGCACCCATACATCAGTTTGGATTTCTCTAAACTGATTTCTGAGTATGAATAATTCAGTATTTCTTAGAGTATGAAGAGTTTTAAAATTTAACATATTATGTAATAACTTGCATTTTCACTTAAAGGCAAAAGATAGACAGTGGGACAGTTTATACTAGTGTTATTGAGATTGATGATTAATTACTATTTTACCAAAATAGTCTCCTTTAAA